>NC_057798.1:262136980-262502319 GCF_018294505.1 Triticum aestivum | reverse complement strand
GGTTAACGTGTCCACGCAGTATTCCCGGCTCCTTTTGGCTCCGCTTTTCTTTTTGTAGTTTCTCTCCTCCGTATACGGTCAATTCGTAGTTGTTTCTTTCGCTGTCTGCACACCTCAACACCTGCGTTACGAAACCTACGCGTGTGGCGCACTTTGTACTACTCCTCCGAGTACGAGTACTTATTAGACACGGTTTACAAACTTAGCCATACGTAACGTACGTATGGAGACGAGTGGATAACCTTTGCCTGTGTTGCGTCAATGCCACTGAAGTACTACTACTACAACTTGGTACGCCTAGGCTATATCCGGTGGAGGTATCTCATGTACTGTATGCCTGTATGTATGGATTAGCGAGAGCTTCGCTTGGGTGAAGGTGGATTTCCTTTTCTTTCATATAAATAAATAATGAAAAAAAAACACGCGTTGGTTTCTCGCCTGTGTTAAAGCCCATCTTGGTCGAGGGCCGAGAGCGGAAGCTTCGTGCTGCTGTTGCTTCTTCGTCTTGGTGTTGCATGGAAGCATATGCTCCCACCAATTATCCATGCATGGACACCTCGTGTCACACATGACGATGGCCTCCATTAGCATATTCGGATAGGATAGGATGCGGGGGATTAAGGGCATGTACAATGCTTGATAAGATAGTCTTATTTTAAGTTTTGCATGTAATTTATTAGAGATAACAAAAAAGAGAGTCCACAATGGGTCATCTCTTAGTCTTATCTTCAATAACTAGCAATTTCTAAAAACGTGGTGAGACATATTGTGCTAAGAGATCATCTCTTGTCTTCTCTTAAATAAGAGAAGACAAGCCTTTTCTTATGAGTTCTCTCTCCTCCACCTCATCATTGATCCTACGTGGCACTACTAAGATAGCACCATTGTACATGCCCTAAGACGACCCAGGGCAGGAGGGCCGGGTCCACGGCGCAGGGATAGATAGGGATTATCTAGGCGACTGCTGCACGGCACGGCACGCGCCGAGACGATGCAGATGCAGGTGGGGCAGCCGTCCCCCACGTGGTGTGAGCTCCAGTGGTCGACACGAAAGCCTGCGCCACTGGCTGAGACGGTGGGCCCACCGGCAGCTTGTGTGCCGCGCTGGACGGCCGCAGACTGGCGGCGTAGCGTAGGTGCTCACGTCACCCTTTCTTTGGCCTCCTTCCAACAGATTTACAGGCAGGCAGGCGGCGTCCGTTCTCCTTTCACGTGCGGGTTCACCAATTCAATTCGTACCACCAACACGAGAGTTACGCCCAGCCCGTGATTATATTACGGGCAAAGCAAAAGTGCTCTACCTACTATTTGGTTTCTTGTACCTGGACCGGTACCTGTGCAAGGTACCCCGGACGGGTCTCATGGATGGACTTGTGGCTAATTGGTAGACACAATTTCCTCTCCTTTTCCTCTTCTCCAGGGCATACAATTTCCTGTAGCGCCTTTAGAAAGAAAAACAAAAAACAATTCACTGTAGTGAAGCCATCCTCGAGGGGAAGGTAAGTAGGGCTGCAAGAAAAGCTCGAGGCTCATGAGCCGCTCGAGATCGACTCGTTTTTTGACTCGACTCGAGATCGACTCGAAAAGAAACGAGCTGAGTTTGAACACTTTATGTAGATCGACCGAGAAACAAGTCGATCTTGAGCCAATGTTGGCTCGCTCAATTTGAGCTCGATAGCTCGACATAATATCATTATGTTAAATGATCATGCTATATATTAAAGGAAAATAAGCTAATTTATTACCATATATGCTATCCACAATTTTTCTCCATTTTATTTACCAACGAATATGAAAACTTAATTAAGTGTAGAGAAGATTTAGGCCCAGTTATGGCACGTGGTCGACTATGTGTTAAATATCCTATCTTTTTGGCAAAGATTCCCAGCATATTTGCCTTATTTTTTTGTTTTTCATCCATAGATTTATAATTTTTACCATCTCATTTAGCTCGAAACTAACTCAAGATCGACTCGAGATCGTTACAAGCTGAGCACGAGTCATGTTCTACAGCTCGATCATGAGCTTCACTTAGTTTGAGCTCGCTCGAATTTTCGTAAAAATTAAGCTGAGCCAACTCCAACTCGCTCGAGCTCGACTCGTTTGCAGCCCTAAAGGTAAGTTCATTCACGTCCGATGAATGCTTTCGATGCAGGGTGTGCTGGTGATGGTGAAACATGGTCCATGTACGATGAATGTTTTTCGGTACCTCCATTCCATGCATGCGGAACCAAGTAACTACAGTAATGCAAAACGCCAAAACCGCCAGCACTGAACGACTTGGCCGCCAAGTTTTTGGTACTGCTAGCTGGAGCATAAATGCAGCACGAGGAGCCAAAACAAAAGAATACAAAAACATTTTTTTTCTAGTACATGAAAATATACAGAATCTGACTCATCAGACGTGGTCCATTGGTGGATGTGAGAGCGAAACATAAGTTTGACTTTGAATATGCTGCACAGAATTATATTCAGATCCAAGATTCCACTGTACTTGCAACCATCACGCCATGTCAAGTGAGATCTTAATAGCAACTTCAACGCGGCAATCCATTTCATCCGCCCATGTCCGTTTGAATCAAAACGGACATAAAAAAGCCGGTCCAACACGCCGACCTTAATAGACGCACGTCTCCTTTCCGACCGACTGACGATCCATTACAAGCCCAAATTTGGGCCCCACTTACGTCGGCGCAGACACGAGACTGACACGCGTGACACCCGCCTACTCCTTCCCCTGGTCCGCCAGTCGGTGGCACATAAGCCATTCTCTTCTCCCATCCACAACAAGCAGCCGCCCGCCGCACCCACGTCTCCACCGCCGCCTAGTTCTGGTGCCCTCGCCAGCCGTCCGCACCCACATACCCCCCCTGCAGCACACACCTTCCATCGTCGTCGGGCCATCGTAGCTTTCTCTGATGTCGCCGGCAGCACCACCTTGCCCCCCCCACAAACCCGGTCAGCTCCTTCGACGCCGCCGCCATGCTCGTCTGACGCCGTGCCGCTTGTCGGACGCCGCCAGGCCAACTTCCTGGTCTAGGGGAGGTGCGCGGCTCTTCGCGGCCTGCTTCTTCGACGATGCCCGCAAGTTGTTCGACGGTTTGCCCGCAAGGTACAAATGAACTCCATCGAGTAGTTCTTTTTCCACAATTTCATTTGCGACTCAGATGATTCTTCATCCAACAACGAGGAGATGGTGGTTGCTGTGTTGGTCGTCCATGACCCCTGAGTAGGCAGCGGCCATTGTTCCGGGGGTCGATCCCGGGGCACACTCCGGCATTGAATCACAACTGAGAGAGTGGACATTTCTTTCTCTGGAAGGACTATTTCGAGACACCCAACCCGGTCTTCAAGCATCACCTATTCCGGCGCCGTTTCCAAATGGCTAGGCATGTTTTCAACCGTATCCGAGAGGGGATGGTTGCATATGATAAGTATTTCGAGTGCAAGGAGGATGCCCTTGGAAAGATTGGACTATTCTTTTATCAAAAATGCACTGTAGCTATTTGGATGTTGCGTACGGAGTTCCGGCGATCTCCTTGGTGATTATGTCTGTATGAGTGAGTCCAGGTGCCTAGAGTCCATGTACAAGTTCTGCAAGGTTGTGATAGTAGTATTTGGCCCTGAGTACTTGGGAGAGCCAAATGCTGCAGATACAGCCCGCCTGTTTGCGATGAATGCCAGCCGGGGTTTTCCATTGGGAGTAGAAGAATTGCCCTTCTGCTTGGCAGGGGCAGTATAGGGGCCATGTGATGCGGAGCTATTGGGGACCGTAGCATGCAATTTCAAAAAAATCCCATGATCATGCAAGATCTATCTAGGAGATGCATAGCAACGAGAGGGGGAGAGTGTGTCCACGTACCCTCGTAGGCCGAAAGCGGAAGCGTTAGTTAGCGCGGTTGATGTAGTCGAACATCTTCACAATCCAAGTACCAAACGTACAACACCTCCGTGTTCAGCACACGTTCAGCTCGATGACGTCCCCCGAACTCTTGATCCAGTAGAGGGTCGAGGGAGAGTTCCATCAGCACGATGGCGTGGCAACGGTGTTGATGATGTGATCCGCGCAGGGCTTCCCCTAAGCACCACGATGCTATGACCCGAGGAGTAAACCGTGGAAGGGGGCACCACACACGGCTAAGAGAATTCTTGGTGTGTCTTTGGGGTGCCCCCTGGCCACATATATAAAGGAGGGGGGGGGAGGCCGGCGGACAAGGAGCGTGCACAAAGGGGGGAGTCCTACTTGGACTCTAGTCCAAGTAGGATTCGGCCCCCCTCCTTCCAATCAACGGAGAGGGGAAAGGGGAAGGGAGAGGGGGAGAAGGAAAGAGGGGGGCCGCGCCCCCTCCCCTTGTCCAATTCAGATTGGGGCAAGGGGGGGGGGGTGTGCCACCTCCCGCGGCCTGCCTCCTCTCCTCCACTATGGCCCAATAACTTTCCCGGGGAGGTTCCGGTAACCTCCCGGTACTCCGAAAAATCCCCGATCTTCTTCGGAACCATTCCGGTGTCCGTATATAACCTTCCAATATATCAATCTTTACTTCTCGACCATTTCGAGACTCCTCGTCATGTCCCTCACCTCATCCGGGACTCTGAACAAACTTCGATCATCAAAAACACATAACTCATAATACAAATCGTCATCGAACGTTAAGCGTGCGGACCCTACGGGCTCGAGAACTATGTAGACATGATCGAGACACATTTCCGATCAATAACCAATAGTGTAACTTGGATGCTCATATTGGCTCCTACATATTCTACGAAGATCTTTATCGGTCAAACCACACAACAACATATGTTGTTCCCATTGTCATCGGTATGTTACTTGCCCGAGATTCGATCGTCAGTATCATCATACCTAGTTCAATCTCGTTACGACCAAGTCTCTTTACTTGTTTCGTAATGCTTAATCCCGCAACTAACTCATTAGTCACATTTCTTGCAAGGCTTATAGTGATGAGCATTACCGAGAGGGCCCGGAGATACCTCTCTGATACACGGAGTGACAAATCTAAACTTTATCTATGCCAACCCAACAAACACCTTTGGAGACACATGTGGAGCATCTTTATAATCACCCAGTTATGTTGTGACATTTGATAGCACACAAGGTGTTCCTCCGGTATTCGGGAGTTGCATAATCTCATAGTCAGAGGAACATGTATAAGTCATGAAGAAAGCAGTAGCAATAAAACTGTAATGATCATAATGCTAAGCTAACGGATGGGTATTTGTCCATCACATCATTCTCTGATGATGTGACCCCGTTCATCAAACGACAACACATGTCTATGGTTAGGAAACATAACCATCTTTGATTAACGAGCTAGTCAAGTAGAGCAACACTAGGGACACTATGTTTTGTCTATGTATTCACACATGTACTAAGTTTCCGGTTAATACAATTCTAGCATGAATAACAAACATTTATAATGATATAAGGAAATATAAATAACAGCTTTATTATTGCCTCTAGGGCATATTTCCTTCAGTCTCCCACTTGCACCAGAGTCAATAATCTAGATTACATAGTAATGATTCTAACACCCATGGAGTCTTGGTGTTGATCTTGTTTTGCTTGTGGAAGAGGCTTAGTCATCGGGCCTGCAACATTCATATCTGTATGTATCTTGCAAATCTCTATGTCTCCCTCCTTGACTTGATCGCAGATGGAATTGAAGCGTCTCTTGATGTGTTTGGTTCTCTTGTGAAATCTTGATTCCTTTGCCAAGGCAATTGCTCCAGTATTGTCACAACAGATTTTCATTGGACCCGATGCACTAGGTATTACACCTAGATCGGATATGAACTCCTTCATCCAGACTCCTTCATTTGCTGCTTCCGAAGCAACTATGTACTTCACTTCACACGTAGATCCCGCCACGACGCTCTGCTTGGAACTGCACCAACTGATAGCTCCACCATTCAATATAAATACGTATCTGGTTTGCGACTTAGAGTCATCCGGATCAGTGTCAAAACTTGCATCGACGTAACCATTTACGACAAGCTCTTTGTCACCTCCATAAACGAGAAACATATCCTTAGTCCTTTTCAGGTACTTCAGAATATTATTGACCGTTGTCCAGTGATCCACTCCTGGATTACTTTGGTACCTCCCTGCTATACTTATAGCAAGGCACACATCAGGTCTGGTACACAGTGTTGCATACATGATAGAACCTATGGCTGAAGCTTAGGGAATGACTTTCATTTTCTCTCTATCTTCTGTAGTGGTCGGGCATTGAGTCTGACTCAACTTCACACCTTGTAACACATGCAAGAACCCTTTCTTTGACTGATCCATTTTGAACTTCTTCAAAACCTTATCAAGGTATGTGCTTTGTGAAAGTCCAATTAAGCGTCTTGATCTATCTCTATAGATCTTTATGCCCAATATGTAAGCAGCTTCACCGAGGTCTTTCATTGAAAAATTGTTATTTTTATGCTATCTAGAAATTCTGTATTATTTCCAATCAACAATATGTCATCCACATATAATATTAGAAATGCTACAAAGCTCCCACTCACTTTCTTGTAAATACAGGCTTCTCCAAAACTCTGTATAAAACCATATGCTTTGATCACATTATCAAAGCGTATATTCCAACTCCGAGAGGATTGCACCAGTCCATAAATGGATCGCTGGAGCTTGCACACTTTGTTAGAACCCTTTGGATCGACAAAACCTTCTGGTTGCATCATATACAACTCTTCTTTAAGAAACCCATTAAGGAATGCAGTTTTGACATCCATTTGCTAAATTTCATAATCATAAAATGCGGCAATTGCTAACATGATTCGGATAGAATTAAGAATCACTACGGATGAGAAGGTCTCATCGTAGTCAACTCCTTGAACTTGTCGAAAACCTTTCGCAACAAGTCGAGCTTTGTAGGCAGTAACATTACTGTCAACGTCAGTCTTCTTCTTGAAGATCCATTTATTTTCTATGGCTTGCCGATCATCGGGCAAGTCCATCGAAGTCCGCACTTTGTTCTCATACATGGATCCCATCTCAGATTTCATGGCCTCAAGCCATTTCGTGGAATCTGGGCTCATCAACGCTTCCTCATAGTTTGTAGGTTCATCTTGGTTTAGTAACATGACTTCTAGAATAGGATTACCGTACCACTCTGGTGTGGACTGTACTCAGGTTGACCTATGAGGTTTGGTAGTAACTTGATCTGAAGTTTCATGATCATCATCATTAGTTTCCTCAGTGATTGGTGTAGGAATCACTGGAACTGATTTCAGTGATAAACTACTTTCCAATTCGGGAGAAGGTACAATTACCTCATCAAGTTCTACTTTCCTCCCACTCACTTCTTTCGAACTCTTTCTCTAGAAAGGATCCATTCTTAGCAACGAATATCTTGCCTTCGGATCTCTGATACAAGGTGTACCCAACAGTTTCCTTTGGGTATCCTATGAAGGCGCACTTCTCTGATTTGGGTTCGAGCTTATCAGGTTGAAGCTTTTTCACATAAGCATCGCAGCCCCAAACTTTAAGAAACGACAACTTGGGTTTCTTGCCAAACCACAGTTCATATGGTGTTGTCTCAACGGATTTTGATGGTGCCCTATTTAACATGAATGCAGTCGTCTCTAAAGCATAACCCCAAAATGATAGCGGTAAATCAGTAAGAGACATCATCGATCGCACCATATCCAATAAAGTACGCTTAATACATTCGGACACACCATTACGCTGTGGTGTTCCAGGTGGCGTGAGTTGCAAAATTATTCCATATTGTTTCAAATGAAAACCAAACTTGTAGCTCAAATATTCGCCTCCACGATCAGATCATAGAAAATTTATTTTCTTGTTACGATGATTTTCTACTTCACTCTGAAATTCTTTGAACTTTTCAAATGTTTTAGACTTGTGTTTCGTTAAGCAGATATACCTATATCTGCTCAAATCATCTATGAAGGTTAGAAACTAACGCTACCCGCCACGAGCCTCAACACTCATTGGACCGCATACATCGGTATGTATTATTTCCAATAAGTCAGTAGCTTGTTCCATTGTTCCGGAGAATGGAGTCTTAGTCATCTTGCCCATGAGGCATGGTTCGCAAGCACCAAGTGATTCATAATCAAGTGATTCCAAAAGTCCATCAACATGGAGTTTCTTTATGCGCTTTACACCAATATGACCTAAACGACAATGCCACAAATAAGTTGCACTATCATTATCAACTTTGCATCTTTTGGCTTCAATATTATGAACATGTGTATCACTACGATCGAGATTCAACAAAAATAGACAACTCAACAAGGGTGCATGACCATAACAGATATATTACTCATATAAATAGAATAATCATTATTCTCTGGTTTAAATGAATAACTGTCTCGCATCAAACAAGATCCAGATATAATATTCATGCTCAACGCTGGCAGCAAATAACAATTATTTAGGTCTAGAACTAATCCCGAATGTAGATGTAGAGGTAGCGTGCCGACGGCGATCACATCGACCTTGGAACCATTTCCGACGCGAATCGTCACCTCGTCCTTAGCCAATCTTCGTTTAATCGGTAGCCCCTATTCCGAGTTGCAAATATGAGCAACAAAACCAGTATCAAATACCCAGGTACTACTACGAGCATTAGTAAGGTACACATCAATAACATGTATATCAAATATACCTTAACTTTTCCATCCTTCTTATCCGCCAAATACTTGGGGCAGTTCCGCTTCGAGTGACCAGTCCCTTTGCAGTAGAAGCACTCAGTTTCAGGCTTAGGTCCAGACTTGGTTTATTTCCGGGAGTAGCAACTTGCTTGCTATTCTTCTTGAAGTTCCCCTTCTTCCCTTTGCCTTTTTTTTGAAACTAGTGGTTTTGTTAACCATCAACACTTGATGTTCTTTCTTGATTTCTACCTCCACAACATTTAGCATCGCGAAGAGCTTGGGAATAGTCATTTCCACCCCTTGCATATTATAGTTCATCACGAAGCCTTTATAGCTTGGTGGCAGTGATTGAAGAACTCTGCCAATGACACTATCATCAGGAAGATTAACTCCTAGCCGAGTCAAGTGGTTATGGTACCCAGACATTTTGAGTATGTGTTCACTGACAGAACTATTCTCCTCCATCTTGTAGCTATTGAACTTGTTGGAGACTTCATATCTCTCAACTTGGGCGTTTGCTTGAAATATTAACTTCAACTCTTGGAACATCTCATATGCTCCATGACGTTCAAAACGTCTTTGAAGTCCTGATTCTAAGCCGTAAAGCATGGCACACTGAACTATCGAGTAGTCATCAACACGCGACTGCCAGGCATTCACAATGTCTGCAATTGCTGGCGCAGGTGGTACACCTAGCGGTGCTTCCAGGACGTAATTCTTCTATGCAGCAATGAGGATAATCCTCAAGTTACGGACCCAGTCCGTGTAATTGCTACCATCATCTTTCAACTTAGCTTTCTCTAGGAACACATTAAAATTAGGGGAACGGCAGCACGGGCCATTGATCGGTAGCACGGGCCATTGATCTTCAACACCATAGATATGCAAAAAAACGATCAGGACTAAGTTCATGATAAATTAAAGTTCAATTAATCATATTACTAAAGAACTCCCACTTAGATAGACATCCCTCTAGTCATCTAAATGATCACGTGATCCATATCAACTAAATCGTGTCCGATCATCACGTGAGATGGAGTAGTTTTCAATGGTGAACATCTCTATGTTGATCATATCTACTATATGATTCACGTTCGACCTTTTGATATCAGTGTTCCGAGGCCATATCTGCATATGCTAGGCTCGTCAAGTTTAACCCGAGTATTCTGCACGTGCAAAACTTTCTAACACCTGTTTTATGTGAGCGTAGAGCTTATCACGCCCGATCATCACGTGGTGTCTCGGCATGACAAACTGTAGCAACGGTGCATACTCAGGGAGAACACTTATACCTTGAAATCTAGTGAGGGATCATCTTATAATGCTACTGCCGTACTAAGCCAAATAAGATGCATAATAGATGAACATCACATGCAATCAAAATATGTGACATGATATGGCCATCATCATCTTGTGCCTTTGATCACCATCTTCAAAGCACCGTCATGATCTCCATTGTCACCGGCTTGACACCTTGAGCTCCATCATAGCATAGTTGTTGTCTCGCCAACTATTGCTACTACGACTATCGCTACTGCTTAGTGATAAAGTAAAGCAATTACATGGCGATTGTACTTCATACAATAAGCGACAACCATATGGCTCCTGCCAGTTGCCGATAACTTTGTTACAAATAATGAACATATCATACAACAATTTATATCATATCATGTCTTGACCATATCACATCACAACAAGCCCTGCAAAAACAAGTTAGACGTCCTCTACTTTGTTGTTGCTAGTTTTTACGTGGCTGCTACGGGCTTCTAGCAAGAACCGTTCTTACCCACGCATCAAAACCACAATGATTTTTCATAAAGTTTGCTATTTTAACCTTCAACAAGGACCGGCCATAATCAAACTCGATTCAACTAGAGTTGGAGAAACAAACACCCGCTAGCCACCTGTGTGCAAAGCACGTCGGTAGAACCAGTCTCATGAACGCGGTCATGTAATGTTGGTCCGGGCCGCTTCATCCAACAATACCGCCGAATCAAAGTAAGACGTTGGTGGTGAGGGAGTCCTGGATTAGGGGGTATCCGGACAACCGGACTACATATTTTGTCCGGACTATTGGAGCGTAAAGATACAAGACTCAAGACTGCGTCCCGTGTCCGGATGGGACTCTCCTTTGCGTGGAAGACAAGCTTGGCGATCCGGATAATATATTTCCTTCTTTGTAACCGACTCCATGTAAACCCTAGCCCTCTCCGGTGTCTATATAAACCGGAGAGTTTAGTCCTCAGAGACAGAATCATAATCATCATAGGCTAGCTTCTAGGGTTTGGCCTCTACGATCTCGTGGTAGATCAACTCTTGTACTACACATATCATCAATATCAATCAAGCAGGAAGTAGGGTTTTACCTCCGTCGAGAGGGCCCGAACCTGGGTAAATATTGTGTCCCTTGCCTCCTGTTACCATCAGCCTTAGACGCACAGATCGGGACCCCCTACCCGAGATCCGCCGGTTTTGACAACGACATTGGTGCTTTCATTGAGAGTTCCTCTGTGTCGTCGCTGCAAGGCTTGATGGCTCCTCCAATCATCAACAACAACACGGTCTAGGGTGAGACTTTTCTCCCCGGACAGATCTTCATGTTCAGCAGCTTCACACTGCGGGCCAATTCACTTGGCCATCTGGAGCAGATTGACAGCTACGCCCCTGGCCAACAGGTCAGGTTCGGAAACTTGAACTACACGACCGATATCCATGGAGACTTGATCTTCAACGGGTTCGGGCCTGTGCCAGGAGTGCCGGACAATCACGATGAGCACGGCTTAGACCTGTTGTCGGACAATGCTCGGGATATCGCCCCCGCAGGAGCCCCGGACCTAAATCCGGAGCAGATTGCATTGCCCGAGGACGGGTGGATGGACCCCGCCCCGGAGGCTGCACACTCATCGGCGGTAGAGCCGAACACAGGCCTCACCCCAAGGAATCCTGTGACACCGGACCCCCGGACTCGTATCCGGCTGTAGGTTCCAGTCCGCGCACTCCCAAGCCCGCCGAATCTGGTTGGGCTCCAGTAAAGGAGTTCACCGCTGCGGATATCTTCAGCACTCGCCCTTTGGCGACGTGCTGAACTCGTTAAAGTCTCTCTCTTTGTTAGGAGACTCTTGACCAAATTATGTCCGGCTCGAGTGGGAAGCAGGTGACGAAGGAATTTATTGCCCACCCACCACCCACTTCATTGCCACGGTCGATGATTTAACCGACGTGCTTGACTTCGACTCTGAAGACATTGACAATGTGGACAACGATGCAGGAGAAGAACAGGAACCACCGCCCACGGGGCGATGGACAGCCACCTCCTCATATGATATATATATATATGGTGGACACTCCAAAAGAAACCAATGTCTATGAGGCAATGGACTATAACCCCTCCAGGAAGAAAACAAAGCATGGGCGTCGTTGCCACCGCTCCAAACCCCGCCACAGCAATACCGACATAGGTGACGAAAACAGTCTGGATGGTGCCGAAGATGAATACAACCCCGATCAGCCTGCCTTCGAGCAGGCCGAACAGGAGGATGGGCAGGATAGCCCAGACGAACAGGCGATGGATGGATATCCGGAGGAGGACAACTACATGCCTCCCTCCGAGGACGAGATTAGCCTCGGCGACGACGAGTTCGGCATGCCTGAGGACCCCGTGGAGCAAGAGCGCTTCAAGCGCCGGCTTATGGCCACTGCGAGAAGCCTGAAAAAGAAGCAACAATAGCTCCAAGCCGATCAAGACCTGCTCACAGACAGATGGACTGAAGTCCTGGCAGCTGAGGAATACCGACTCAAGCGCCAGACGGCTGACCGGCCACCTCGTGGCTGGGATAAAACGGCATACCAGCCCGAATACTAGCCCGCACCCCCACGCCAATACACTACGGCCCGGGGCAATAGGCAGGACCTGCAAGATATACTGGAAAACAAGGCAGGACAGCCAAGATCGATCTACGGATCGCGGGGGCGCCCCCCAACACGTGACGATGATCGTCACGCTGGATACACTATGAACAAGTCTGGCCAGGCCGAATACAGCCACCCAGACTCATCCGAACTGCGTAGCCACATAGCCCGGCATAGAGGCGCCGCACACCCCCTCTGCTTCACTAACGAAGTGATGGATCATGAATTCCCAGAAGGGTTTAAACGTGTAAACATTGAATCATATGATGGCACAACAGACCCCGCAGTATGGATCTAAGATTTCCTTCTCCACATCCACATGGCCCGCGGAGACGATCTACACGCCATCAAGTATCGCCCCCTTAAACTCAAAGGACCAGCCCGACATTGGCTAAACAGCCTGCCGGCAAATTCCATTGGCAGTTGGGAAAACCTGGAGGACGCATTCCTCGACAACTTCCAGGGCACATATGTGCGACCACCGGATGCCGATGACCTGAGCCACATTACCCAACAGCCCGGAGAGTCAGCCAGGAAATTCTGGACTCGGTTCCTAACCAAAAAGAACCAAATAGTCGACTGTCCGGCCGCTGAAGCCATAGCGGCCTTTAAGCATAATATCCGTGACGAGTGGCTCGCCCGACACCTCGGCCAGGAAAAACCAAAATCCATGGTGGCCCTCATGACACTCATGACCCACTTCTGCGCGGGCGAGGACAGCTGGTTGGCTCGTAGTAGCACCACGCCTATAAATTCCGGCACCTCAGATGTCCGTGACAATAACGGCAAGCCACGGCGCAATAGGCATAAGCGACGGAACAACGGCGACACCACTGAAGACACGACAATCAACGCCAGATTCATCGGATCCAAATCCGGTCAGCGGAAAAAGCCGTTCAAAAGAAACAATCAGGGACCGTCTAGTCTAGACCGCATACTTGAACGCTCGTGCCAAATTCATGGCACCCCGGACAAGCTAGCAAACCACACTAATAGAGACTGCTGGGTGTTCAAACAGGCCGGTAAAATAAACGCCGAAAATAAGGACAAGGGGCTGCACAACGATGACGACGAGGAGCCCCGGCGTCCGAACATGGGGGGACAGAAGAAATTTCCTCCCCAGGTGAAAACGGTCAACATGATCTACACCACCCACATTCCCAAACGGGAACGGAAGCGAGCACTGTGGGACGTCTATGCGATGGAGCCAGTCGCCCCAAAATTCAACCCATGGTTAGCCTGTCCGATCACCTTTGATCGTAGGGATCACCCTACCAGCATTCGTCACGGCGGTTCAACTGCATTGGTCCTAGACCCAATCATCGACGGATTCCACCTTACGCGAGTCCTTATGGATGGCGGCAGCAGCCTGAACCTGCTTTATCAGGACACAGTGCGCAAAATGGGCATCGACCCTTCGAGGATCAAGCCCACCAAAACCACCTCCAAAGGAGTAATTCCAGGAGTAGAGGCCCGCTGCACGGGCTCCATAACACTGGAAGTGGTCTTCGGATCTCCGGATAACTTCTGAAGCGAGGAGTTAATCTTCGATATCGTCCCTTTCCGAAGTGGTTATCATGCACTGCTTGGACGAACCGCATTCGCTCGATTCAATGTGGTACCACATTATGCATACCTCAAGCTCAAGATGCCAGGACCTCGCGGGGTCATAACAGTCAACGGAAACATGGACCGCTCTCTCCGTACAGAAGAGCATACTGCAGCCCTCGCAGTAGAAGTACAATGCAGCCTTCTCCGGCAAACCACGAATCCGGTGACAACAACCCCGAACACCGTCAAGCGAGTCCGGAGCACCCCGCAACACGATCGCCAGGGACGCCAAGAGCGTGACTAGCAATCCGGCCTCCGCTCAAGCCCCATCAAAGCAGCATTTGTGCCGCGCGTACACAATTACGCACTCAAAATACCATGGGCATAGGCGGAGGCGCAACAGTGACTCAGTCAACAATGCAGTATAGCCGCAACATACTTTAATAACCCCCCCTTGTTTTTATCTTTCAGGACACTGCTTTCGAGCAGCCTCTTCAGAAGAGCCGGATTGTCGGACTTACACTGGAGAGAAAACCAAGGAGGCAACAGGCTTTACACACGAAGGGAATACCCAGGTGGAATCTGTTCACGGTCGTTATACCTGTTTTATATACCTACATGTAGCCTGCCCTTGGATAGGACATTTTAAATAGTCCTATTTACTTCTGCTTAAACGCATTCATTGTAAACATACGCTTAAACGTATTATTCATCAATGGGAGATAATATATAGCGTCAGCTTATTCTTCCTATTTGCGCATTTTTCCTATAAATGTTTATTTAATATTGCATCCGTACACCTTGGTACGTTCAATTTGCCAGGGGCTTCTTATGGCGCCCCATAATACGGCAAGACAAGTCCGAACACTTTCAACAGTGCGGCATCCCGAACTTATAGCATTATATGCATCAGCTCCGAATCATGTCTTGGGTCAATAGTTGGGTTTGCCCGGCTCCTTTGTTTTCGTACCTTACGTTTTGTTATATCGGATAAGGTAGCACAGGGAGAACTACTGCGATTATGTCTCGGTTCTTCCGGACGAGCACCTCAGTAGAGAAAGCCGAAAACTGACCAGCATGATACGACGAGAGCTGGTCGCTGTTCGAGAGGTCTTAAAATCCTTAAAGATTTTTTCCGCTTTAGGCGAGGAATCGGCCTCGTCCGATTTAGGCGTATATAGCGCCCCAATTCGGCTTTCCGAATTCTAGGGGCTTCGCCGAAATTTAAAATTGTAGACTTCTATGGCTAAGTGAAAGTTATAAAGCCGCATAGTCGATTGCCTTGTTCGCTACACCAAACACCTCCTTCATGGACCAAAAAATGGATAAAAGAGTGTTTTGGGTTTTCCACGAACACCCCGGTACTGGCTACGTGGGGGCGGAAGCCAACGACTGGCCTACTTTCAGAATTTTATAAACAGCCGCACAGAAGGTAATATTTTAAATCAAAACAAAGCGCTATATAGTGCAAATAACTTCGTCTTTATATTACAAAAACGGCAGAAGTACATTCATTCAAAGATCGTGTCCTTGGTACATTCTTCGGCCACGAGACGAGCGCCCTTCATGACGCCATCATAATATTTTTCGGGACAACGATGCGCCTTGCCCTTCGGTGGTCCGTCCTTCACCAGCTTCTTCGCATCCAGCTTGCCTCAATGCACCTTCGCATGGGCAAAGGCCCGGCGGGCACCCTCAATGCAAACAGATCGCTTGATCACTTCAGGCCATGGACAGGCATTCACCATCCGCTTTATCAGGCCGAAGTAGCTAGCGGGCAGGGGCTCACCAGGCCACATCCAGACTATGAAATCTTTCATAGCCACTTAGGCCGCCCTGTGGAGTTCAACCAACTGCTTCAGTTGGTCACTTAGAGGCATTGGGTGTTCGGCTCCAACATACTGGGACCAGAACAGCTTCTCCGTTGAGCTCCCCTTCTTGGCACGATAGAACTCCGCAGCATCTGATACGTTGCATGGCAAATCTGCGAATGCCCCTCGAGAGCTCCGAATTCGGGTAAGTAAAAGAAACGCCTCCTCCACATGCTTGCTTTGCATAAAAAATGTCTTACCCGCCGCTATCTTCTTGGCCGCCTGGATTTCCTGCTGGGCCTTTTCGGCTTCGGCCTTGGCGTCTTTCATACTCGCAAGGGCCTTCGCAAGCTCAGGCTCCTTCATCTTGAGGTCACGCTCCAAGGACTCGAACTTCTTGCCGAGCTCCTGGAGCTCTTGCTGCACCTCTCCCACCCTAGCATTCTGCTTTTCGCGCTCGATGCTCTCCAGGGCCGCCTTGTCTTCGGCCTCGGACAGCGCTTTCTTCAAGGACGCCACTTCAGTTGTGGCCCCTATTTCAAAGTCATGATGCTTTGTCGTTAGAATCACCAATTTTGTCTATTCTTTATGATATACGAACGGGGTATCACAAACCTTTGTTCTCTTCGAGCTGCCTCTTCGTGAGGTCGAGCTCTCCCTGTGCCTGCTCCAGGTCCCATTTGAGCCTGGCGACCTCGGCCGTGCGGGCAGCAGCGGCAAGCAGCACTGCCTGCTTATTCACATGCACACCTACTATTAGACTCCTGCGGATTATAATCGACCCTCCGTTTGGCTTTTCGTTCCGAACACCAAACAGAGTATCAGGGGCTACTACCTATCGGGTAATAACTTCACACATTTTTGATTACTTACCTCAAAACCTGTTAGGAGGCTGGTGCAGGCTTCGGTTAGTCCGCTCTCGGCGGACAGAACCTTCTAAATCACCGCACTCATAAGAGTACGATGCTCTTCATCCATGGAAGCGCCGCGAAGCACTTCCAGCAGACTATCCGACGCTTCTGGCGTAACGGAAGTCATCGGCACGGACGGCTCGCCCTCCCTAGCGAGGGGCCGCCTGCCCAAATCCGGAACCATTGGAGGTTCCGACACAGTATTCGGCTGAGAGCCCGGCTTTCTGCGGCTCTCGTTGGCACAATCCGCGGGGATCTTATACCCCGTGTGCCCGGCGTCTAGAATCTCGCCGTGGGGCGTCTCCAGAGTCACCTCCCCCTGCTCTGGGAGCCTTTGGGACAACACCTCCGTGTCATCCACAGGCCGAGGAGTAGTGGCCGTCGGGAGCAAGTTCATCACTGAATCACTCAAGGACCCATCCGAAGAGGATACCTTGGGGTGGACCCTGGCCGGACTGCATATATGAGTTCGGCGTTATAACAGACTATAAAGCAAAATCGTACTAAAGTACAATGGAGTGCGGATACTTACAATCTTACTAGGGGCTTCCCCCTGGGTAGCCACTCCTCCTCGCTATAGGCGGCCGCGGTGGAGTAATCCGGAAGGGGCGCCTTTCCCTTCTTGGGCGTCCTAGCCTCCCCCTCCGGGGCGACTTTCCTCTTGTTCTCCTCCCCAGTGCGGGGAGGCAGAGTTTCCTTGTGTTTCCCCCCGCCTCCGCGGGAGGAATCTGCCTCGTCGTCTTCGGACGACGAGGGTATGACTGCCTTGCGCCGGGGACCTTTCCTGGTCCCCTGGGCCGCCTTCTCAGGCCCCCCGTCCTCTCCGGATGGGACGACCCTTTCCTCTTCCTCCTCCCCTTCGGGGGAGGAGTGTGCCTTGTCGTCTTCGAACGAGGCATCCGGTACGACCTTACGCCGGAGACCCTTCCTGGTCCCGGGGCCTTCCTTTCGGCCTTCTTTTCCGGCACCTTGTAGGGTGCCGGGACTAGCATCTCCGTCAGGAGAGCATCTGCTGGACCTTCTGGCAATGGAGCCGGACAATCAATCCGCTCCGCCGTCTTCACATACTCCTGATCAAATACACACAATGACTTAAGATTCCCCCATGAGTACATTGGGAAAAACTGCATCCGGTGGTAGTCAGAAAACTCACCGGACGGGGGAGCCGCGTGGCGTGAAGTACGCGGTCCTCGGATGTGGGAGGAGGTATATCGGAGGCCTTGAATAGCGCCTTCCATGCGCCCTTGTGTGTCATGTGATGTCTACTACACAAACTTCTTCTTGTAGACGTTGTTGGGCCTGCAAGTGCACAGGTTTGTAGGATAGTAGCAAATTTCCCTCAAGTGGACGACCTAAGGTTTATCAATCCATGGGAGGCATAGGATGAAGATGATCTCTCTCAAACAACCCTGCAACCAAATAACAAAGAGTCTCTTGTGTCCCCAACACACCCAATACAATGGCAAATTGTATAGGTGCACTAGTTCGGCGAAGAGATGGTGATACAAGTGCAATATGGATGGTAGATAAAGGTATTTGTAATCTGAAATAATAAAAACAGCAAGGTAACTAATGATAAAAGTGAGCGTAAACGGTATTGCAATGGTAGGAAACAAGGCCTAGGGTTCATACTTTCACTAGTGCAAGTTCTCTCAACAATAATAACATAGATAGATCACATAACAATCCCTCAACATGCAACAAAGAGTCACTACAAAGCCACTAATAGCGGAGAACAAACGAAGAGATTATGGTAGGGTACGAAACCACCTCAAAGTTATTCTTTCGGATCAATCTATTCAAGAGTTCGTACTAGACTAACACCTTAAGACACAAATAAACCAAAACCCTAATGTCACCTAGATACTCCATTGTCACCTCAAGTATCCGTGGGCATGATTATATGATATGCATCACACAATCTCAGATTCATCTATTCAACCAACACAAAGTACTTCAAAGAGTGCCCCAAAGTTTCTACCAGAGAGTCAAGAAAACGTGTGCCAGCCCCTATGCATAGGTTCATGGGCGGAACCCGCATGTTGGTCACCAAAACATACATCAGGTGGCACGTGATATCCCATTGTCACCACAGATAAACACGGCAAGACACACATAAAGTGTTCTCAAATCAAAGACTCAATCCGATAAGATAACTTCAAGAGGGAAACTCAATTCATCACAAGAGAGTAGAGGGGGAGAAACATCATAAGATCCAACTATAATAGCAAAGCTCGCGATACATCAAGATCATGCCATAGAGAGAACACGAGAGAGAGATTAAACACATAGTTACTGGTACATACCCTCAACCCCGAGGGTGAACTACTCCCTCCTCATCATGGATAGCATCGGGATGATGAAGATGGCCACCGGTGATGGATTCCCCCTTCGGCAGGGTGCCGGAATGGGCTCCCGAGAGGTTTTTGGTGGCTACAGAGGCTTGCGGCGGCGGAACTCCCGATCTATCTTGATATTCGATGTTTTTAGGGTACATAGGCTTATATAGGCGAAAGAAGTCGGTCGGGAGGTGCTCGAGGGGCCCACGAGATAGGGGGCGCGCCTAGTAGGGGTGCTCCCCCTATCTCCTGGCCTCCTTGAGGGTCTTCTGACGTGAACTCCAAGTCTCCAGGATGATATTCTTCCAAAAAATCACGATGCCGAAAGTTTCATTCCATTTGGACCCCGTTTGATATTCCTTTTCTTCGAAGTACTAAAACAGGCAATAAAACATCAATATGGACTGGGCCTCCGGTTAATAGGTTAGTCCCAAAAGTAATATAAAAGTGTATAATAAAGCCCATAATCATTCAAAACAGATAATAAAATAGCATGAATGCTCATAAATTATAGATACATTGGAGACATATCATCATGCCGTCGAACTTTTGAAGTGTCTGGTGTTCGGCCAGGACGAACTCCCACAGATTAAATGCCCGCCTTTGGCACGGAAGAATCCGGCGGACAAGCATGACTTGGACCATGTTGACAAGCTTGATTTTCTTGTCCTTCATATTCTTGATGCAGTTCTGAAGTCCGGTCAGCTCCACAGGCTCGCCCCAAGCCAGTCCCTTCTTTTCCCAGGAGGTGAGCTGCATGGGGATTCCGGATCGGAATTCGGGGGCCGCCACCCAGTTGGCGTCACGCGGCTCGGTGATGTAGAACCACCCCGATTGCCACCCTTTCACGGTCTCCGTGAAGGAGCCGTCACGCCAGGTGACGTTGGGCATCTTGCCCACCATGGCACCTCCGCACTCCGCTTGCTGGCAGCTCACGATCTTCGGCTTCACGTAGAAGATTCATAGCCACAAACCAAAGTGAGGCTTGACACGGAGGAAGGCCTCGAACACGACGATAAACGCCGAGATGTGGAGGACGAAATTTGGGGCTAGATCATGGAAATCAAGCCCGTAGTAGAACATGAGCCCGCAGACGAAGGGATGAAGTGGAAATCCCAGTACACGGACGAAGTGGGCGAGGAACACGACCCTCTCGTGGGGTTCCGGAGTTGGAATGATCCGCCCTTCGTCCGGTAGCCGGTGCGCGATGTCTGCGGCCAAGTATCCGGCCGCCCGGAGCTTCGCAATATGCTCCTCCTTCATGGTGGAGGCCACCCATTTGCCTCTTGCTCCGGACATATTTGGTTGTGTGGAGAAAGCGTGAACTAGGGTGCTGGAGCTCAAGGGTGTGAGAATGGATAAGCAGAGGAGTAAGAAGGCATGGGTGAAAATGGGGAATCCTTATCCCTTTATAGAGACGATGAAAGCGGTGCGCCTCCCCACTTACCCGTTGAGGGTCGCTTATTTCCCAAGCGCCACGATTGATGGCGCGGTTGGATTACCCATACCCGTATTGATGGGAATCCCGTGATAAGGGGACATGATCTCTACTTTGACAAGACGTGCCAAGGAAACCGCCTCGCAATATGTGCTATGGCTGGTTGTGGGAAAACGGTTCAAATAATGACCCGACCGTAGTGTCATGTCACATTGCCTAAAGCTGTCAGCAGATTATGTTTGTGAAATATCATTCTCTCTACAATGGTATGTGAAGATCATCTTGCAGATCCGGACATGGTTTAAGTGTTCGATAATTACTCTGGAGTATTCGGAGATGGAACCCACCTTGCAATGCCGATGACGAACTACGCGCCGGACTCATCGTCATTGAAGCCTGGTTCAGGGGCTACTGCGGGAGTCCTGGATTAGGGGTATCCGGATAGCCGGACTACATACTTTGTCCGGACTATTGGAGCGTAAAGATACAAGACTCAAGACTGCGTCCCGTGTCCGGATGGGACTCTCCTTTGCGTGGAAGACAAGCTTGGCGATCCGGATATTATATTTCCTTCTTTGTAACCGACTCCATGTAAACCCTAGCCCTCTCCGGTGTCTATATAAACCGGAGAGTTTAGTCCTCAGAGATAGAATCATAATCATCATAGGCTAGCTTCTAGGGTTTAGCCTCTACGATCTCGTGGTAGATCAACTCTTGTACTACACATATCATCAATATCAATCAAGCAGGAAGTAGGGTTTTACCTCCGTCGAGAGGGCCCAAACCTGGGTAAACATTGTGTCCCTTGCCTCCTGTTACCATCAGCCTTAGACGCATAGATCGGGACCCCCTACCCGAGATCCGCCGGTTTTGACACCGATAGGTGGTGACCAGTATGGCAGTATAGGGGCCATGTGATGCGGAGCTATTGGGGACCGTAGCATGCAATTTCAAAAAAAATCCCATGATCACGCAAGATCTATCTAGGAGATGCATAGCAACGAGGAGAGTGTGTCCACGTACCCTCGTAGGCCGAAAGCGGAAGCGTTAGTTAACGCGGTTGATGTAGCCGAACGTCCTCACAATCCAAGTACCAAACGTACAACACCTCCGTGTTCAGCACACGTTCAGCTCGATGACGTCCCACAAACTCTTTATCCAGTAGAGGGTCGAGGGAGAGTTCCGTCAGCATGATGACGTGGCAATGGTGTTGACGATGTGATCCCCGCAGGGCTTCACCTAAGCACTACGACGCTATAACCGGAGGAGTAAACCGTGGAAGGGGGCACCGCACACGGCTAAGAGAAAACTTGGTGTGTCTTTGGGGTGTCCCCTGGCCACGTATATAAAGGAGGGTGAGGAGGAGGCCGGCGACCAAGGAGGGCGCACCAAGGGGGGGTTCCTACTTGGACTCTAGTCCAAGTAGGATTCGGCCCCCTCCTTCCAATCAACGGAGAGGGGAAAGGGGAAGGGAGAGAGGGAGAAGGAAAGAGGGGGGCCGCGCCCCTCCCCTTGTCCAATTCGGATTGGGGCAAGGGGGGCGCGCGCCACCTCCTATGGCCTGCCTCGTCTCCTCCACTATGGCCCAACAGACCCAATAACTTTCCCCGGGGGGGGGGGGGGGAGGGTTCCGGTAACCTCCCGGTACTCCGAAATATCCCCGATCTTCTTCGGAACCATTCCGGTGTCCGTATATAACCTTCCAATATATCCATATTTACCTCTCGACCATTTCGAGACTCCTCGTCATGCCCGTGATCTCATCCGGGACTTCAAACAAACTTCGGTTATCAAAGACACATAACTCATAATACAAATCATCGTCGAACGTTAAGCGTGCGGACCCTACGGGTTCGAGAACTATGTAGACATGATCGAGACACATCTCCGATCAATAACCAATAGCGGAACCTGGATGCTCATATTGCCTCCTACACATTCTACGGAGATCTTTATCGGCCAAACTGCACAACAACATACGTTGTTCCCTTTGTCATCGGTATGTTACTTGCCCGAGATTCGATCATCAGTATCATCATACCAAGTTCAATCTCATTACTGGCAAGTCTCTTTACTCGTTCCATAATGCTTCATCCCACAACTAACTCATTAGTCACATTGCTTACAAGGCTTATAGTGATGAGCACTACCGAGAGGGCCCAGAGATACCTCTCCGATACACGGAGTGACAAATCCTAATCTTGATCCATGCCAACCCAACAAACACCTTTGGAGACACCTGTAGAGCATCTTTATAATCACCCAGTTACGTTGTGATGTTTGATAGTACACAAGGTGTTCCTCCGGTATTCGGTCGTTGCATAATCTCATAGTCATAGGAACATGTATAAGTCATGAAGAAAGCAGTAGCAATAAAACTGTAATGATCATAATGCTAAGCTAACAGATGGGTCTTTGTCCATCACATCATTCTCTAATGATGTGACCCCGTTCATCAAATGACTCCACATGTCTATGGTTAGAAAACATAACCATCTTTGATTAACGAGCTAGTCAAGTAGAGGCATACTAGGGACACTATGTTTTGTCTATGTATTCACACATGTACTAAGTTTCCGGTTAATACAATTCTAGCATGAATAATAAACATTTATCATGATATAAGGAAATATAAATAACAACCTTATTCTTTCCTCTAGGGCATATTTCCTTCAGGAGCATCCCACGATCATCCCCATGGACGCATCTGCATCTCCTACGACACCACTTGGACCAATGAGAAGAGCATGTGCAAGAGCTCTCAACACTGAGGTGGTATCACTCCTATCACAACTCCCTTTAGAATCACATGAGACATGGCTACTACCTGAAATGAAGACGCTTTGCATACTCAGGTACCAAGGAGTTAGCCATGGAGAAGCTAAGGAGCAAGGAGAATCGGAAGCGGAAGACATGCGCGAAGACGGAGAAGAAATCAGCCAAGTCCCAGGCTAGCCGGACGATCCAGACGAGGTCCCGGACGATCCAGACAGAGCCCGGACAATCCGGACCCCAGTCCAGACGATCCGGATAATGTGCCCGAAGACACCCGAAGCTGGACCTAGAAGCAGGACCATCCAGACGAGTCCCGGATCATCCGGACCCCAGCCGAACATCCGGATCCCCCCTCCGGACATCTAGGCCGCCACCGCCTGCCCCTTCGCCTCATCCAGACTGTCCCCCGGATCATCCGGATCCCTGAAGCCTGGATCATCCGGCTCCCTATCCGGATCATCCGGACCCCCGCCTGCGTGTGCGTGTTGGGTCGAGGCCCATGTGTCCCCTATCCCCCTTTGCCTATATAAACAACTCCTCCACCTCTTTTCTGGGGTTAGCATTGTGATAGCTCATATTTGAGATAGAGCTTTGCTCATCGACTTGGTTACTCTCCTCGGAGCTCATGACCTCTTCGGAGAAGATCCCCCAAGCGGATTCAAGACCCCATCACGGGAAGACCCTTCAAGACCTCCTCACGGAGAAGACCCTTTGTATCGTCCTTTGTTGACCTTGAATCGTGTATCACTCTTTGTGTTTCCAGGATCTAGCATATGTGTGACCATATCTTGTTGGTTGCATGATTTCTCTCGTATTTCCCCTCATGTTCCCCTCATTTTCCCCCTTGTGTTCTTTGTGTTCTTCGTAGGATTCCCTCCAATCGTGAAAGATCGAGCATCTAGGATTCTACCCTACATCATCTTGGTATCAGAGCCAGGTTGATCACGTATTTGGAGCCCCTACCCTTTCTTTTCTAGCTTGATTTTGTTGTTTTTCGTCCTAATTCGAAAATCCCCATAAAAATAGCCCCCAATTTTTTTTTGTGATTTTTTGGTGCGATGAAGCCATCTACAAGCAACGGCAACAAGTCAAGTTATAAGAAAACTTTGACAACCTCAAGTCGTCCTCCTACTACAAGCAACTTCAAGCCACACGCTTCATCATCTACTCCAACCGATCAGACCGTCAAGACAAGTTCCATCAAGTGTTTCGCATGTGGCGGCCGAGTCCACGAGTCCTTTGAGTGTACCAACAAGCGGACCATGATCCTCAACGACGAAGGAACCTATGACTCCATGAGTGATGAGGAAATGGAAGCCCTTGAGCAAGTGTCCATGCACCGGCGCGTGAACGAAGATGAAGATGATCAAGTCTTTTGTGATGAGGATTCGAGCCCCGCTCTCATTGTCTCCAAGGTCTTGACTCTTCAACATCAACAAGACAAAGACCAAAGATGCCACATCTTCCACACCAAGGCCGACATCAATGGAAGGTATGTCAAGGTCATTGTCGGTGTTAAAACTGGCGGATCTCGAGTAGGGGGTCCCGAACTGTGCGTCTAAGGCTAATGGTAATAGGAGGCAGGGGACACGATGTTTTACTCAGGTTCGGGCCCTCTCGATGGAGGTAATACCCTACTTCCTGCTCGATTGATCTTGATGATATGAGTATTACAAGAGTTGATCTACCACAAGAACGTAGAGGCTAAACCCTAGAAGCTAGCCTATGACTATGATTTTTGTTGTCCTACGGACTAAACCCTCTAGTTTATATAGACATCGGAGGGGGCTAGGGTTACACAGAGTCGGTTACAGAAAAGGAGATCTACATATCCGAATTACCAAGCTTGTCTTCCATGCAAAGGAGAGTCCCATCCAGACACGGGACGAAGTCTTCAATCTTGTATCTTCATAGTTTAACAGTCCGGCCAAAGTATATAGTCCGGCTGTCCGAGGACCCCTTAATCCAGGACTCCCTCAGTAGCCCCTGAACCAGGCTTCAATGTCGATGAGTCCAGCGTGCAGATCGTCTTCGGCATTGCAAGGCGGGTTCCTTCTCCGAATACTCCATAGAAGATTTTGAACATGAGAATCGTGTCCGGCTCTGCAAAACAAATCCCACATACCACCGTAGAGAGTACAATATTCCACAAATCTAATCTGCTGACAGCTTTTTGTAGCATGACATCACACCACGGTACGGTCATTATTCGAATCATTTTTCACAATCAGCCACCGCACATATCGGGAGGCAGTTTTATCGGCACGTCTCGTCGAAGCAGAGATCATGTCCCCTTATCACGGGATTCTCATCAATACGGGTGTGGGTAACCCAACCGTGCCATCAATCATGGCGCTTGGGGAATAAGCGTTTTTAGCGGGCAAGTGCGGAGGCGCAGGATCTCTGCTGCCTTTATAAGGGGATACGAACTCCCTTTTTCACCCACGCCCTCCTATGCTCATCCATTCCATTTCGCTCGAGCCCTAGTGCCCAAGCGCTCCTCTTCTCCGCCCAAAAAGGCTTCGTGAAAATGTCCAGATCCAGAGCAGGAGGCAAGTGGATGGCCTCTACCGTCCGGGAGAAGGATATCAAAAAGCTTCGGGGGGCCGGGTATTTGGCCAAGAGAATTGGCCACCGTCTTCCGATAGCGGGACAGATCATTCCCACTCTGGAACCCCACGAGAGGGCGATATTCCTCCCTCATTTTGCCCTGCAAGTTCGGTAGGTGATTGTACGTTGACAATTCATATGTTTTATTTGTATATCCTTAGGAAATGCTTGATGTGTTTCCTCCAAACTTCCCAGGGACGGGCGAAGAAGGCGGGGCAGATCTACTACCCGACCCCACTACCAGAAGAACCGGCTGGCCCACTTCTGACGAAGATGCTGGTCCCGACGCCTTAGAAGGCACCGAAGAAGAAGGCCGAAAAGGAGGCCAAGAAGACCAGGGGCGGCCTCCGTCGCCTTGGCGCTTCGGACACAAGATCCGAAGACTCCAATGCCCATTCTTCCTCCTAAGAGGATGAGGAGGAGGAAGGAGACGAATTCCCCGCGGGGGGAAGAAAGAAAAGGACGGCCTCCACATCCTTGGAGGCCCAGTCGCCTAAGAGGGGAAAACTCCCCTTCCAGAGGAGTCCACTGCCGCTGCCGATAGCAGCCCGGAGTGGGATCCCAGGGCCGAGCCCCTGGTGAACTCGTGAGTATAAAATCCAAACACGCTCACGTGTCCAGACTTGTCATGGCACAATATTTTAATCTGAGCCATACTTTTTTTCCAGTCCGGCGAGGTCTCGCGCCGAACAATCCTCGTCAGAGGATTTGTTGGGTTCAGATGCAATGGAAAGCGAGACACCCCCGAAGGCCCCCTCCCCCAAACATATGAATGAAACCGAGGTTTTGTCCCAGAAGGACCCATGCCACGGAGGGGGGGAAAAGACCGCAAAGGCGGGGCCAGAAGGCCAGACCTCGAGTTCTGGACACACTAGAGAGAAGGTTCACATGGACGGCAGGGGTTATCTTGAGTCTGGCCCCCAACCTGGCATGATTCCGGAGACCCATAAGGCTCCAGGGTCAGGCAGGCGGCCTCCGTCAGCTGGAGGTGGTGCGTCTGTTCCACCGGCAACCTCTGTCCATCCAGAGGTGCCGGATGCTTTATTGGCGGCGCTAAAGGGTGCCTCCATCATTGATGAACACCGTGCCCTTATGGGTGCGGTGATTGAGAAAATTCAGTCTACTGAGAGTGGACTAAATGAATCCTGTATTAGCCTCATAAGAGGCTTTGAGGTATGTTTTATGAGGTTTGGGAGAGTGTCATGGTATAGATAGCAGCCCCTAATACACTGTTTGGTGAAAGGAAGAACCGGACAGAGGATCAAATTTATGTTCGTAGGAGACTCACTTGATGACATCTATCACTCTTTTTAATCAACAGGCATCTATGGCGACTACCGCCTCTCATGCTGCGGAAGTATCCGAACTGAGGCAGAGTCTGGAGCAGGCCGAAGGAGAACTTGGCCAAGTGAAGAAGCAGCTGAGGATAACCAAGGTATGCAGAAACCTTGTTTATTTAGCACAAATGAATAAGTGTGTGTGATGAAAATATTTTTGTAATGTGCTCTAGGGCGGCGACCGAAATTAAGGCTCTTAAAAAGGCTGTGGCTGAAGCCGAGAAAAAGGTAGCCGTAGAGCAGGCTCTCCGTGAGAAGCACGAGGCCAGGGTTATGGAAGCTGAGCGGGAGCTTCAGGAGGCCGTGAAGAAATGCGAGACCTTGGAGCAGAGCTTATCAGGGAAAGAATCCGAACTCTCCCAGGCTCGCCAAGCCGCCAGTGATGCCCAAGGGGAAGCCCAAGGTGCCCTGAAGGAAATCCAGGAGGCGAGGAAGATTGCGGCTGGTAAGGCTATTTCTATACAAAGCGGGTATTTGAGAGGAGAAAATCAAGTTTGATAGCTTGAATTTTGATTTCTCTAGGGGTATTTGCGGAGCTGCCGCGCAACATATCTGATGCCGCCCAATTCTACCGAGCCGAAGAGAGGAATACTGCGGATAAGCTCTTCTAGATGCAGTATCTTGCGCCGAATTATCCGGTGCCTTTCTCCGATCAACTGAAGCAGCTGGTCGAACTGCATAAGGCGGCCGAGCTAGCCATGAAGGATTTAATTATCCGGCTGTGGCCCACCGATTCCGAGCAGTTACTTCGGGCTCGTGAAGCGGCTTGTGAGTGCCTGCCCTCGACTCGAAGTCATCAAGCGGTCGGTCCGCATAGAAGGTGCGCGAATGGCCTTCGCCCATGCAAAAGTGCATTGGGGGAAGATGGATGCGGAAAAGCTGATGACCGAGGGTCCACCGGAGGGAAAGGAACACCGCAAGCCCGAGCTGTATTATGAAGGTGTCTTGAAAGGAGCCCGCCTTGCGGCGGAGCAATGCACCAAGGACATTATATTTCCATGAATACGGTCATGTTTGTCCTTTGTAATGTTTGGACAAGGTCATTTCTATTATTTATTGCTTGTCGTTTGAAAGCTTTTCTTCTTGTGCGGCCGTTTTATGTATGAATCCTGAGAGTTGGCCAGTCGTCGGCTTCCGCCCCCATGTAGTAAGTACGGGGATGTTTGGGATAAACCTGAGCACTCTTTATCCCAGTTTTGGGTCCCTAAAGGAGGTGTTCAGCACAACGAACCAGGCAATCGGACTATAGGGCTTTATCACTCTCACTTAGCCATCGGAGTTTTTAAAAG
The DNA here is from genome assembly GCF_018294505.1 of Triticum aestivum. NCBI lineage: Eukaryota > Viridiplantae > Streptophyta > Magnoliopsida > Poales > Poaceae > Triticum > Triticum aestivum. The sequence continues at coordinate 262,473,703 of NC_057798.1, read as the reverse complement.
GAAGGTAGGCGCAGTCCCTGGTGTTCGGAAGACCGCACGAGGGGCTCTATAAGCGCCTGATCGAAAAAAAGCCGATCCATCGCACGCTGCATTGGTTATGGCATTATGCGGAAGAAATCCTTAAAGATTTTAGAACCTCTCGAACAGCTGACCAGCTCTCGCCGCATCATGACAGTCAGTTTTCGGCTTTCTCTACTGAGGTGCTCGTCCGGAAGAACCGGAACACAATCGCAGTAGTTCTCCTAGTGCTACCTTAGCCGATATAGCGGAACGTAAGGTACCAAAACATAGGAGCCGGGCAAACCCAACTATTGACCTAAGACATGATTCGGAGCTGATGCATATAATGCTATAATTTCGAGGTGCCAAACTGCCGTGAAGGTGTTCGGACTTTTTTGCCGTAGTATGGGTATGATGAAGCCCTTGGCATATTAAGGCATATCGTGATAAGCAGCTGCCTTTTGACAAAAAGAGTTTTCAATAAGAAATAACAGCAGATGATCATCATATAAATCCACATGTTGTATTTGAATAATACGTCAATGCGTATGAGTACAGATAATGTGATAAAAAAGAAATATGATTGCGGAACCTGCTGAGACCAGGCGGGAGGAAGTTGTATTCGGATCCGGAGTGTAGTCGGATGATCATAGAGGGGAATATCTAGATATTTCCTTACGCGCTCGGACTTTTTCCGCGCCATCCACCCTGGCCTGCGTGAAGGTGAACCTGCAAAGAAAATGCAAGAAATGGTTTTGCGCTACAGAGCGGCTGAGCCGCTGTATGTGGCTTGTCTTATCTTTTTCCTGAGTATTTTTTAATTAGACTCCAGGCGAGCCGGGCTATCCAGCCGCGCAGTAGTTCGGACTCCTTTGGCGGTGTCCGGGGGCTTGGCTGTCGACTCGAGGTTCGATTGAAAGGTGCCATCCGTTGCTCTTGTTGTTAAAGCGGCGGTAGACTCTTCGGTAGTGAAGGGGAGTTCGGCCCTGCCATTAACCATGATTACGCCGCGCGGACCGGGCATCTTGAGTTTACGGTAGGCATAATTTGGCACCGCGTTGAACCGAGCGAACGTGGTTCGTCCGAGTAATGCCTGATAGTCACTGTGAAAGGGGACGATGTCGAAGACTAACTCTACGGTACGGTAACTGTCCGGAGATCCGAAGACCACTTCCAGTGTGATTGAGCCCGTGCAACAGGCCTCTACACCTGGTATGACACATTTGAAGGTGGTTTTTGTGGGCTTGATCCTTGAGGGGTCGATGCCCATTTTGCGCACTGTATCCTGATATAGCAGGTTCAGGCTGTTGCCACCGTCCATAAGGACTCGTGTGAGGTGGAATCCGTCAATGATGGGGTCGAGGACTAGTGCGGCCGAACCGCCATGACGAATACTGGTAGGATGGTCCCTGCGATCGAAAGTGATCGGGCAAGAGGACCATGGGTTAAGCTTTGGGTCGACATGCTCCATTGCATAGACGTCCGTTAGTGCATGTACCACTTGGGAATGTGGCTTGCGTATATCATATTCACCGTTTTCACCTGGGGAGGGAATTTCTTCTGCCCTCATGTATTCGATGATCGGAGCTCTTTTTCAGCATCGTCGCTTTGAGACCCCTTCCCCTTGTTTTCGGCATCTGACCTGTCGGCTTGTCTGAAGACCCAGCATTCTCTGTTTGTATGATTGGCTGGTGTTCCTGGGGTGCCATGAATTTGGCATGGACGGTCGAGTATGCGGTCCAAACTGGACGGGCCTGAATTGTTTTTGTTGAATGGCTTTTTCCACTGACTGGACTTCGAGCCACTGAATCCGGTGTTGACTGACGTGTCTTCGGCACTAGCACTGTTTTGGTGGCGCTTGTGTTTGTTGCGCCGTGGTTTGTCGTTGCTATCCTTGGCTTTTGATGTCCTAGGATTGCTTGCTGTTTGTTGCTACGAGCCAACCAACTATCCTCGCCCGTGCAAAAGCGGGTCATGAGTGTTGTGAGCGCTGCCATGGACTTTGGCTTTTCTTGGCCGAGATGTCGGGTGAGCCACTCGTCATGGATGTTATGCTTAAAGTCCGCTAGGGCTTCAGCTTCCGGACAGTCGACAATTTGGTTCTTTTTGGTTAGGAACCGGGTCCAAAATTTCCTGGTTGACTCTCCGGACTGTTGGGTTATGTGACTTAGATCATCAGCATCCGGTGGTCACACATAGGTGCCCTAGAAGTTGTCAAGGAACGTGTCTGCCAGGTTCTCCCAACAACCAGTGGAGTTTGCCAGCAAGCTATTTAGCCAATGCTGAGCCGGTCCCTTGAGTTTTAGTGGGAGGTACTTGATAGCATGTAGATCATCTCCGCGGGCCATGTGAATATGGAGGGAAAAATCTTCTATCCATACCGCGGGGTCTGTAGTACCATCATACGATTCAATGTTTACGGGTTTAAACCCTTCTGGGAATTCATGATCCATTACTTTATCAGTGAAGCATAGGGGGTGTGCGGCGCCTCTGTGCCGGGCTACATTGTATTCGGTCTGGCCGAATTTGTTAGAGTATCTGGTGTGTCGGTCCGCGTCACGCGTTGGGGTGCGGCCCCATGATCCGTAGATCGATCTTGACTATCCTGCTTTGTTTTTCAATTTGTCTAGTAGGCCATGCGTGGAGCCCCGGGCTTTCGTGTTTTTGCTTGTTTGGCGTCGGGGTGCGGTCTGGATTTTGGGCTGGTACGCTGCTTTGTCGCGGCCATGCGGTGGCCGGTCAGCCGCATCATGCGCTGGTAGTGTGGGCTTTAACGCCTCCTCCTCGAGTTGAGGTAGCAACCTGCGCTTTGGGTAACTTTTGGTAGGGCGCTCGAGTCTGTATTCCTCGGCAGCCAGGAGCTCGGTCCATCTATCGGTTAGCAGATCTTGATCAGTTTGAAACTGTTGTTGCTTTTTCTTCAGGCTTTTTCAGTGGCTATAAGCTGGTGCTTGAAGCGCTCCTGCTCGACGGGATCCTCAGGCACGATGAATTCTTCGTCGCCAAGGCTCACTTCGTCTTCGGAGAGAGGCATGTAATTATCATCCTCTGATTCTCCATCTGTTGCCTGTTCCTTAGGGCTAGCTTGCCCATCCTCTTGCTCCGCCTGCTCGAAGCCTGGCTGGGCAGGATTGTTTTCGTCTTCGGCACCATCCGGATTGTTATCTCTTGTGCCGATATCACTATTTTTGCTATGGCAGGGCTTGGAACGGCGCCTATGACACCGGTGCCTAGATTGCTTCTCCAAGGGGTTATCTTCCGTTGCCTCATCGCCATTGCTTTGTTTGGGGGTGTCCACTATATATATATATATCATATGATGAGGTGGCTGTCCAGCGCCATATAGGCGGTGGTTCTTGTTCTTCTCCTACATCGTCGTCCATACCATCGATGTCTTCGGAGTTGAAGTCAAGCACGTCGGTTAAGTCATCGACAGTGGCTATTAAGTGGGTGGTGGGTGGGGAACGAATTTCTTCGTCGTCCGCTTCCCACTCGAGTCGGACATAGTTCGACCAAGAATCTCCCAACAAGGAAAGAGACCTTAATGAATTTAGCACATCGCCCAAGGGCGAGTGCTGAAAAATATCCGTGATAGTGAACTCCATGATCGGTGCCCAATCAGATTCGATTGGCACGGATGTACGCGGTTCAGATCCCGTAACCGGAGACGAGTCCGAGGGTCCGATAACACCGCCTTCACAGGAGGTGGGATCAGTGTTCGGCTCCAACGCTGATGAGTGTGCGGCCTCCATGGCGGGGTCCATCCACCCGTCCTCGGAAGGCGTGATCTGCTCCGGATTGATTCCCGGGGCCGCCGGAGGTGCGATCTTTCGAATACTGTCCGATGGCAGATCTAAGTCATGCTCGTTGTGACTGTTCGGCGTACCTGACATGGGCTCGTATCCGTCGAAGATCAAGTCTCCGCGGATGTCGATAGTATAGTTCAAGCTTCCAAACCTGACCTGATAGCCAGGGGCGTAGCTATCGATCTGCTCCAGATGGCCAAGCGAGTTGGCCCGCAGTACGAAGCCGCCGAATACTAAGATCTGTCCGGGAAAGAAAACCTTCCCCTGGACCGCGTCATTGAAGATGATTGAAGGAGCCATCAAGCCTTACCGCGATGACACAGTGGAACTCTCAATGAAAGCACCAATGTTGGTGTCAAAACCGGCAGATCTCGGGTAGGGGGTCCCGAACTATGCGTCTAAGGCTAATGGTAACAGGAGGCACGGGACACGATGTTTTACCCAGGTTCGGGCCCTCTCGATGGAGGTAATACCCTACTTCCTGCTTGATTGATCTTGATGATATGAGTATTACAAGAGTTGCTCTACCACGAGATCGTAGAGGCTAAACCCTAGAAGCTAGCCTATGATTATGATTGTTTTTGTCCTACGGACTAAACCCTCTGGTTTATATAGACACCGGAGGGGGCTAGGGTTACATAGAGTCAGTTACAGAGAAGGAGATCTACATATCAGAATTGCCAAGCTTGCCTTCCACGTAAAGGAGAGTCCCATCCGGATATGGGATGAAGTCTCCAATCTTGTATCTTTATAGTTTAACAGTCCGGCCAAAGTATATAGTCCGGCTGTCCGAGGACCCCTTAATCCAGGACTCCCCCAGTCATCATCGATGGTGGTAGTTGCCATAACTTGGCAAGTTAAGAACTATGCTCCAAGATCCAATTAGTCAAGATGAAGCACCCACACCCCTACAAGGTTCAATGGTTAAGCGATTCTGGCACTATCCAAGTCGAGCATACGGTCAAAGTTTCCTTCAAAATCGGCGCATATGAAGACACTTTGGAGTGTAATGTCGTCCCGATGTCCATTTGCCACCTCCTTCTTGGCCGACCATGGAAATTTGACCGCGGCGTCATCCACAACGGGCGTACCAATCGCTATAGCTTCAAGATGAAGGGAAAGGAGTACATGCTACGACTTATGTCTTCGAGTCAAGTGATCACTAACAAGCAAGCCACCCATCATGGAGAAAAGAGTGAGAGAGTGACCCACCCAAAAGAGAGTGAGAGCCACAAGACAAAATCGAGTGCCTCCATGATGAGCGACAAGAAAAAATTAGTTCTATTTGCCACCAAAAGTGAGATGGGAGAAGTGTGTGAGAACCCATCAAGTGTTATGCACCATGTCCTTGTGTGCAAGGACGAGGCACGAAAAACTAATACCTCTCATGATCATCCCCGGAGCACCTCTACCTAACAAGGCTCCCTACCGCGTCAACCTCGAGGAAACTAAGGAGATCCAACAGCAAGTACAACAACTCATCGACAACGGTCATGTACGTGAAAGCTTGAGCCCTTGTGCCGTTCCGGTAATCCTTGTTCCAAATAAAGATGGTACTTATCGCATGTGTTCCGATTGTTGTCCCATCAATGCTATCACTGTTAGATATCGTTACCCTATTCCATGCCTAGATGATATGCTTGATGAGCTTAGCAGAGCCACCATTTTCTCTAAGATTGATCTTAAGAGTGGCTACTATCAAATACGCATCCAAGAAGGTGATGAATGGAAAACCGCATTCAAGACCAAATTTGGCTTATATGAATGGCTAGTTATGCCAATGGGTTTATCCAAAGCACCTGGTACTTTCATGCGAGTCATGCATTTTGTTCTTCGACCCTATATTGGTGTATTTGTTGTGGTCTATTTTGATGATATTCTTGTCTTTAGCAAATCCCTCAAAGATCATGTTACCCATCTTAGAACCGTGTGGCAAACCCTTAGGAAAGAGCGCCTTTATGCTAATATGGACAAATGCCCTTTGGGTGTTGATAAGCTTGTTTTCTTGGGTTTTGTTGTGTCTTCTAAGGGTGTTCATGTAGATGAATCTAAGATCAATGCTATTAAAACTTTGCCTCAACCAACCAACTTGCAACAAGTGCATAGTTTTCTTGGTTTAGCTGGTTTCAATTGTAGGTTTGTAAAGGATTTTAGCACCATTGCTTTACCTTTGCATTCTTTGAGTAAGGAAAATGCGCCTTTTGCTTGGGGACCATACCAAGATACTGCATTAAATGGGCTTAAGAATTTGCTTACTGATGCTCCCATGCTTGCATTACCCAACTTTGACAAACCTTTGAAATTCATTGCGATGCTAGTGGTAATGGCATAGGAGGTGTGTTAACGCAAGAAAAGCACCCCATAACATACTTTAGTGAGAAACTTTCCGGAGCGCAACTCAATTATTCCATCTATGACAATGAGCTATATGCTTTAGTGCGAATTTTGCATGAATGGGAACATTATCTTTGCCCTCATGAATTTATCATTCATACTAATCATGAAACACTTAAGTATCTTAATGGTCAAACTAAGTTGAACGCGTCATGCTAAGTGGAGTGAATTCATTGAGTCTTTTCCTTATCTCATCAAGTACATCAAAGGTAAGGAAAATGTAGTGGCGGATGCTCTTTCCCGCATATGCATGCTTGTCACTAAACTTGAATTGAGTGTCGTTGGCTTTGAGCACATAAAAGACTTGTATGCGCGTGATCCTACTTTTGCAATGCCTTATGCCAAGTGTTCGATGCATACATATTGGGAACACTATCACATCAAGGATGATTACCTTATGAGAGCTAACAAACTTTGCATTCCCGAGTCTTCTCTTCATTTGCTCCTTTTGCAAGAGGCTCATGGAGGCGGACTAATGGGACACTTTGGACGCGACAAGACATTCGCTACACTCTCAAAGAACTATTTTTGGCCCAAGATGTTCCGCGATGTCTCATGCTTCACCAACCGATGCTCTATGTGTCGCAAACCTAAGTCAAAAGCTCAATCCCATGGTCTTTACATGCCCCTTCCAATTCCATATCAACCTTGGGAAGACATTGGCATCGACTTTGTACTTGGTTTGCCTAGGACTCAAAATGGAAAGGATTCCGTGTTTGTTGTCGTGGACCTATTCTCTAAGATGGCTCATTTTATCCCATGCAATAAGATAGACGATGCTTCACATATTGCAAATACTTTTTGTAGGGAAATCTTGCGCCTCCATGGAATGCCAACGACGATTGTCTCGGACTGCGACGTCAAGTTCTTGAGTTACTTTTGGAAGACTCTATGCGCCAAGCTCGGAATCAAGCTCTTATTCTCTTCGGCATACCATCCTCAATCCGACGTCCAAATGGAGGTGACGAACCGAACACTCTCCACTGTACTACGCGTGTTGATCAAGAGGAACATCAAGGAGTGGGAGGAGTTCCTACCCATCACCGAGTACGCCTATAACCGTGCACGACATTCAACTACCGGCACGCCTATAACCGCGCACGACATCAATCCTCTCACAACTCCCTTTCGAATCACATGAGACATGGCTACTACCTCAAACGGAGACGCTTTGCATACTCAGGTACCGTGGAGTTAGCCATGGAGAAGCTAAGGTGCAAGGAGAATCGGAAGCGGAAGACATGCGCGAGGATGGAGAAGAAATCAGCCAAGTCCCATGCTGGTCGGACGATTCGGATGAGGTCTCGGACGATCTGGATAGAGCCCGGATGATCCGGACCTCGGTCCGAACGATCCGGATAATGTGCCTAAAGACACGTGAAGCTGGACCCCGAAGCCGGACCATTCAGATGAGTCCCGGATCATTCGGACCCCAGCCGGACATCCGGACCCCAGCTGGACATCCGGACCCCCCTCCGGACATCCGGGCTGTCGCCGCCACTACCTGCCCCTTCGTATCATCCGGACCGTCCCCCAAATCATACAGATCCCTGAAGCTTGGATCATCTGGCTCCCCGTCCGGATAATTCGGACCCCCGCCTACGTGCGCGTGTTGGGCCGAGGCCCATGTATCTTCTCGCACCCTTTGCCTATATAAACGACTCCTCCACCTCTTTTCTAGGGTTAGCATTGTGATAGCTCATATTTGAGATAGAGCTTTTCTCATCCACTTGGTTACTTCTCCTCGGTGCTCACGACCTCTTCGGAGAAAATCCCCCAAGCGGATTCAAGACTGCATCACGGGAAGACCCTTCAAGTCCTCCTCACGGAGAAGACCCTTTGTGTTGTCCTTTGTTGACCTTGAATCGTGTATCACTCTTTGTGTTTCGAGGATCTAGCATACGTGTGACCATATCTTGTTAGTTGCGTGATTTCTCGTGTTTCCCCTCGTGTTCCCCTCTTTTTTCCCCCATGTTCTTCGTGTCCTTCGTAGGATTCCCTCCAATCGTGAAAGATCGGGCATCTAGGGTTCTACCCTACATCACCATGTCAAGGCTTGCACTGTCATACTTGAGGCCGTGGCCTCACAAGATCTCTGGATCTGGCACTCACTGCAAAAAAAAGACACATCCCTGACATTTTGGGCCGAACGAATTTTTTCTGTCATACTTATGACACTTCTATGACGATAATTGTGACAAAACCCGGTATCATCATAGATGTGCTGGGATCCTACTTCTATGACAAAAAATCATGACAGAAAATGGGCTTTTCGTCCTGGGCGGGCCGGAGACGCAGCTGGATGACATTCTTTGGGCCGTCCATGACGGGAAAAACGTGGTAGAAGCGAGGGCGAGAAAAATATCGGGGCGTTCCCAGTTACGGTGGGTGGTCGGGGCCGAGCGGTGCACGGAGGTTTGTGCGTTTATCTCATACACGCACACACGTGTGGGTGCGAGGCATTGGGATCTAACTGAAACCGATCGAGGCATTCGCCTACTGAACCCAAGCGATTGCACTACAGGCTACGTGTTACTAAACCCGAGCGATCGATCGATGGCTATTAACTGAACCCGATCAAGCGATTCCTTCGCTACTGCTGCTAACTGAAGCCGATCGATGTTGCCTCTAGATGAACAATGAGTGTTGTTGGGGGGTTTGGATGAACAGTTCCGGGTGGGGGTTGGATGAACAGGACCCCCTGGTGTTGCCGCTGGATGAACAGGACCCCAATCGATCGAGCCGGTTGGACGTGGACGAACATGACCCCATGGAGGGAAGGTTGAATAGTAGCCGGTGTAGGGCTGGTTGAACAGTAGCCGGTGGAGGGCTGGATGAACAGTAGCCCGTGGAGGGGTGGTTGAACAGGACCCCGTGGCGAGGGCTAGTTGAACAGTAGCATGTGGAGGAGTTCGCGTTGGAGGCTGGATGAACAGGAGCCCGTGGATGAACAGTCGCAGGTGGAGGCTGGAGCAGGTCGATGGTGAATGAACAGTAGCCCGTGGAGGCTGGAGAAGGTCGACGGTGTAGATGAACAGTACCCCAGTGGAGTCCTATTTTGCGGTACGCCACACCCCTGGCGATGAACATGACCCCCGTTTTGACCGTAGTGCTCCAACACAAGTCCGTTTCCTCTGTTTTGCGGTACACCACACCCCTCCTGATCAACAGGACCCCGTTTCGACCGTAGGAGGTTCAACAGAAGTCTGTTTCCTCCGTTTTGTGATATGCCAGACCCCTCCCAATGAACAGGACCCAGTTTCGACCGTGGCCGGTCGAACACAAGGTTGTTTCCTCCGTTGTGCGGTATGTCAAGCCTCGTTTCCATCGGCTGTTCCGTCCAAGCCCTCCCGATGAACACGACGACGCATTCCATTCCGACCGATCCAGTTGGCTCCCCATGAACACGACGACGATGCAGTTTCTCCGTTCTGACCCAACCATGTACACGAGCCCTGGCCGTACGTATGCACGAGTAGGCATTCGAGACCCCACCCGTATGTACGTACGTGGCCGTATTTTCTTTCTTGCACCCTGGCTGCTGTACGTACATGCACATGCTACGTGCGCGCCTCTACTACGACATGTGCCCTTCCTTACACGGCCATGGCTCATCGCTGCAGCCTGCAGACAAACCGATCGTATGTACGTACACACTCGCGACTAGAATGACAATGCTACGTATGCTTCGACCAGGTGGGTCCCGACCGTCAGGCACTTCCTTGCGTGCGAAGATGTAGCTGGTGGGTCCCAGCAGTCAGGGGCGAATTATTTTTTTGCCCTTAATATGGACGCACTTCCTTGCGTGCGAAGATGTAGCTGGTGGGTCCCAGCAGTTAGGGGGGAAACATTTTTTCGCAAAATATAGTGGCCCGTCCGGTGGGTCCCTGCTGTCAGGTGGAGGAATAATTTTTTTTCGCGTAATAAGGAGCCAATTCCTTGCGGCTGCCATGGACCCAGCTGTCAGCCTATCAACGTACAATACTCTTCCGATGGAAGTCGTTCCTTGACCATGTTGACCACACCATGCCGAGAGCACTAGGGCGGTGGACGACGGAGAGGCCTAGGAAGGGGATGACGCGGAGCCAGGGAAGACGCCGCAGTGGATGCCCACACATAGAGGAGTACGAGGGTTCACTGGTTCGGCTGCGGTGTGAGGCTGCCGTCGCCGCAGAATAAAGGGGGTGTGGGTGAGTAGAGGGATGGCCTAGCCAGCGGTGGGAGTAGTAGGGGGCGGTGAGGCCTCCGCAGCATCACAGCCGGCCACGGGAGGCAGGAGCATGCAGCACGACCGACACTGGTTTGGGCGGCTGGAGCAAGAAGACCAGAGGTTGAAGAAGCACTACGGCCGTTGGATGGACATCGTATGGTCATTGGAGCTAAAATCATTCATATTGACTAAGTTGACAAAGCCCTCCGTCCCGTCAACTTAGTAGGCGCACAAGTCAGCCTCCCACTATGGTGGGTCCCAGCTAGCAGGGGGTATTCATTTTTTGTGCGTAATAAGGAGGCACTTCCTTGTGTGCCAAGATATAGCTGGTGGGTCCAACCTGTTAGCGGGGGGAACGTTTTTTTCGTGAAATACAGAGGCCCTTCCGGTGGGTCCTAGCTGTCAGGTGGAGGAATCATTATTTTGCGCGTAATAAGGAGGTATTTCCTTGCGTGCAGCCATGGACCCACCTGTCAGCCTCTCCACGTATAGTCCACTTCCGATGGATGTTGTTCATTGACCACATTGACCAGGCCGCGCCGAGAGCACCCGGGCGGTGGATGACGGCGAGGCCTAGGAAGGGAACGACACGGAGCCAGGGAAGACTCGGCAGTTGTTTCCCACACGGAGGGGAGTGCGAGAGTTTACTGGTTCGTCTGTCGTCCCCGCCGGTGCGATGTGGGTGTCCAAAAGTAGGTGTGGGTGGGTAGAGGGATGGCTAGGCCAACGATGTGAGTACGGTGGGGCGGTGAGGCCTGCGCGGCAGCACAACTGGTCGCGGGAGGAGGGAGCAGGCAGTCCCGCTGGTGCTTGTTTGAGCGACAGGAGCAGGAAGAGCAGAGATTGAAGAAGCACGATGGTCGTTGGATGGACATCCAACAGTCACTGCTCTCGTGTGTTGACTAAGTTGACACGACATTGCATGTGCGTCAACCTTTTTTTTAGGAAAGCATACGCATCAACCTGTAGTAGGCGCACAAGTCAGCCTCAAATCTGTGGAAAACAGCATACAACCCATCTGCCATTATTTCCAATAATGTACAACCCATTTGCTAATTCTTAAGAATTTTTTTGGATCCCATATTCTTTTTGTTAGCATTACACCCCATATTGTGGCCACGGTTAAAAGTTATACGAAATTTTGCATATTTCGGTGCGGTCAACTATTTTTAATCCCGAAATATCAATTCACATTCAAACTATTTTGAAAAATAATTTATATAAATATAAAATCCAAATAATTGTCCACGCATAAAAATCAATGAAATTTAAAATCTTGTAATGAAAAAAATTTGAAACTAATTCCCGGTTTGATGTGTTTTAAAAATGTATAGCCCATTTCTGGGCAAACCGAATGAAACTCTCCTCGTCTTGAAAGATTTGCAGCCCAGCAGGGCTGATAAAGCAAGTAGGCCTCGTTTGGGTATTTCTTTAAAAAAAATAGAACTAGGCTAGCCATTTTCAGCAAGAAAAAAACACAACTAGGCTCATGATGTGGTAAACATAAATAAAACCCTGGCTAGACGGGCCACAGCCCCCGCACAGCCCCGTTGTTACCCTACTGTCATCCTCTCCACGTACAGTCATCTCCTTGTTCCTCTCGGTTGTTGATGACGTTGACAACGCAAGAGGGTGGGGCGCACCATGCACGGCGAGCAAACCAAGGTGGAGGACAACAGCGAGGCGGTGGGCGGAACGGACAGGAGCCGTGGAAGACGCACCGGTCCAGTCGCAGGCAGAGGGGAGTATGAGGGTTGACTGGTTTTGGTGCGAGTGCGTGTTGGGGCTGACGTCGCCGGAGAATAACATGACGTGTGGGGGGGATAGAGGGAGGGACTGGCCAACATTGGAGTGTACGGTAGGGCGGCGGAGGCGCAACCAACCATGGGAGGCGGGAGCAGGCGGAGCCGACGGGGTGGTTTGGTTTGGGCGGCTAGAGGAAGAAGAAGACAAGAGATAGAAGATACATGACAGATGTTGGATGTCAATCCAACGGCTGGTACGCAGAATCGTTTGTTGACTGGCTAGTAAGTCGACACCACCTTGGATAAGCTATTTCCTCGCGGGTCCCAAATGTTAGAATCCAAATCTGCCACCGTCATGCAGCCTTTCCTATGAAAATTTACAACCCATTTTATGTGCTAGTTCGAAATAAGTTTGTGGGTGCTGGTGGGGGCTAATCACTTGGCTTCTGTAATGCACAGTGAGATCAAGTAGCCGACGAGAGTGATGTTATTTCCCTTGGTTGGGATTTGTTACAATATTTCACTCTAAATTAAATGAATGGCAAGTCATTTGCCTTGTTTCAAAGAAAATATGATAGTCACGGCCGAGTTGAAAAGGGAAAGAACATCTAACTCCAGTTTACAAACTGTACAAAAGCACGAGGGTTAGTTGTTCATTAGGTTTACACAAAACCCAGGTTGAAAAGGGCAACAACATCTAACTCCAGCATTGTTTTCGGCAGTCACAGTCAAATGGATCGGTCAGGTCCATAGAATGAACATCCTGGGTCGTAAAATTTACTGGATTATGGCCACAATATGTTACAAATAGAATCCCGTCAAGTTCAGAAGCTCTTTTGCCCACCTGAAACTCCTTTTGTTGCTCTTCGACATACCCATCCGTCAAAACCATGCTGCTGAGAAACTTAAGCCTGATGGACAATAGTAACCTCGCATTTAGTAGGAAGAATGTGACAAATCTAGTGTTTGCACGGTTGCCTACATATCGTTCTAGCGTTATTGTCTTCAATCGAATCTCATGAGAAGTGAGAAATCCCGATGGTTACGAATCCACCAATTGGTTATAACATCCTTACCCTGTCCTGTTGCCTAAATAGACATGAAGATTGAAAACAGTTAAGGTCTAAAAAAAGAGTGTCGAAAGAGCAACAGCTGAACGGTTAATTCTAGTACACTATATGAGGGCTTCCAATGTGCGTGAAATTATCACCTTTATATGCAACTTCTCTAGACATGGAAAGCATTGCAGCAAGCCAATAATCTTGTTCAGATCAAAACTATTCATTTGGATATATAAGATCTTGACAAAATCCCAGCACCATTGATAGACCATCCATTGAGAAACTCTTCATTGAGCATAGAACATAATATTAGTACAAAATGTGTACTCCAAGATGATATATAACTTATGCGCATAAATTTAAAATGCAGCTTATGGTTACGAGTGTAGATGATAATATAAAGTACCTGAAGAACTGTGGAGCCAAACACCATATTGAAATGAGCATAGAGATCATGTATTACACCCAAGGTCTCCAGTTTAGGCGCAGAGAGGATGGTTATTTGCAACGGTGAATAACTAGAATCAAGGATCAACCTTTGAAGTGAAGGGGCATCTTGGATGGTGAGCTACCTTCCGTCAAAAGAAATTCCAATTCTTACAAGGTTAGGCGACTTTATTTGGAGACAACCGATTCTAACTGTGAAAAGAAGCACCAAGCACTCTAGGGTAGGGCAACTGGAGTGGATGATGCTGTGCAATCAGGCCTCCGATATACGAACCCGTAGTGTGAAAGTTTCTTGAGAAATGGGAGTCAAAGGGTTAGTACCAGATTGTCTGGTAGGTAGCACAGCGCAAAGGTAGCGGTGTGGAGAGAGGAGGAAAACCGCGAGATGGACATCGGTGCTGAGGGCACAAGTACATGGCATTCGGTATGTGGTAGGTGATTTCCAGGGGAATAGTAGAACTCAAGCAGCTGTAGTTCTATGAATTCAGGGGATTTTAGCCAGGCGCCCACCATGCAGGGCATGGTATGCTTTCTCAGGTAGCATGACGGGATGCAGAGGCTTTGAACGGAGCCCTGGTGGGAGGAGATGATGGCTCCGGGGATTTCAAAATCATTGAAGAGAGATAGCTGACGACAGTCGACATTAAGGGCCACGGCGCGCCATAGAGGGCGCCACCGAAGTGAGAGGACTTGGGTGCGGCAGCAATCCTTGGTCGAGAGAAGCGAGATGATCTCCCCAAGGACGACGTCCGGGAGATCGCTGATGCGGTCCACCCGAGATTCTACGGGTTCCTGGGATCCGGTGGGGGCGGGGTCGCTGCTTCTCCCCGCGCTGCCGGGTGCGGGATCTACAACAGGCATCGCCGCTGGCAGAAGCCTCATCTTCTTGGCGCTGGGGTCAGCCGACTCCATTTTCCTCGAGGGCGTCGCGTCGCGCTCACGGATTTGAGCAGAGTAACGAATGACGAGCCTAGTTGTAGTGCGAGTGAAGAAGAAGGGGAGCTGTTTTTTTTGTAGTAGTGAGGAAGAAGGGGAGATGGGGTTTTCTGTAGGAGTGAGGTGAGGAATTTGGGGGTACGAGTGCAACAAGCTGACGTGAGGTGGGTGGGAGTGAGGAGGAAGAAGAGCACCCAAGTTTTTTGGGGGGGCGGTGTGCTGGGTGTGGGTAGCACCTCTCATTACGTAAATATATGGGATTTTGAATTGATTTTACTATTTACTAGGGTGGATGGGCTGTTTTGTCTTGGGCCCAGAGAAACAATTACTACTAGTATAGTGGAGACACTCTACAGCTATGCAGAAAAAACAATTACTACTAGTATAGTGGATACAATACCGCTTCTGGCTCCTCCTAGGTCATTGAAACGTCTCCCTCTACTGAATGCCGTTATACTTTTGTTCACCGACATGCGGGCCATGCAGCACGCGGGCCCAAATTCCATCCACCAAATTAGAAGGCAGTATGCAGGCGGAGAGTCACCCCAGTCGTAGCGCGGTACTAACGAGCCGTCGTATCACAAAACCCCACCTCCCCGTAGTCTAAGTTTGACGGATGAAGCAACCATCATTTCACTCTTCGCTGAATCCCCTTCTCCCTCACCGTCTTCAAGAAAGGCAACACTCGCATCTGCCACTTTTCTTCTCTCCCAACGAAGGGAAGGTAAGTGGATCCGTGATGTCGGTATATTTTTGTTCAGAGAAAAAATGGACTTTTGCGAAGCAGTAACCGATCCTCACTCTCTTTTTTGTTTCATTGTCATTGCGATTGTGTTTTCCTTTCAGTGGTCTCCTGGTATTCTCAGTTTCATGATGGACCTAGTGGAACCAGGCAAAGATCTGCCAATATTGGAGCAGACACGGGAGGCTGATCCCCACGAGACAGAGAGCTCCAAGAAGATGGAGGCAGCCACCGAGCCGACCCCAGATACGCTCACGGACACTACTGAGATGGTCAATGCCCCGTTTGAGATTACAAACCCCGTGGCACTGCAGGAGCAGTTTTCCCCTTTCGAGGATGTGTCCCCCCTGCTGATCTGCCCAACGTGATTTTCTTCTTTGCGATCTCGATTGTGGTTTTTCATCTAAGTATGGTGGTGATGAATAATGCAAAATTTTATGAGCTTCGATGCCATGCTATACATGGTGGTTTAAATAACTTGTGTTTCTTATACTAGAAAGTAATTCAGAATTTGTTTATGTTTCTTATACTGGATTGTGTGGTTGTACATGTCACTCGCTATGAGGCGGATGACCTGAATATACGCACTGGGAAAACAGAGTCCTTAGGCTGTTGGATCCTGGAAGCCATTTGCGCTTATACCAATGTCAAGTTGTATTCCAGCCTCACTGTTGTTAGGCGTGTTGTCCAGGGTGTACTAAAGAACAAGAAGTTCAAAGCTACTCCTTCATTTGGGAGGCATACTGTTCTTGTCAAGCTTACGCAGGAAGATGATGTGGCATGCCTCAACAAACAAGTTTTTGAGTGGCAAGGCCACAAGGTTGTCTTCATGAAGGTTCACAGGATTGAGCTGCTGCCGGATGTCCTCGACGATGTTCATGGCAAGGTCCGTCTTGTGTCCAGTCCAAAGTAGATTGAGGCATGAAATAGTTGCCCCAGGTAGTGTTTAATAGTAGTTTGGATTGTATCTAATTATCCGAACCTTCCCTGTTATCGAGCCCTCTGGGGCTAGTACTTTGTTTGAATCCATCTATGTGAACTGCTACTACTTTTGTGTGCCCATGAATCATGTGAGAACCATCATAATTGTTGCCAAAACAGAAGCGTCCTCACTAGTTTTTTCATGAATATGGCATGGTAAGACATAAGTTGTCACGGTTTATCATACAAGCAGTGTGTGTTTGATGAAATAGAGTACTCGCTCGAGAAATGTGCGCCGACGTATACATAAGTACTTGTAAACACTGTTGGTGCTTCCCCACTTGTAAGCAGTTGTACAAAACACGACACATTGGCTCAGCTCGCTTCAACACTAGGCTATCGACCAACTAACAATCAACAATCTACTGTCTGACATATAAGCAACTATGTATCTTGTTACAGTGGTTCATGCAGTTAACTGAGGCAACAATGTAAATTCCAAACGTTCACACGCTAGTCCAGCGTTCATGTGGAACACTAACATTAAACTCAGCTTCATAAAAAACTTGAAAAGCATAAGTTAAGCAATTTTATACATCTCAATGATTCATAGAACATAAAAAACATATACTAGTTCACAACAAAATACAAAGTTGTGAGAAGGTTTACAAATCAGGAAAAAACAAGCAAGGCTTCTCTGAGCAAAGGGCCTCCCGGCGGGCTTAAATTTCCTAGAGTTCACTCTGGTTTTTCTTGTTGCCATCATCCAGGGTTAGGTTCTCTCGTTCTAGAATAACCAATTATATTTGTGGTCTCAGCTGGAATGCTGAACTGAACCATGCAGTGTACTGACCAGTTGAAATTCTTGTGCATTCCACTAAATATAAGCACCGCTATTTGCAGAAATAAGCAGACCACCATGCCTCTTGTCCGTGCACCTGTCCAAAAAACCATTGTGCAGCCGTGCCAGCTAGTCCTCGGTCCATGGATGAACTGGTAGAAAGTGGATTCCGGACTAGGATGCAGTTGTTTTCGCTCGTCCCTACACTGCAATCAGGAAGTAAAACATACGAATCAACTTCTTTTAGATTGCGTTCGTCATTCTACCTAGTTACTACCAATGTAGGAATACCTGGAAGACGGGTGGTTAGACGACGACAGCAAGGGATGGCCATCTCATTTTGCACAGTTCTACTAAAACTGAGGTGTGTGCTTTTGATTGCGCGGATAGAAATGATACGGAGACAGACATCCCGAAATGATATGGAGACAGACATCCCTGTTTGCGCAAATACGAAATACGGTTATTTAAACAGTGACAGATATTTCATCACATCACATCACATCCCTGTTTGCGCAAATACCAAATACGAAGTGTTATAATTGGCACTAGATTGACAGTATGAAAGTGCCCTTAAGTAAGTAGCATCACATCACAACAACACTGCCACTAGATCAACATGCAGAACAATAGCATTAGTATCACTGTCATGAGAGTAGCACATGGTCAGTAAAAGTGCAATCAAATTTGTGCAGTTCCACTGGGATGAAGGAATGTTAGCGGTGTGAGATTTAAGTGTAACTGCAAAAACACTATTCATGGGAAATAAAGCAAGACAGAAGCACTTCATAAAATGGTGGTGGCATTGCTTCAGTTTATCGACGGCACTAGACCATTACTTATAGTGACATTAGGTGGCATTGCTTAATGCTTCATGTGATTTTACATTAACGGTAGCGATATGGGCGTAGGGACAGTAGGGGCATAAAGTGGTGAGGCAGATGTGGTTGCCGAGAGCGGCAAACACTCAGGCAGCATGTCTACATTTGTCCCATTTTTATCTCCTCAGCGACATTTTCCTATGTGAGCACATGAAATCTAGATCTGGTCATTCTCATTTGCGTTGTCCCCTAACACCCGTCACTTTCTTTCCTTTTTCAACCAAGAGACAAGTCCACTTCCCCCCCACCCGTCGCCATCCACCATGCTTTCTTCATCTTCTCAAACAAGAGACCGGTTGGGTAGCCAGTATCTACTACTTTCCTCCGTTTCCTCTTAGAACCAAGTCCTAGATTCATGCTACAACTTTCCCACTTTCTTCCCTGTTTGAACCAACTCTTAGAGTCGACTGTATGAACTAGCTTTACCTCTAATAATAGTAAAAGTCTAGGTGGCTTTGGAACAGCAGACGGAAGTAGAAAAAGATCCACACGAAGCCAAGTGGGGAGCTGGGGCAGTAGAGCAAGGCAGGTTTCGAAGGAATATATACCTGAGGGTCGTCGGCATGTGGCAAAGACGACATCAGGAGGCCGCATCTTGGCCACAATACCATAGGGAGGAAGAAGGGGTCGGAGGCCCTCCCGAGCCGGCGCTCTCTCGGAGAGAATGGCACGGCCGCCGATCGGGATGTGCGGGCAGCTATTGGTCTCCTCCCTCGCCGCCGATGACAGCGTGAATGATGCACCTACACCCCTGCCCCGATCGAGGTTGTCCGGCCGGATTTGTGACCAGCAGTGAGCAGAGAGAGAGTGTGGCCACCTATGTCTTGCTTAGATATGGAGAGCATGAGAGAGTGAATGAGAGGAACCCTAGTAAAGCAAGTGATGAGGATATAGACCTGGGGTAGGGTCATAGGCTTGACCTATATGTCCTACCCAAGGTCACTACCTAAGAAGGCAAGAAGGTCAAGAGACTCCATGAGACCCTCGGTCAAAGGTGTCGAGTGCAATCCACTCGACATCTTTCACTCGGGAGTCTCCCTACCTGCTATCACTCGACCAACAAGAGAATCACTCGACCTCCCGAAGACCAGAAGTCACTCAGCATGCAACGGACACGCATTCACTCCATAGTCTTTAAGGTCATTAACAACACTTAAGGCTGGTGTTACCAGTAACGCCACCACTTTATGTACATTAAATTCCTTGTAATGGAGGGCGGGAGAGGTCCTGGCGAACTCTATATAAGCCACCCTCCTCCTCTGGCACAAGGGTTCGCACCCCCTGTAATATCACACACATAATCCAATCGACCGCCTCTGGGCACCGAGACGTAGGGCTGTTACTTCCACTGTGAAGAGCCTGAACTCGTAAACCTCATGTGTACACCTTCACCATAGCTGAGATCTTGCCACTCCATACCTACCCCCCTTTCTACTGTCAGTCTTAGAACCACGACAGTTGGCGCCCACCGTGGGGCTGGTGTCTTAGCGACTTATTGGTGGAGTTGCAAGTTTTTCCGATCATCATCATGGTTTCCGGCGGCGAATTGGTTGAGGGCCGCGAGATCCGTCTCGGCGCGCTCGTTTTCGTCGCCGACGACTCGGCGTGGCTTCAGGAAGCTCCGCTCGACGTTGAGGCGCTCCCCGTCCGAGGGGCAACGCACTTTCGCGCGTGTGTTCGTGGCGTCCTTCTTCGGCTGCCGTCGACCCAGTATCAGTCGGCTCCAATGGTATTTTCCCTCCCCGCTGTTCGCCGCCACAAGCGATCCAGTCGATCGCGGCTTCAGCGGTGGGTGAAGCTTGTGGTGGCTCGGTGTTCGGCCACCCATCAAGTTGCAGCAATCGAGCCCAACGAAACTCTCCACGGCCTGTTCGATCTGTTGACTGGCTCCGCGGAGACCGCATCCGAGTGTGATAGCAGCGATCCTGCGGCTGAAATCCTGATGGTCGATGGTCTGCGTGGCCCACCTGGCTTTTGCCGCGAGGATGGCAAAGATGCTGGCGGCGATCCGTCACGGGTCCACGAGGAGTATCATCCCGAACCTCTTTCTTCACAGCAGAGGGAGGAACCTCGTCGCCGCAACATGGATACACTCCACACGCCCATCGTTGGAGAAACTCCCGAGGCTTGGGCCTTGGAGGAGGCGCGCTTGGCTAATTTGGCTGAGCGCACTCGACTGGAGAACTTGCAGCGCGCTCTCGACGAGCGAGCTCGGGAGCGAGTCCCTGAGTCCAGTCGACTGCAGCTTTTCCCGCCTCCACCTAAGGTATACCATACTCCGATTAAGAACCTCACAGCTGCCGTCCGAATTGCAGAGTCATCCAACCTTCCTAGTCAGAGGCTGACCGAGGGTTGGAGCAGATCCGGGCCTTTCTCCGAGCAGTGGGAGAATAGAATTCTGCAGTGTCTCAATTGCGGAATAGGATCCACAGCAGGTCCGTGGTAGCGGATACAGTCCAGTCGGCCCATAGCCCAAGATCGCCCCCGCGGTGTGAAGACCGTGGGCAGTATGATCGTCAGTTCAACCACGATAATCGTCGTCGAGTGCCAACGCTTCCTCCGAGGAGTGCGTTGTACATGCCTCGGCAGAATGATGACAGACGCCGTCACAGGGACGAGCGCAGAGCTCCAGTCGACCCAAGAGAGCCGGGCTTCGATGTGAGATCCATTCTCGTCCAAGGCCTGGTCGACCGGAACAGAGCGCTTAGAGAAGACCTTGGCAGAGATCGTCCGAGTGGCAGCAGATTACATGTTTCAGGCCCAGAGTGTTTTAGCAGAGCCATCAGGGCAGCAGTGATTCCTCCCAACTTCAGGTTGGCAACATGAGTCAGTAAGTTCACCGGAGAATCCAAACCCGAAACCTGGCTTGAGGATTACCGAGTGGCTGTGCAGATTGGAGGCGGAAATGATGAGATAGCGATGAAGCATCTCCCTCTTATGTTGGAAGGGTCGGCCCGAGCATGGTTGACTCAGTTGGCTCCAGGCAGTATACACAGTTGGGAGGAGTTAGCTCGAGTGTTCATAAGAACTTTTGAGGGCACGTGCAAGTGACCAGCAGGGTTGCCCGAGTTGCAACATTGTATGCAGAAGCCAAATAAGACTTTGAGGGAATTCATTCAAAGGTGTACCACTTTGCACCACACCGTTGATAATGTATCAGAGCATCAGGCAGTGTGCGCTGTCAAGGAAGGCGTCAAGTACCGAGAGTTAGTTCTGAAATTTGGTCAGACTAGAGATATGACTCTGACCCGGATGATGGAGATAGCCACCCGGTACGCTAACGGAGAAGAAGAGGATCGACTCCGTAGTGGGAAGAGTAAACCAGTCGGCCAAGAGGCCGGTGGGGGCGGCTCCAGTCGGAAACAGAAGCGTAAGGCCGAACCAGCGGCACCCGGAGAGATTGCAGCAGTGGCTCAAGGAAAGTTTAAGGGAAAGCCTAAGGGGCCCTGGCCCCCTAAGAAGGTAAAGGATCAAGCAGGTAATGATGTGCTGGATTTGCCATGTCACATTCACACAAAGAAGGATGAAGAAGGTAATCTGATTTACCCGAAGGATACCACCCGACAATGTCGACTCCTAATCCAACAGTTCCGAGAGAAACAACCCAATGAGAAGGAGAAAGAGTCAGACAGAGATGAGGACGAAGAGGAAGATGATGGTTATCCCAAGGTCAATTCCACTCTCATGATTTTTGCTGATATTGAGAGCAAGAGTCGGTTGAAGGTTATCAACAGGGAGGTGAATATGGTTGCTCCGGGGACGACGACCACGTACCTAAAATGGTCCCAGACAGCCATCACATTCAACCAGTCAGACCATCCTGCTCGTGTAGCCACCCCCGGGAGGCAAGCGCTGGTGGTCGACCAAGTGGTCGGTGGCACTCGACTGACTAAAGTGCTGATGGATGGTGGTAGCGGTCTGAATATCCTGTATGCTGAAACCTTGAAGGGGATGGGCATCCCGATGTCCAAGCTTAGCGAGAGCAACATGAGTTTTCATGGTGTTATCCCTGGAAAGAAAGCCGAATTACTCGGCCAGATCACCCTCGACGTGGTTTTCGGTGATTCCAAGCATTACCGTAAGGAGAAGTTGACATTTGAAGTCGTGGATTTCCAGAGTGCCTATCATGCCATCCTGGGTAGGCCAGCCTACGCACATTTTATGGCTCGACCGTGTTATGTGTACCTCAAGCTGAAGATGCCTGGCCCCAAAGGTGTGATCACAGTTACTGGCAATCGGCAGAAGGCAGAGGAATGTTTCCAGAAAGGTTCCAAAATCGCCGATGCACAAATGGCAGTGGTTGAATTCCAAGAGTATCAGAAGAGTGCAGATCCGAGTGATTTGCTCCGAGCCAAGAAGCCCGCTACAAATTCTGCATTTCAGTCGACCGGTGAAATGAAGCCGATTCATATTCACCCGACTGATCCCAATGCTGCACCGACTCATATATCAAGAACACTCGACAGCGAATAGGAAGAAGCGCTCATCCAGTTCCTCTGTGAGAACTGGGACATCTTCGCATGGAAACCCTTTGACATGCCAGGTGTACCCAGAGAACTGGCTGAGCACCATTTGCGTGTCGACCCCAAGGCAAAACCCGTCAAAGAGCACCTTCGGGCGGTTCGCCGTGCAGAAGAAGAAAGCGATTGGCGAAGAAGTGGCTCAGCTGCTAGCAGCAGAGTTCATCCGAGAGATCTACCACTCTGAGTGGCTTGCCAATGTCGTCATGGTCCCCAAGAAGGACGATTCACTTCATATGTGCATTGATTTCAAGCATATCAATCGGGCCTGTCCGAAAGATCACTTCCCACTCCCCCGTATCAATCAGATTGTTGACTCGACTACGGGGTGTGAGCACTTGTCTTTTCTGGATGCATATTCTGGGTATCATCAGATCCGACTGTATGGCCCCGATGAAATAAAAACAGCCTTCATCACCCCGTTCGGGTACTTTTGCTATGTCACCATGCCATTCGGTCTTAAAAATGCCGGAGCCAAATTCATGAAGATGATTCAGAAGTGCCTGCTCACCCAAATCAATCGGAATGTGGAGGCGTACATGGATGACATCATGGTCAAGTCTCGCAAAGGTTCCGACCTATTGAATGACCTCGCAGAAACCTTTGCAAACCTAAGAAGGTACGATATCAAGCTTAATCCGTCAAAGTGCACATTCGGAGTTCCAGGAGGAAAGTTGCTCGGTTTTCTCGTTTCTGAACGAGGGATCGACGCGAATCTAGAAAAAGTTGATACCATTCTTCGAATGAAACGCCCCGTGCGAGTGCATGATGTTCAGAAGCTGACTGGTTGTTTGGCCGCCTTGAGTCGATTCATTTCTCGTCTCGATGAAAAGGCCTTGCCTCTTTACCGACTGATGAAGAAGTCTGATAAGTTCGAGTGGACTGAAGAAGCTGATGCAGCATTTGCAGAGCTCAAAGCCCTGCTTTCCACCCAGCGGGTGCTCGCTACGCCAATCAGCAAAGAGCCTTTACTGCTTTACATTGGAGCCACTGGACAAGTTGTCAGTACAGTACTCATGGTCAAGCGAGAAGAGGAAGGAAAAGCTTACAAGGTTCAACGCCCAGTGTATTATCTCTCTGAAGTTTTGACTCCATCCAAGCAACGATATCCACATTATCAGAAGCTTGTCTATGGTATATACATGACCATGAAGAAGGTTGCGCATTATTTCTCTGATCACTCCATTATAGTCGTCAGCGACGCGCCACTATCTGAAATTCTGAATAACAGAGATGAAACTGGTCGAGTGGCAAAATGGGCAATTGAACTCCTTCCATTGGATATCAAATTTGAGGCAAAAAGGCTATCAAGTCCCAAGCAATTGCAGATTTCCTTGCCGACTGGGTTGAGCAGCAATTGCCGACTCAAGTTCACTCGGAGCATGGGACTATGTTCTTTGATGGCTCCAAGATGCTGAATGGTTCAGGCGATGGAGTAGTATTGGTATCCCCCCGTGGAGACATAGTTATGTTCTCCAGATTCATTTTGATTCCTCCAATAATGAAGCCGAATATGAAGCACTTTTATACGGGTTGCGTATGGCCATTTCACTCGGCGTCCGTTGCCTTATGGTTTACGGCGACTCAGATTTGGTGGTAAATCAAGTGATGAAGGAATGGGATGTCAGGAGTCCAGCCATGACTGGTTATTGCAATGCAGTGAGAAAGCTGGAGAAGAAGTTTGAAGGTTTGGAGCTTCACCATATACCCCGACTGAAAAGTCAAGCTGCAGATGAGTTGGCAAAGATAGGTTCAAAGAGAGAAGCCATTCCCCAAAATGTGTTTTTGGAACATATTCATTCACCTTCAGTTCAGGAAGATCCTTTCACCGAAGAATCGCCACAGCCCAAGAGTGCCACAGATCCGACTGAAGTTGAAATCCCAGCCATGGTCGACTTAGTCATGGAGGTTCTGGTCATCACTCCCGACTGGACAGTGTCGTACATTGCATAAATTCTTAGGAAAGAACTTCCAGAGGATGAAGAAGAGGCTCGACAGATCGTCCGACGGTCTAAAGCCTTTATTGTGATAAAAGGTTAATTATCCAGAGAAAGTGTAACTGGGGTTTGCCAGAAGTGCATCATGCCAGAAGAAGGCCAAATGATCCTTAATGATATTCACTCGAGGACCTGTGGTCACCATGCGTCCTCTCGGACCATCATGGCCAAAGCATACCGAGCCGGATTTTACTGGCCACGTGCCAATGAGATGGTAAAAGAAATAGTGGACAAGTGTGAAGGCTGTCAGTTTTACTCCAACATGTCCCATAAACTTGCATCAGCTCTGAAGACTATCCCACTTGTCTGGCCTTTCGTTGTTTGGGGATTGGACATGGTTGGACCCCTAAGGACTGGCACGAGCGGATTTACCCACGTGCTAGTAGCAGTTGACAAGTTTACCAAGTGGATTGAAGCTAAGCCGATTAAAAATCTTGAAGCGAGTACTGCCGTGAGTTTCATCAGAGAATTGATATTCAGATATGGTTTGCCACACAGCATCATCACGGACAACGGATCAAACTTCGACTCCGATGAATACAGAGCCTTTTGTGCCTCCCAAGGTACGAGGGTCGATTATGCTTTGGTCGCCCATCCTCAGTCGAATGGGCAAGCTGAGCGAGCGAATGGATTGATTCTCAAGGGACTGAAGCCCCGGTTGATGCGTGACCTTAAGCATGCAGCAGGAGCTTGGGTTGATGAGCTCCCATCAGTGCTTTGGGGCCTAAGGACAACTCCCAATTGGTCGACCGGACAGACTCCATTCTTCTTAGTATACGGAGCCGAAGCCGTACTTCCGAGTGATTTGCTCCACAATGCTCCTCGAGTCGAACTCTTTTCAGAAGAGGAAGCAGAACAAGCTCGACAAGATGTAGTCGACCTCCTGGAAGAGGAAAGAGAGATGGCCTTGATCCGGTCGACCATTTATCAACAATACCTGCGTTGATTCCATGCCAGGAATGTAAGGGGTCGGTTATTTCAAGAAGGAGACTTGGTTCTTCGAGTGGATCAGCAGAAGCCACACAAGCTCGCCACTGCTTGGGAGGGCCCTTTCGTCGTCACCAAGGTGCTCCACAACGGAGCATACCATCTCTTCAATGTCGAGCACAACAAAGATGAACCGTGCACTTGGAATGCGGATCTGCTCCGCCCCTTTTTACTCTTAAGTATTTAGACTGATGAGATGTAATAAGAAATACCTCTTAGTTTGGCTATCAAAAGACATAATTTTACTTTCTTCCGAATGATTGTTGTTTTTTTCTTTTGTACGTATCGCCTTAGCTACGAATCTGTTTCGCCTAAGGTGAAGTGATAAAAATCCTACCGAGTGGTGAGTCTGCCTCCCACTCGGGGGCTTAGCTGCAGTCCAGTACTCGCCTAAGTGATAAAAATCCTACCGAGTGGAGAGTCTGCCTCCCACTCGGGGGCTTAGCTGCAGTCCATTACTCGCCTAAGTGATAAAAATCCTACTGAGTGGTGAGTCTGCCTCCCACTCGGGGGCTTAGCTGCAGCCTAGTGCTCGCCTAAGTTTGAAAAATCCTACCGAGTGGTGGGTCTGCCTCCCACTCGGGGGCTTAGCTATAGTCCAGTACTCGCCTAAGTGATAAAAATCCTACCGAGTCTTGTGTCTGCCCCCCACTCGGGGGCTTAGCTGCAGTCCAGTACTCGCCTAAGTGATAAAAGTTCTACCGAGTGCTGAGTCTGCCTCTCACTCGGGGACTTAGCTGCGAATCTGTTTCGCCTAAGATGAAGTGACCAAAATCCTGCCGAGTGGCGAGCCCGCCTCTCACTCGGGGGCTTAGCAGCAGCCCAGTGCCCGCCTAAGTTTGAAAAATCCTACCGAGTGGTGAGCAACCCTTCCACTCGGGGGCTTAGCTGCAGCCCAGCGCTCGCCTAAGTTTGAAAAATCCTACCGAGTGGCGAGCAATCCTCCCACTCGGGGGCTTAGCTCCAGCCCAGTGCTCGCCTAAGTTTGAAAAATCCTACCGAGTGGCGAGCGATCCTTCCACTTGGGGGCTTAGCTGCAGCCCAACGTTCGCCTAAGTTTGAAAAATCCTACCGAGTGGCGAGCAGTCCTCCCACTCGGGGGCTTAGCTGCAGCCCAGTGCTCGCCTAAGTTTGAAAAATCCTACCGAGTGGCGAGCGATCCTCCCACTCGGGGACTTAGCTGCAGTCTAGTACTCGCCTAAGTTTGAAAAATCCTACCGAGTGGTGAGCAATCCTCCCACTCGGGGGCTTAGCTGCAGCCTAGTGCTCGCCTAAGTTTGAAAAATCCTACCGAGTGGTGAGCAATCCTCCCGCTCGAAGGCTTAGCTACGGTCCAGCACTCGGCTAAGTCAAGACCATTGCTGAGTGCCTTGCTGATGAGCTGATCAATGCTGCTCAAGGATCACCCAATTGGTCGACAGGGACGTCAAGACCATTGCTGAGTGCCTTGCTGATGAGCTGATCAATGCTACTCAAGGATCGCCCAATCGGTTGACAGGAACGTCAAGACCATTGCTGAGTGCCTTGCTGATGAGCTGATCAATGCTACTCAAGGATCGCTCAATCGGTTGACAGGAACGTCAAGACCATTGCTGAGTACCTTGCTGATGAGCTGATCAATGCTGTTCAAAGATCGTCCAATAGGTTGCCAGGAACGTCAAGACCATTGCTGAGTGCCTTGCTGATGAACTGATCAATGCTGCTCAAGGATCGTCCGATTGGTCGACTGGTTATTCTTCTCCAGAAACTGCATCAAGTAAACAGACAACAATCCGAGAGAGAAATGAATTTTGTTCGAAGACAAACGTAATATATGAGACGATAAATCCAAAGATTCTTAACCACAGAATAAAGTGCTCGGGCATCAGGTCCGAAGGAGTTTTAACGGTTACAAAATCACTCAGCATTCTGAGGCAAATAAAGGTGAAGTATAATGTTTTTTCAATCACTCGGCGGGAGAAGGACTGGCTGGATCGCAGAAGCTGTCGAGATCGATGCTGTCGGCGATGCGAGTGGCTGCCTCGAGGAAGGTGTCCATGAAGTCCTGGAAATAGTGCTTCTTAGTGTTCACCACTTTGAGAGCTGCCAGCTTGTCTTCCTAAGCCTCCTTGCAATGCACTCGGACCAAAGACAAGGCGACATCGGCACCACAGCAAGCGGAAGATTTCTTCCACTCTTGCAGTCGGCCTGAAATCTGATTTAGTCGAGTCATCAGGGACTCGAGGTCTTGAGACAGCTCCGCCCGAGGCCAGAGTTCAGCATCCACTTGGGCCATCGCCGCCTTCAGTCGAGCAAGATAAGCAACTGCACCGTCCAAGCGCGACTCCACTCGTAGCAGATTCATTGCAACATCGTCTCTCACAGGACAATTGATGGGGTTGAGACTCGTCTCGACCCGCCTGGTTTCAGCTTCAAAGTCGTGACACAGTTCTGTCCCATTGCGAAAAATGATGAGTTGACAGCATGACAACAAAGTTTAGTCGGCGACAAATTAATTGTAGTCGAATGATCACACCTTCGAGCTTCAGAACAAGTTTCGCAGCGAGTTGCTCTAGATAGGACTCTGGCTTGTCTGTCTTGGTCCTGAGGCCGCCGACTTCAGTGGTCAGATTCTTCTTGTCCTTCTTCAGCTACTCGACTTCTCGATTAGCGTCCGAGATGGCAGTCTTCAGCTTCGTGTTCTCCTCCTCCAATTTACCGACTGAAGTCAGCTTCTGGTCCGCAAGCTTTGTCTTCTCGCATGCTTCCTTTTGAGCAGCTGCCAGATCCAAATCCTTCTGCTCCATAGCCTCCTTCATCCTCTCTAAAGAAACAACACTCTTCAGACGAGACTGAAGTTGGCGATTTTCACTACGCACATCTGCTTGTGTGAAACCACTCGGTTCAAAGAGACTGGAAGAAAAACCAGTGCGAAGTGTGAAGCTACAAAGCAGACAAAACGGTCGAATGATTACCTCCCATGATGGCCATTTCTTCTTGAGCAGTCTTGAGATTCTTCTTCGCGAGTTCAAGGTCAAGTTCAACGCTGATATGCTTCTTCTTTAATTCGGTAAGCCGAGCTCCAAGATCACAAGACCTCTACATCCAGAAAGACAGACATGTCAGTCGAAAGAAATAAGCGACAGTGAAGGAGAAGAATTACTCTTAGACTACTACCGAACCAAATATCCAACAGTAGTCTCGGGGACTACACCCAGTGGGTGCACTTAGCGTGCCCCCACTGGAACAGATCAATACTCAGCAAGGCCTACTCAGCGTGAGTTCAAAAAGAGAGAGAGAGAGAGAGACACATCATTAGACCTTAGTCGACTGCCAGCAGTCGACCGTGGTCTCGGGGACTACACCCAGTGGGTGCACTTGGCGTGCCCCCACTGATTCGAACAGTTTACTGAGACTCAGCTCGAGGCGAGCAGTGTTGAAGATTTCCTAAATTCTAAACGAAGGAACACCCACTGGGCGATCAGATATAAAGCAACACTCTAAAGTTCGGTCGGAATTTTGCTGACATGAACATTGGTCTGAAGGGTAGTGCTGGCGTTGTAAGCTACCTGACTAGCTTCATGCATCACTTTCACCTGCTCCATGACAAGGTTCACCTGACGAAGAGCTTCCCTAGTGGCGCTCGGCGAGTCGTTTGGAGTTTGATACGTAGCAAAGAGGGATGGCTCCAGAGTGGTCGAAGTAGTTACCGGGTCGGACGAGTGGAGTTGCACTGGTGCAGCAGGTGTCTGTGCAGTCGACCCCGACGGACGATCAGTCGTTAGTGGGTTAGCGAATGTGACGTTCGTCCGAAACGGCCCTTCGGAACGTTCGACTATCGCCTCAGGCGCCGGTGTCGACTGAGGGACTTGGATTTCAAGCCTCCACCGGCTTGAGCCTCCACTCTTCTTCCTCCTCTCCTGTAGAGGCGCTTCTTCTTCTTCGTCATTAGGGAGCACAACGATCTCTTGTGGAGCTATATAAAGAGAGAAATATCAAATTTTCAGCCGATTGGTCGCCCACTTGACTAAATGGAACTTGGTCGATCAGACTTACCGACTCGTGAGGTGGCTTCTTCGTCTCCTGGCGCCTTGTCAATGTCCATGTCAGTGGCAACAGAGGTGGTACTGGAAAGACACATGAATTGGTCGGTCAGAACAAGAAAATCTTCAGTCGACTTGTGAAAACACAAGCGAGATACTCACCTCGAAGCAACGGGGACGTCCATCTTAATTCGCGGCAATGTCTTCCGGGCCTTGGGAGGAGCAACTTTAGGCTGCTTGGCCACCTTCTCCGTCGGCTCCGAAGTCGACGTCCGAGTGCGCTTCTGAGTATTGGCACTCGGGCCCATGCTTTTTCCGCGCCTGCCAGCCGGATCTTGCTGCTGTTTGGATCAACGTTCGGAGCGCAGCGGCAAGTCGACTTCTTCCTCCTCGTCCGACTCCTCCTCATCTTCTCCCGGAGACTCCCACTCACCACTCTCCTCCGCACTGTCCTCCCCCTCCTGGCCCTGCTTCAAAGCTTGTTCACCATTGGGCATCGAATGCATCTTAGTGAATTTCTGCAGAACAAATCGGTTGAACGAGAGTCAGTCAACATCAAGTACAGTCGGAGCGTGAGCGGGAAGCAGTCGGAACAAAAAGTATACCTTATCGGGCGGGTTTCCATCATCGAAGGGGACAACTCTCCTGGATCCTATGGGGTTGTCCTGGTTGCCTGTGATGCTCCTTAGCCACAAAGCTACAATTTCAGACTGCACTTCTTCTGGATGGACCTGAGCGGTGTCGTACGGTCCAGAATACAACCACATCGGGTGATCGCGGGCCTGGAGAGGCTGGATGCGTCGACTGAGGAACACTTCCAACAAGTCCATGCCAGTAATGCCATTGTTGATGAGCTGGACCACTCTATCCACCAGCACCCTCGTCTCCATGGTCTCATCAGCGGTTACTTTCAGTGGGGCAGGAGTCTGAACACGGTCAAATGAGAAGGGGGGAAGACCAGTCGACTGACCTGGAGCTGCGACATCCTAGCAATAAAACCAGGTCGACTGCTAGCCTCTAACAGATTCGGGAAGAGTCATGGCGGGGAAGGCACTCCTATTCCTCTTTTGGATACTTAAACCCCCACACATCTGGATGACGTGGGTTTTCGAGTCACTCGACTTCGCCTTTTTTACCGACTGAGAACGAAGGGTGAAGTTGTGTTTAAAAAGACCCCAGTGCGGTCGACATCCTAAGAAGTTCTTGCACATCGATACAAAAGCGGCTAAATATGTGATGGTGTTGGGAGAAAAATGGTGGAGCTGAGCGCCAAAGAAGTTCAAGAATCCCTGGAAGAATGGATGTTGAGGGAGTGAGAAACCCCGGTCGACATGGGTGGCGAGTAGAACGCACTCACCCGGTCGAGGTTGCCGTTCCATCTTCCCCTTCGGCAGCCTCGCCGCTCCCTTGGTGATCAATCCGGACTCCTCCAGTTCGGCTAGATCCTCCTGCTGGACCGAAGACCAGATCCAGTCACCCTGGATCTAGCCCGGTGGCAGCCCCGCACGCGATGATGACCCGCGGTTCTGCTTCTTGCCTTTTGCCGCCCCCGTCGCCTCCTTAGCATGCTCTAGCGCCGCCGTCTTGTCCTTACTATGGTTGGGGAGTAGCGGCGTCGAGAGCAGATGTGCTGGGCGCGGTGGAGAAGCAGAGGAGAAAGAAGCAGGAATAGGCGTGCACAGTGCCAGCGCCTTGGACTCGTCACCTTATAAAGGTCCACCTCCGAGTGACTGACGCGTGGGACCAGGCAATCCCGTCAAATCCCGCAATAGTTGCACGCAGCGTACATGGCGAAATAGGCAGTGCGGTAATCGAGGCATCGCTACTTATCCGGCCCGCCCGTTTCGGCACTCTCCACCCCGCGCGCTTCCCCGAAATTTTGTATCCCGCGAAATCTGGGATACACAACACACAATCGTGCCCAAGATCCCGCGCTCCAACACAACACTCGACACATGAGGTCACCAGTTCAATCGACAGCTCACTAAATGGATCAAGGCGACTGAGTCGACACCAAAGTATCGACGCGGGCATTCAGTCTTGCAGAAGACACTCGTGAAGACACGAAGCTCGGAGCAGACTCAACTTCAACCTACTTTTCACTCATACCTTTATCCATTCGGGGGCTACTGATGAGGATACAGACCTGGGGTAGGGTCATAGGCCTGACCTATACGTCCTACCCAAGGTCACTACCCAAGAAGGCAAGAATGTCAAGAGACTCCATGAGACCCTCGGTCAAAGGTGTCGAGTGCAATCCACTCGACATCTTTCACTCGGGAGTCTCCCTACCTGCTATCACTCGACCAACAAGAGAATCGCTCGACCTCCCGAAGACCAGAAGTCACTCAGCGTGCAACGGACACGCATTCACTCCATAGTCTTTAAGGTCATTAACATCACTTAAGGCTGGTGTTACCAGTAATGCCACCACTTTATGTACATTAACTCCCTTGTAATGGAGGGCGGGAGAGGTCCTGGCGAACTCTATATATGCCACCCTCCTCCTCTGGCACAAGGGTTCGCACCCCCTGTAATATCACACACATAATCCAATCGACCGCCTCCGGGCACCGAGACGTAGGGCTGTTACTTCCACCGTGAAGGGCCTGAACTCGTAAACCTCGTGTGTACACCTTCACCATAGCTGAGATCTTGCCTCTCTATACCTACCCCCTTTCTACTGTCAGTAATAGAACCACGACAGCAAGCGCTAAGGCTCCTGCTTATATATATAGTGGAGTGATTTTGTTGTACCAGTTTCAAAAAAATGTGCTCCTACGTGTACCCGCGAGAGGGTGTGAGAGAACTAGTGCGTGCGTGCACCGCTTCTCTTCATGAGAGTACAATATACTATGCCCAAAGAACGTTCGCCACAAGAGTAATAGTATAAGTCTGTGACGTGTGAGCTAAAATAAAATGTGCGCGACATCTTTTATTTTTTAGAAGTTCTGAGGGTAGGGTGTGAAGAGAAAATATGTGTGTGACGTCTACCTACAGATAGACGGTGGGTGCGAGAGGACTCGGGAGAGTCGTGACTCATGAGGGTGCGTGTGCGTGAGAGAGAGGGGGGCACGTATCAATGCAATGCATGTGTCCGTAAATCATTATACGACAAACATTCGCCACAAGCCTTTTCTTGACGAACGCCGTAAGAACCATTAGATCGGCATCCGACAGTGTCAGTTTTTCCATGTCATTTAACAGAACAGCCACTCCTCCTACACACAAATCTTCCACGTGAGTGTTAGCAACTGCCGTATGCTCCCTCCGTTCCAAAATGCAGTGCATATAGCTTTCTTGAAAATTCGAACCTCGCAAACTTTTACTGAGTTTTCATGTACCAAATTGCACATGTAGAATACCCAGTATATATCATTTCATTCATCTTTGAGAGGTAACTATAAACATGGGGGAGTAGTCTACAAAGAAAGACCATCGTATCACCTACACCAATTTCAACCATCCTTTGGTGTGGAGGAATATCATAGGAACTCTATATGATATGATTTTTATAGGATTTTTTCCTTTAGAGCCAATTGGTTCATAGGAATAGATTCATATACTCCACATTTCAAAGGAAATAAACATGATATCATTTTTATAGCTTTAGAGCCACTTGGTTCATATGAATGGATTCCAATACTGCAATAATTTCAAAGGAAAATAAACATGAGCGTATATTCAATAGAAAAGTTCCTATGATATGAACCAAATCACATCTGTTTTCTAGTCCCTCCTCATAGGAATTGAGATACATGTCATCTCTAGATTCAATAGGAAAGTTCCTATGATGTGAACCAAATGACATCTCTTTTCCAATCCCTACTCATAGGAATTGAGATACTCCATGTCATCTCTTTCCCTACAACTTCCATGTATACATCTTATATTCCTAAATAGCTAGTACAACCCACTAGTAGCTTTTTTCCAAGACATGCAACTATGTCACAAGAACTATATAGTGTGCGGATAACTTTGAAAGATGGTCGCTGGATGAAGCTAATCTGACAGTGCAAAGATGGCAAATCTGAGCAATACTGGCCGTTGGATATCATCAACATTCCACCAGATCTGCCACATGTACAATTTAGAAGACTCCATGGTTGAACTTAAGCATAATGCACAAACCTCAAAACACAAGCACTTCTCCTTTGTTCTAGAATCTTCCGTATCATAATTGCCCAATTTTTTTTCTAAATGAATTGCCATTATTTGTTTTTTTACTTTATGCTTTACAATGCACAACCCCACGAATCTTAACATTTTTATAAAACTAATTGATTTTGAATGAGATGAACTATAAGAACTAAACGAACATCTACATCATGCATATATGACTCAAAGCTTTACATGCTATAGTGTGTATTTATTCATAATTTGGTTTCCAAATCTCATGCGTTCAATGCATGTGTACCTTACTAGTTTTGAGTAGAGTAGCAAATTTCACGCGGCCCCTGGTATATCAAAATGCAGGGCCCTTGCATCATTGCCTTTCGGTCGAACCTATCTCCACTGGTCCCCGAACCCAAAATGCTGCCTCGTTCCCATAAAACCAAGCAGCCCACACATATTTAAGGCGTCGACTCGAACTCAATCCCTTTCCTGTTTACTATGATGTGGCTCCGCACGCCGTAGTACTCTTACAAACCCTACCGCCACACGCATCATCGGTTTTCTTCAAGAGGACGAGGGAGAAGCCGATTTGTAGTGGAGGCTCTTTCAAAAAAAAGGATCTGTAGTGGAGACCCCTACCCT
Source organism: Triticum aestivum (assembly GCF_018294505.1). Classification (NCBI taxonomy): domain Eukaryota; kingdom Viridiplantae; phylum Streptophyta; class Magnoliopsida; order Poales; family Poaceae; genus Triticum; species Triticum aestivum. The sequence goes on along the minus strand of NC_057798.1, from coordinate 262,439,435 downwards.
AGGGTGCCCTAGGTAGCTGTCGCATGCATAATTGGTTTTCTCTTTTCTTTATGCTCTTGCGCCCTAGAGTGAAATGATGGTTGCTTCGTCTGTCCAGTTTAATGCGGGAACAGTGGGGCTTTGTGATTTGACCCCTCATCGCTCATTTTCTACTACTGCGGCGCTATGATCGGGGTGCCTCCAATTCCAACCGCTACTCCGAAGTGTAATTTGGTGCATCGCACGTGGAACAAGACAGTGGATGAGCCACATGTCGGCCAAAGGGGTCCTGTTAAGTGTGTCGCCATTTCGTGTGCGGACTGACCCTGCTTGAGTTGCTACGCCAACACGACAGGAGCAGCCTACCATTTGGTTTTGCTCCTTGGTGAACCCCGACTATATTGATCTAAAAAGATATGTACTGTACTACCCTCTCCGTCTCATTTTTAGGCGTCTCGGTTTATAGGGCGTGCACATAGTTCTAGGTCATCCATTTTATTAAATAATTATGAGTTACTATGTCACAAAAAGTATATCATTGGATTCTTAAGCGGATGTAGTTTCTAAACATAGACTTTTCATCACATATATAGCTAGTTAAATTCTCAACCTATAACGATGTGCATGCCATGTAAACCAATACAGAGGAAGTAGTAAAAATGAGGTGATTTTACCGAGCGATCGGCGGGGGAGCATGGCCTGTCATGCGGTCCCACGTGTCATGATGTACCAAGGCGATGCGCGTGTCCCTCTTGAGGCAGAAGCAATACTACGTGGTTTGAGATGATGGCGAACCTAAGTGTGAAATAATGGTTGCTTTGTCCGTCTGGGAAGGTGAAGCATTGTGATTTGATGTCTCATTACTACTATTGGGGCGGTACGACTGGGGTGCGTCCCTCCTGCTGTTCTGCACTGTTATTTGGTGCTTGACACGTCGACCCGGTTGCTATATGTCCCACATGTTGGCGAGAGGAAGTACATAATTCACGAAAGCGAGCGTCGACAGAGGAGTACAAGACACGGCTTGGTTTTTGCTGCTTCATGCGATCCATCGATACAAACCCGGACTAAAAAAAGGCGAGGGCGGGTCTTTTCCCGTGCGGTAGGCAGGGGAGTTTGGCATAGTCTGTTCGAGGTAAGGAGGCAGGAAGGGAAATAAGCAAATAAAGGTTGAGCGACTTTGTTTCGGGAAAATCTGATTTTACGGAGTACGTACCCACTAGGGTTTATAGGGCTCATCTAAAAAAATGTTTTTCCATTTTATAAGTCTCAATTCTACTACTAGTAGTAGTACCATCACATGTTGGATTTCGAGGTGCTTTAAATCACCCGATGCAAGCAGTGTCAAGAGAAAACTCACCAATGCATGTAGAAGTTCATGTGAATTTAGTGGTCATTCATGCATTCGTTCTAATTAATGCCTCGGTAAACATAACTTCTTGAGAAAAACGAGTGTACTAATTACTTGTGAAAACTACAAAATTAATTCCACCACTCACCGTCTACCTTGGTTGGAGAGATCTTGAAATTGAGCCATAAACTGGAAAGGAGGGAGTAGTAACTTTAGTCTCGATTACTATTTGTGGCCTTGTATAGATGCAAATGTATTTTTTATAGTGGCCTTGTATAAGTAAATGGAGGGAGTACTAAAGGACATATATATTCCAAACAATATGATAATCTCTGTAACCAAGGTAGGGACGAGGAGTAAACGGAGGGAGTAATAAAATTTTCTCCTCGTCCTGCGAGCTACCGCACGCGTGGGCGAGGGAGCGGGCTTAAGGCATACAATACTACTAGTAAGCAAGCTTCACCTCATCCTGCGAGCCACCGCGCCCGTGGGCGGGGGAGACGGCATACTAAGCAAGCTTCTCTTTGTTCTGCGAGTTGACGGGACACATCAAATGTACTCTAGTGTATAGAGCCTTGCCTCTAAGGTAGGCCCCACATGGTTTGCCTCTTTTTTTAACATAACGCGTCAAGTCACAATTTGTTTGTTCACCCGTGGTAGTAGATCCTCCCTCCATCAAGTGGATAACCAGTACACGTGTCAAATTACCATGTGGGCTGCCTTTTCATACAGAAATGAGCTCCACCGTGTACCCGCGCGGGTGTGGTTGGGAAAGAGACGGGAGTACGTGAGCCATGCGTGCACCTCTTCTCTTCATGCACGTCCCCCACCTATGTGTGTGTGTGTGTGTGAGAGAGAGAGATACAAACCTAGACATGATGCATTGATAACCCACAAGTGTAGGGGATCGCAACAGCTTTCGAGGGTAAAGTATTCAACCCAAATTTATTGATTCGACACAAGGGGAGCCAAAGAATATTCTTGAGTATTAGCAGTTGAGTTGTCAATTCAACCACACCTGGATAACTTAGTATCTGCAGCAAAGTATTTAGTAGCAAAAGTGGTATGATAATAAAGGTAACGGTAGCAAAAGTAAAAATAATTGTTTTTGGGTTTTTGTAGTAGTTGTAACAGTAGAAACAGAAAAGTAAATAAGCGAAGAACAATATATGAAAAGCTCGTAGGCAATGGATCAGTGATGGATAATTATGCCGGATGCGATTCCTCATGTAATAGCTATAACATAGGGTGACACAGAACTAGCTCCAGTTCATCAATGTAATGTAGGCATGTATTCCGTAAATAGTCATACGTGCTTATGGAAAAGAACTTGCATGACATCTATTGTCCTACCCTCCCGTGGCAGCGGGGTCCTAGCGGAAACTAAGGGATATTAAGGCCTCGTTTTAATAGAGAACCGGAACAAAGCATTAGCACATAGTGAATACATGAACTCCTCAAACTACGGTCATCACCGAGAAGTATCCCGATTATTGTCACTTCGGGGTTGTCGGATCATAACACATAATAGGTGACTATAGACTTGCAAGATAGGATCAAGAACACACATATATTCATGAAAACATAATAGGTTCAGATCTGAAATCATGGCACTCGGGCCCTAGTGACAAGCATTAAGCATAGCAAAGTCATAGCAACATCAACCTCAGAACATAGTGGATACTAGGTATCAAACCCTAACAAAACTAACTTGATTACATGGTAAATCTCATCCAACCCATCATCGTCCAGCAAGCCTACGATGGAATTACTCACGCACGATGGTGAGCATCATGAAATTGGTGATGGAGGATGGTTGATGATGACGACGACGACGAATCCCCCTCTCCGGAGCCCCGAACGGACTCCAGATCAGCCCTCCCGAGAGAGATTAGGGTTTGGCGGAGGCTCCGTGTCGTAAAACGCGATGAAACTTTCTCTCCGATTTTTTTCTCCCCGAACGTGAATATATGGAGTTGGAGTTGAGGTCGGTGGAGGTCCAGGGGGCCCACGAGATAGGGGTGCGCCCTATAGGGGGGGGGCGCCCCCTGTCTCGTGGACAGGCCGTGGGCCCCCTGGTGTATTTCTTTCGCCCAGATATTCTTATTAATTCCAAAAAGTGCCTCAATGGATTTTCAGGACATTCCGAGAACTTTTCTTTTCTACACATAACACAACATCATGGCAGTTCTGCTGAAAACATCATCAGTCCGGGTTAGTTTCATTCAAATCATGCAAGTTAGAGTCCAAAACAAGGGCAAAAGTGTTTGGAAAAGTAGATACGTTGGAGACATATCAACTCCCCCAAGCTTAAACCTTTGCTTGTCCTCAAGTAATTCGGTTGATAAACTGAAAGTGATAAAGAACAACCTTTACAAACTTTGTTTGCTCTTGTTGTTGTAAACATGAAAAGCCAACATTCAAGTTTCAGCAAATACTATGAACTAACCATACTAACAATAACACCTAGGTCTCACAATTACTCATATCAATAGCATAATCAGCTAGCGAGCCATAATAATAAAACTCGGATGACAACACTTTCTCAAAATAATCATAACATGATATAACAAAATGATATCTCGCTAGCTCTTTTTGAGACTGCAAAACATAAATGCAGAGCACCTTTAAAGATCAAGGACTGACTAAACATTGTAATTCATGGTAAAAGAGATCCAGTCAAATCATACCCAATATAAACCAACAATAATGAATGCAAATGACAGTGTGCTCTCCAGCGGGTGCTTTTTAATAAGAAGGGTGATGACTCAACATAAAAGTAAATAGATAGGCCCTTCGCAGAGGGAAGTAGGGATTTTTAGAGGTGCCAGAGCTCGATTTTAAAATAGAGATTGAATAACATTTTGAGCGGCATACTTTTGTTGTCAACGCAACAACTATGAGATGGCTGTATCTTCCATACTACATGCATTATAGGCAGTTCCCAAACAGAATGGTAAAGGTTTATACTCCCCCAACCACCAACAAGCATCAATCCATGGCTTGCTCGAAACAACGAATGCCTCCAACTAACAACAGCCCGGGGGGAGTTTTGTTTAATTATTTTGATTTGCTTTGATCTTTTTGGATCATGGGACTGGGCATCCCGGTTACCGGCCCTTTCTCGTGAATGAGAGCGGAGTCCACTCCTCTTGAGAATAACCCACCTAGCATGGAAGATATAGGCAGCCCTAGTTGAAACATGAGCAGCTCGAGCATACAAAACAGAATTTCATTTGAAGGTTTGGAGTTTGGCACATACAAATTTACTTGGAACGGTAGGTAAATACCGCATATAGGAAGGTATAGTGGACTCATATGGAACAACTTTGGGGTTTATGGAGTTTGGATGGACAAGCAGTATTCCCGCTTAGTACAGGTGAAGGCTAGCAAAAGGCTGGGAAGCGACCAACTGAGAGAGCGACAACAGTCATAAACATGCATTAAAATTAATTCACACCGAATACAAGCATGAATAGGATATAATCCACCATGAACAAAAATATCATGAATGCTATGTTGATTTGATCCAACTACATGCGTGAACATGTGCCAAGTCGAGTCACTCAATTCATTCAAAGGAGGATACCATCCCATCATATCACATCATAATCATTCTAATAGCATGTTGTCATGCAAGGTAAACCATTATAACTCATAGCTAATCAAGCATGGCACAAGCAACTATAATCTCTAAATGTCATTGCAAATATGTTTACTTCATAATAAGCTGAATCAAAAATGATGAACTCATCATATTTACAAAAACAAGAGAGGTCAAGTTCATACCAGCTTTTGTCATCTCAATAAGTTCATCATATGTCGTCATTATTGCCTTTCACTTGCACGACCGAATGATGTGTATAATAATAAGAGTGCACGTGCATTGGACTAAGCTGGAATCTGCAAGCATTCAACTCAAAAGAGATGACAGGGTAATATGGGCTCTAAGTTAAATAAACAATCATGCATATAAGAGCCACTAAGAATTTTCAATATAGTCTTCTCTACCCCCAAAAGAAAGAAAAGAAAAAAAACTATTTACACAGGAAAGCTCCCAACAAGTAAAAGAAGAACGAGAAATCTTTTTGGGTTTTCATTTTAATTTCTACTACAAGCATGGAATTAAACTAACTAATTTTTTTGGTTTTTCTCAAGGTTTATCAAACACACAAGGAGAAAACTAGAAAAAGAAATTTAAACTAGCATGGATAATACAATGAAAGAGTATGAGCACCGACGACTAGTGTGTGAACATGAATGTAAAGTCGGTGAGAAATACGTACTCCCCCAAGCTTAGGCTTTTGGCCTAAGTTGGTCTAATACCAAGGATCGCCTGGCTGATATCCATAAGTGAAACCAGGGTTGTACTGGATGCACGGCAACCGCTCTGAGCTGCAGCGTGTTGGCGAGCTGCCTCCACTCCCCTCTCGTGTTCAACTGCTTCCTCCCTGGTGACAACATATCTTCCTTTTGCCTGATAATCAAAAAGGTAGGGAGTAGGAAGAGTAACAGGGACGACTTTGCGTTTGTGATAGATTAGTCGATAATAGAGGAATTGTTCATTCCTCTCAAGAAATGATGATTGAACATAGCTTCTTTATCCAAATAAACAGGAGGTAAAATCATATCCCCCTCTCGTGAGGCTATACCAAGATAATTAGCCACATGGGTTGCATAAATTCCTCCAAATAAATTTCCCTTTCTACTATTATTCTACAACCTACGTGCAACTATTGCCCCCAAGTTATAACCTTTATAACCTAACACAACATTCTTGAGGACACAAAGATCAGGGACACACATGTGACATGCTTCGTCTTTACCGTTAATGCATCTACCAATAAAGAGAGCAAAATAATGTATAGCAGGAAAATGAATGCTCCCTATGGTAGCTTGTGCTATGTCCCTAGATTCTCCCACAGTGATACTAGCAAGGAAATCTCTGAATTCAGATTTGTGAGGATCATTAATATTACCCCACTGCGCGAGTTTGCAAGCAGTTGTGAAATCCTCTAAATCCATGGTATAGGATGTATCATAAATATCAAATATGACACTAGGGGAATTACGTGCACAGTTATATTTAAACCTCTGCACAAAAGAATCAGTCAACTGATAGTACTGCGAACACTTATCTTGTAAGAAGTCCTCCAGCTCGGCATTACGCACATACGTGTCAAATTCCTCCTTGAAGCCTGCTTCGACCATAACATCATCGGATGGCCACTCACAAGCTCGTACATCCGCGTCCCTCGGCAATTCAACATCTTGCTCACGTATATCAATCATTGGCCCTTTCTTTGCCGAGGAACCACCTTGGTACATTCTTCTAAGCATAATTCTTTTTCTGATTTTTTTTGAAATTTTAGTAACTTCAAAATAAAAGTGAACAAAACTGAACAAAATTGGTAGCAACTACTCCTACAAGTGTCTAGAGCCTATATCATCCATTAGAATTGCTTGGGATCTCATAAATTTAACATGCAAGCTCAAGAACATGGTCACCTAAGCAGCAAAAAAATTGCAATAAATAAAGCACTAGAACAAAAACTAATTGGACCAATGGAGGAGTCACATACCAAGCAACAATCTTCCAAAGCAGTTTTGTGAATGGAGCTTTGAGCTAGGAGATCGAAAATCGCAGCAAAATGAACTAGAACTCGTGCTTGAGCTGGATGGGGATTTTTTGGGTAGAAGATGAAGTGTGTGGGTGCTGGCATAAGTGGAGGGGGGCCACCAGGGGCCCACGAGACAGGGGCGCCCAGGGGGGGGCGCCCTCCACTCTCGTGGCCTGGTGCTTGCCTCTCCTACAGTGTTTTCAGTGCCTAAAATCCTCAAATATTCCATAAAAAATCATACTAAATTTGCAGGGCATTTGGAGCACTTTTATTTTCGGATATTTTTTAATGCACGGATAATTCAGAAAACAGACGGGTAATACTATTTTTGCTTTATTTAATTCTAAATAACAGAAAGTAAAAAGAGGGTACAGAAGGTTGTGCCTTCTAGTTTCATCCATCTCGTGATCATCAAAATGAATCCACTAACAAGGTTGATCAAGTCTTGTTAACAAACTCATTCCGAATAACACGGAACCGGAGAAATTTCGAATAACACTAAGTTACCTCAACGGGGATATGAAAATCCCCAACAATAAGAATATCATACTTTTTCTTGATAGTAGGGAGAGGAAATTCAAAACCTCCAATAATAATAGTTGGATCTTTTCCAATAGAATTGATGCTATGAACTTGAGATTGTTTCCTCGGAAAGTGTACCGTATGCTCATTACCATTAACATGAAAAGTGACATTGCCTTTGTTGCAATCAATAACAGCCCCTGCAGTATTAAGAAAAGGTCTACCAAGGATAATAGACATACTATCGTCCTCGGGAATATCAAGAATAACAAAGTCCGTTAAGATAGTGACATTTGCAACCACAACATGCACATCCTCACAAATACCGACAGGTATAGCAGTTGATTTATCAGCCATTTGCAAAGATATTTCAGTAGGTGTCAACTTATTCAATTCAAGTCTACGATATAAAGAGACAGGCATAACACTAACACCGGCTCCAAGATCACATAAAGCAGTTCTAACATAATTTCTTTTAATAGGAGCATGGTATAGTTGGTACACCCGGATCTCCAAGTTTCTTTGGTATTCCACCCTTAAAAGTGTAATTAGCAAGCATGGTGGAAATTTCAGCTTCCGGTATCTTTCTTTTATTTGTAATGATATCCTTCATATACTTAGCATACGGATTTACTTTCAGCATATCAGTTAAGCGCATACATAAGAAAGTAGGTCTAATCATTTCAGCAAAGCGCCCAAAATCCTCATCATCCTTTGTATTGGATGGTTTAGGAGGAAAGGACATGGGTTTCTGAACCCATGGTTCTCTTTCTCTACCGTGCTTCCTAGCAACAAAATCTCTCTTATCATAACATTGATTCTTTGATTGTGGTTTATCAAGATCAACAACAGGTTCAATCTCTACTTCATTGTTTTTGCTAGATTGAGCATCAACATGAACATTATCATTAGCATTATCACTATGTTCATGTTCATCACTTGATTGTGTTTCAGCATCAGAAATAGAAATATCGTTGGGATTCTCAGGTGTGTCTACAGTAGGTTCACTAGAAGCATGCAAAGTCCTATCGTTTTTCTTTTCTTCTTTTTAGAAGAACTAGGTGCCTCTAAATTATTTCTCTGGAATCTTGCTCGATTCTCTTAGGGTGGTCTTCAGGATACAAAGATTCCCGAGTCATTCTACCAGTTCTAGTAGCCACTCTAACAGTAAAGTCATTTTTATTATTTAATTCATCAAGCAAATCATTTTGAGCTTTAAGTACTTGCTCAGCTTGAGTAGCAACCATAGAAGCATATTTGCTAATGAGGTGAAGTTCACTTTAACTCTAGCCATATTATCGCTACACGTCCTATCTCGAAAGCATTATTCTTTAACTCTCTACCAACATAAGCATTAAAACTTTCTTGTCTAGCCATAAAGTCATCAAATTCATCTAAGCATGGGCTATGAAATTTAGTAGAGGGTATTTCAACTTTATCATATCTATAGAGAGAATTTACCTTTACTACCTGTGTCGGGTTATCAAGACAATGTGGTTCTTCAAGGCGGTATATTAAGACCATGTATTTCTTCAATAGGAGGTAAATTCTTAACATCTTCAGCTTTAATACCTTTTTCTTTCATTGATTTCTTTGCCTCTTGCATATCTTCAGGACTGAGAAATAAAACACCTCTCTTCTTTGGAGTGGGTTTAGGGATAGGTTCAGGAGTTGGCTCAATTGGTTCAGGAATTACTTCAGGAATTGGCTCGGGAAGAGTCCAATTATTTTCATTAGTCAACATATTATTCAATAATATTTCAGCTTCGATTGTTCTTTCCCTGAAAACACAACCAACACATCTATCCAAGTAGTCCTTGGAAGCATCGGTTAGTCCATTATAAAAGATATCAAGTATTTCATTTTTCTTGAGAGGATGATCAGGCAAAGCATTAAGTAACCGGAGAAGCCTCCCCCAAGCTTGTGGGAGACTCTCTTCTTTGATTTGTACAAAATTATATATTTCCCGCAAGGCAGCTTCTTTCTTATGAGCAGGGAAATATTTAGCAGAGAAGTAATAAATCATATCCTAGGGACTACACACACAACCAGGAGCAAGAGAATTATACCAAGTCCTAGAATCACCCTTTAATGAGAACAGAAATATCTTAAGGATATAAAAATAGCGAGACTTCTCATCATTAGTAAATAGGGTGGCTATATCATTCAACTTGGTAAGATGTGCCACAACAGTTTCAGATACAAGGCCATAAAAAGGATCAGATTCAACTAAAGTAATAATCTCAGGATCAACAGAGAATTCATAATACTTATCAGTAACACAAATAGGTGAAGTAGCAAAAGCAGGGTCAGGTTTCATTCTAGCATTAAGAGACTGCTGCTTCCATTTAGCTAATAATTTTTTAAGATCATATCTATCGTTGCAAGCAAAGATTTCCCTAGCAGCTTCTTCATTCATAACATAACCCTCAGGAACAATAGGCAATACATAATCATTGGGAGAACCTTCATCATCACTATCATCAATAATAGCATCTTCAATATTTTCATTCCCCCTAACTCTAGCAAGTTGTTCATCAAGAAATTCACCTAATGGCAAAGTAGTATCAAGCACAGAAGTAGTTTCATCATGCATAGCAGAAGTGGCATCATCAATAACATGCGACATATCAGAATTCATAGCAGTAGCAGGTTTAGGTGTCGCAAGCCTACTAATAACGGAAGGAGAATCTAGTGCAGAGCTAGATGGTAGTTCCTCACCTCCCCTCGTAGTTGAGGGCAAAATAGTAGTCCGGTCATCTTTCAAATCTTCATAGTGATCAACGGATATAAATCCCAAGTGACTCAGAGAATAGCGCTATGCTCCCCGGCAACGGCGCCAAAAATTTGTGTTGATAACCCACAAGTGTAGGGGATCGCAACAGCTTTCGAGGGTAAAGTATTCAACCCAAATTTATTGATTCGACACAAGGGGAGCCAAAGAATATTCTTGAATATTAGCAATTGAGTTGTCAATTCAATCACACCTGGATAACTTAGTATCTGCAGCAAAGTATTTAGTAGCAAAAGTGGTATGATAATAAAGGTAACGGTAGCAAAAGTAAAAATAATTGTTTTTGGGTTTTTGTAGTAGTTGTAACAGTAGCAACAGAAAAGTAAATAAGCGAAGAACAATATATGAAAAGCTCGTAGGGAATGGATTAGTGATGGATAATTATTCCGGATGCGATTCCTCATGTAATAGCTATAACATAGGGTGACACAGAACTAGCTCCAGTTCATCAATGTAATGTAGGCATGCATTCCGTAAATAGTCATACGTGCTTATGGAAAAGAACTTACATGACATCTTTTGTCCTACCCTCCCGTGGCAGCGGGGTCCAAGCGGAAACTAAGGGATATTAAGGCCTCTTTTTAATAGAGAACCGGAACAAAGCATTAGCACATAGTGAATACATGAACTCCTCAAACTACGGTCATCACCGAGAAGTATCCCGATTATTGTCACTTCGGGGTTGTCGGATCATAACACATAATAGGTGACTATAGACTTGCAAGATAGGATCAAGAACACACATATATTCATGAAAACATAATAGGTTCAGATCTGAAATCATGGCACTCGGGCCCTAGTGATAAGCATTAAGCATAGCAAAGTCATAGCAACATCAATCTCAGAACATAGTGGATACTAGGGATCAAACCCTAACAAAACTAACTTGATTACATGGTAAATCTCATCCAACCCATCACCGTCCAGCAAGCCTATGATGGAATTACTCATGCACGGCGGTGAGCATCATGAAATTGGTGATGGAGGATGGTTGATGATGACGACGACGACGAATCCCCCTCTCCGGAGCCCCGAACAGACTCCAGATCAGCCCTCCTGCGAGAGATTAGGGCTTGGCAGCGGCTCCGTGTCGTAAAACATGATGAAACTTTCTCTCCAATTTTTTTCTCCCCGAACATGAATATATGGAGTTGGAGTTGAGGTCGGTGGAGGTCCAGGGGGCCCACGAGATAAGGGGCGCACCCTATAGGGGGGCACCCCCTGTCTCGTGGACAGGCCGTGGGCCCCTTGGTGTATTTCTTTCGCCCATAAATTCTTATTAATTCCAAAAAGTGCCTCCGTGGATTTTCAGGACATTCCGAGAACTTCTCTTTTCTACACATAAAACAACATCATGGCAGTTCTGCTGAAAACAGCGTCAGTCCGGGTTAGTTTCATTCAAATCATGCAAGTTAGAGTCCAAAACAAGGGCAAAAGTGTTTGGAAAAGTAGATACGTTGGAGACGTATCATGCATCGTCCATGCCCATGCCTCCGCCCAGTCCGACCACTAGTCACCACCACACCCCACTCCTCCTCACCTTATCTCTCATCTTTCTCCCTCCATTTTTATATACAAGGCCACTATCAAAATTACAATTTGCATATATACGAGGCCACTAACACTAATCGATGCAATATTAATGGTGTTTGCCTTGTAGTACTAGCAAAGGAGGACATTAATTATCCCTTGCATGCATGCGGGAGTGTGAGCATTGGCTTGATGTGCATGAAAGAGAAGAATACACATTAATTTACACGGCAAACAAGGAAACAAGGTGGCTTGCAACATTGACTTAGAAGACATTTATTTTTGCCTTGGTACCTGAATATGGGTTTGTGGCCTTGTATACAAAAATGGAGTTCGATAAAATTCTCGAGATACCATTTTTCTCATAAAATTCTCAAGATATCATTAGTTTTTACAAATGGGATTACTCTTGCATGGGTAAATCACAACAGGTGTTTTGTAAAAAAATGCATCTTGATGTTCCGCGCAATTGCTACCTCTTAGCATTGCGTTGGTTTTCCCTTGAAGAGGAAAGGGTGATGCAGCTAAGTAGCGTAAGTATTTCCCTCAGTTTTTGAGAACCAAGGTATCAATCCAGTAGGAGGCTCCTCACAAGTCCCTCGTACCTCGCAACCAACGCGATAAAGGGGTTGTCAATACCTTCATGGTAACTTGCGAAAGTCATATCTGATAGAGATAATAAGATAAGATAAATATTTTTGGTATTTTTATAATATAGATTGAAAAGTAAAGATTGCAAAATAAGATAGATGGGAAACTGATATGATGGAAGATAGACCCGGGGCCATAGGTTTCACTAGTGGCTTCTCTCAAGATAGCATAAGTATTACAGTGGGTGAACAATTACTGTTGAGCAATTGATAGAAAAGTGCATAGTTCTGAGAATATCTACGCATGATCATGTATATAGGCATCACGTCCACGACAAGTAGACCGACTCTTGCCTGCATCTACTACTATTACTCCACACATCGACCGCTATCCAGCATGCATCTAGAGTATTGAGTTCATAAGAACAGAGTAACGCATTAGGCAAGATGACATGATGTAGAGGGATAAACTCAAATAATATGATATAAACCCCATCCTTTTATCCTCGATGGCAACAATATAATACGTGTCTTGCTGCCCTTGCTGTTACTGGGAAAGGACACCACAAGATAGAACCCAAAGCTAAGCACTTCTCCCATTGCAAGAAAGATCAGTCTAGTAAGCCAAACCAAACTGATAATTCGAAGAGACTTGCAAAGATGACCAATCATACATAAAAGAATTCAGAGGAGATTCAAATATTTCTCATAGATAAACTTGATCATAAACCCACAATTCATCGGATCTCGACAAGACACCGCAAAAAGAGTTACATCGAATAGATCTCCATGAAGATCGAGGAGAACATTGTATTGAGATTCAAAGAGAGAGAAGAAGCCATCTAGCTAATAACTATGGACCCGAAGGTCTGTGGTAAACTACTCACAACTCATCGGAGAGGATATGGTGTTGATGTAGAAGCCCTCCGTGGTCGATCCCCCCTCCGCCGGAGCACCGACGAAGGCTCCAAGATGGGATCTCGCGGATACAGAAGATTGCGGTGGTGGAAATAGGTTTTTGTGGTGCTCTCGGATGTTTTCGGGGTACGTAGATATATATAGGAGGAAGAAGTAGGTCGGTGGAGCCACGAGGGGCCCACGAGGGTGGGGGCGCGCCAGGTACCCTCGTGGCCGCCTCAGGTGCTTCTTGATGTCCACTCCAATTCTCCTGGATTGCGTTTGTTCCAAAAAGATCGCTCCCGAAGGTTTCATTCCGTTTGATATTCCTTTTCTTCGAAACACTGAAATAGGCAAAAAAAACAGCAATTCGGGTTGGGCCTCCGGTTAGTAGGTTAGTCCCGAAAATGATATAAAAGTATAAAGTAAAGCCCATAAACATCCAAAATGGTTAATATAATAGCATGGAACAATAAAAAATTATAGATACGTTGGAGACGTATCAAGCATCCCCAAGCTTAATTCCTACTCGTCCTCGAGTAGGTAAATTATAAAAACAGAATTTTTGATGTGGAATGCTACCTAGCATATTTCTCAATGTAATTTTCTTTGTTGTGGCATGAATGTTCATATCCAAATGATTCAAGATAAAAGTTCATATTGACATGAAAACAATAATACTTTAAGCATACTAACAAAGCAATCATGTCTTCTCAAAATAACGTGGCTAAAGAAAGCTATCCCTACAAAATCATATAGTCTGGCTATGCTCTATCTTCATCACATAAAGTATTTAATCATGCACAACCCCGATGACAAGCCAAGCAATTGTTTCATACTTTAGTATTCTCAAACTTTTTCAACTTTCACGCAATACATGTGCGTGAGCCATGGACATAGCACTATATGTGGAATAGAATGGTGGTTGTGGAGAAGACAAAAAAGGAGAAGATAGTCTCACATCAACTAGGCATATCTACGGGATACAGAGATGCCCATTAATAGATATCAATGTGAGTGAGTAGGGATTGCCATGCAACGGATGCACTAGAGCTATAAGTGTATGAAAGCTCAACAAAAGAAACTAAGTGGATGTGCATCCAACTTGCTTGCTCACGAATACCTAGGGCGTTTTGAGGAAGCCCATCATTGGAATATACAAGCCAAGTTCTATAATGAAAAATTCCCACTAGTATATGAAAGTGACAACATAGGAGACTCTCTATGAAGATCATGGTGCTACTTTGAAGCACAAGTGTGGTAAAAGGATAGTAACATTGTCCCTTCTCTCTTTTTCCCTCATTTTTTTGGTGGGCTTCTTTGGCCTCCTTTATTTTTTTTGTAAAGTCCGAAGTCTCATCCCGACTTGTGGGGGAATCATAGTCTCCATCATCCTTTCCTGACTTGGGACAATGCTCTAATAATGAAGATCATCACACTTTTATGTACTTACAACTCAAGAATTACAATTCAATACTCAGAACAAAATATGACTCTATATGGATGCCTCCGGCGATGTACCGGGATATGCAATGAATCAAGAGTGACATGTATGAAAGAACTATCAAGGTGGCTTTGCCACAAAATACGATGTCAACTACATGATCATGCAAAAGCAATATGACAATGATGGAGCGAGTCATAATAAACGGAACGATGGAAAGTTGCATGGCAATTTATCTCGGAATGGCTATGGAAATGCCATAATAGGTAGGTATGGTGGCTGTTTTGAGGAATGTATATGGTGGGTGTATGGTACCGGGGAAAGTTGCACGGCACAAGAGAGGCTAGCAATGGTGGAAGGGTGAGAGTGTGTATAATCCATGGACTCAACATTAGTCATAAAGAACTCATATACTTATTGCAAAAATCTACAAGTCGTTGAAATAAAGTACTATGCGCATGATCCTAGGGGGATAGATTGGTAGGAAAAGACCATCGCTCGTCCCCGACCGCCAGTCATAAGGAAGACAATCAATAAATAAAGCATGCTCCAACTTCATCACAAAGCGGTTCACCATACGTGCATGCTACGGGAATCACTAACTTCAACACAAGTATTCCTCAAATTCACAACTACTTAACTAGCATGACTCTAATATGACCATCCTCATATCTCAAAACAATTATCAAGCATCAAATTGATCATAGCATCCAATTCACTTTCTATGATAGTTTTTATTATACCCAACTTGGATGCCCATCATTCTAGGACCAATTTCATAATCATAGCAAATACCATGCTATTCTAAAAGACTCTCAAAATAATATGATTGAAGCATGAGAGATCAATAATTTCTACAAAATTAAGCTACCGCCATGCTCTAAAAAGATATAAGTGAAGCTCTAGAGCAAAATTGCCTAGCTCAAAAGATATAAGTGAAGCACATAGAGTATTCTAATAAATTCCGAATCATGTTGTGCCTCTCCCAAAAGGTGTGTACAACAAGGATGATTGTGGTAAAATAAAAATCAAAGACTTATATCATACAAGACGCTCCAAGCAAAACACATATCATGTGGCGAATAAATAGCTCCAAGTAAAGTTACCGATAGATGAAGACGAAAGAGGGGATGCCTTCCGGGGCATCCCCAAGCTTAGGCTTTTGGTTGTACTTGAATTATCTTGGGGTGCCATGGGCATCCCCAAGCTTTGGCTCTTGCCACTTCTTATTCCATAATCCATCAAATCTTTACCCAAAACTTGAAAACTTCACAACACAAAACTCAACAGGAAATCTCATGAGCTTCGTTAGTGCAAGAAAGAAAAACTACCACTAAAGGTACTGTAATGAACTCATTCTTTATTTATATTGGTGTTAAATCTACTATATTCCAACTTCTCTATGGTTCATACCCCCCGATACTAGCCATAGATTCATCAAAATAAGCAAACAACACATGAAAAACAGAATCTGTCAAAAACAGAACAGTCTGTAGCAATCTGTAACTTTCTAATACTTGTGGAACTCTAAAAATCCTAACAAAATAGGAAGTCCTGGGAAATTTGTCTACTGACCTACTGCAAAATGAATCAACTAAAAAGAATGTTTTTGTGATTTATTAAAATAATTCTCGTGCGTGCAAAAGTTTCTGTTTTTTAGCAGAATCGAATTAACTATCACCGTAGGTTATCCTATAGGTTCTACTTGGCACAAACACTAATTAAAACATAAAACCACATCTAAACAGAATCTAGATGATTTATTTATTACTAAACAGAAGCAAAAAGCAAGGAAAAAATAAAATTGGGCTGCCTCCCGACAAGCGCTATCGTTTAACGCCCCTAGCAGGCATAAACGCGAGAATAGATCTAAGTATTGCCATCTTTGGTATTCAACTCATAAGTGGCTCGCATAATAGATTCATAAGTTTATTTGATTTTGTTTCTATTAAAGTGTTCCATGCCTTTCCTTAATGGAAATTGGAATCTAATATTTCCCTCCTTCATATCAATAATTGCACCAATCGTTCTAAGGAAAGGTCTACCAAGAATAATAGGACATGAAAGATTGCAATCTATATCAAGAACGATAAAATCTACGGGCACATAATTTCCTATTTGCAACAATAAGAACATCAGTCATCCTTACCATAGGTTTCTTAATAGTGATATCCGCAAGATGCAAGTTTAAAGAGCAATCATCAAATTGATGGAAACCTAGCACATCACATAAAGTTTTCGGAATCATGGAAACACTAGCACCCAAATCACACAAAGCATAGCATTCATGATCTTTAATTTTAATTTTAATAGTATCTTCCCACTCATCATAAAGTTTTCTAGGTATAGAAACTTCCAATTCAAGTTTTTCTTCATAAGATTGCATCAAAGCATCAACGATATGTTCGGTAAAAGCTTTATTTTGACTATAAGCATGAGGAGAATTCAACACAGATTACAACAAGGAAATACAATCTATTAAAGAACAATTATCATAATTAAATTCCTTGAAATCCATAATAGTGGGTTCATTGCTATGTAAAGTTTTGACCTCTCCAATCCTACTTTTACCAAATTTAGCATCAAGATCTAGAAACTCCGATTCACTGGGATACCTTTTAACTAAAGTTGACTCATCGGTAGTCCCATCATTATCAAGATTCATATTTTAAAACAAAGATTTAACAGGGGACACATCAATAACTTTTAGATCTTCATCATTATTTTCATGGAAACTAGAAGAACACGCTTTTACAAAGCAATCTTTCTTAGCACACATCCTAGCGGTTCTTTCTTTGCACTCATCAATGGAAATTCTCATGGCTTTGAGAGACTCATTGATATCATGCTTAGGTGGAATAGATCTAAGTTTCAAAGAATCAACATCAAGAGAAAGTATATCAACGTTCCTAGCCAATTCATCAACTTTAAGAAATTTTTCTTCAAGCAAAGCATTGAAATTCTTTTGAGAGATCATAAATTCTTTAACACTATTCTCAAAATCAGAGGGCATCTTATTAAAATTTCCATAAGAGTTTTTGTAGGAATTACCATAATTATTAGAGGAATTACTAGGGAACGGCCTAGGATTAAAGTTTCCTCTATAAGCGTTGTTACCAAAATTATTCCTACCAACAAAATTCACATCCATAGATTCATTATTGTTCTCAATTAAAGTAGACAAAGGCATATCATTGGGATCAATAGGAGCACTCTTATTAGCAAACAATTTCATAAGTTCATTCATCTTTCCACTCAAAACATTAATCTCTTCTATCGCATGAACTTTTTTTACTAGTAGCTCTTTCGGTGTGCCATTGAGAATAATTAACCATAATATTATCTAGGAGTTTAGTAGCTTCTCCTCAAGTGATTCCCATAAAAGTGCCTCCTGCGGCCGAATCTAAAAGATTTCTAGAAGCAAAATTCAATCCGGCATAAAAAATTTGTATGATCATCCATAAATTTAATCCATGAGTAGGGCAATTGCGAATCATTAATTTCATCCTCTCCCAAGATTGTGCAACATGTTCATGATCAAGTTGCTTAAAATTCATAATATCGTTTAACAATATCATTATCTGTATCTTTCTTCTTTTACATATCACGCAAACCAACAAAGTTGTTTAGATGAGTAGCGGCATCTTCACTAGGAAGGCTTGAGATTGATCTTTCATAACAAGATTCAATAAAGCAGCATTGATTTCACAAGATTCAGCATCATTAAGAGGAGCAATCAGAGTGCTAAGGAAATCATTATTGTTGGTATTGGAAAAGTAACACAATTTAGTATTATCTTGAGCCATCGTGACAAGCAATCCAACACACAGGCACACAAGAGGCAAGCGAAGAAGTGGCAAACAAAAAAGAGAGGGCGAATAAAATGGCAAGGGTGAAGTGGGGGAGAGGAAAACGAGAGGCAAGTGGCAAAAAATGTAATGCGAGGGAGATGAGTTTGTGATGGGTACTTGGTATGTCTTGACTTGAGTGAAGACCTCCCCGGCAACGACGCCAAAAATCCTTCTTGCTACCTCTTAAGCACTGTGTTGGTTTTCCCTTGAAGAGGAAAGGGTGATGCAGCAAAGTAGCGTAAGTATTTCCCTCAGTTTTTGAGAACCAAGGTATCAATCTAGTAAGAGGCTCCTCACAAGTCCCTTGTACTTACACAAACAAATAAGAACCTTGCAACAAACGCGATAAAGGGGTTGTCAATCCCTTCACGGTAACTTGCAAAAGTGAGATCGAATAGAGATAATAAGATAAGATAAATATTTTTGGTATTTTTGTAATAGAGATTGAAAAGTAAAGATTGCAAAATAAGATAGGTGGGAAACTAATATGATGGAAGATAGACCTGGGGCCATAGGTTTCACTAGTGGCTTCTCTCAAGATAGCATAAGTATTACGGTGGGTGAACAAATTACTGTCGAGCAATTGATAGAAAAGTGCATATTTATGAGAATATCTAGGCATGATGATGTATATAGGCATCACGTCCGCGACAAGTAGACCGACTCCTGCCTGCACCTACTACTATTACTCCACACATCGACCGCTATGCAGCATGCATCTAGAGTATTAAATTCATAAGAACGGAGTAACACATTAGGCAAGATGACATGATGTAGAGGGATAAACTCAAACAATATGATATAAACCCCATCTTTTTATCCTCGATGGCAACAATACGATACGTGCCTTGCTGCCCCTGCTGTTACTGGGAAAGGACACCGCAAGATTGAACCCAAAGCTAAGCACTTCTCCCATTGCAAGAAAGATCAATCTAGTAGGCCAAACCAAACTGATAATTCGAAGAGACTTGCAAAGATAACCAATCATACATAAAAGAATTTAGTGGAGATTAAAATATTTCTCATAGATAAACTTGATCATAAACCAACAATTCATCGGATATCAACAAACACACCGCAAAAAGAGTTACATCGAATAGATATCCACGAAGATCGAGTAGAACATTGTATTGAGATTCAAAGAGAGAGAAGAAGCCATCTAGCTAATAACTATGGTCCCGAAGGTCTGTGGTAAACTACTCACAACTCATCGGAGAAGCTATGGTATTGATGTAGAAGCCCTCCATGGTCGATTCCCCCTCCGGCGGAGCACCGACGAAGGCTCCAAGATGGGATCTCACGGATACAGAAGGTTGCGGCAGTGGAAATAGGTTTTCGTGGTGCTCTCGGATGTTTTCGGGGTGCGTAGATATATATAGGAGGAAGAAGTAGGTCGGTGGATCCACGAGGGGCCCACGAGGGTGGGGGGTGTGCCCACCCCCTAGGGCGCGCCAGGCACCCTCATGGCCACCTCGGCTGCTTCTTGACGTCCACTCCAAGTCTCCTGGATTGCGTTTGTTCCAAAAAGATCGCTCCCGAAGGTTTCATTCCATTTGGACTCCGTTTGATATTCCTTTTCTTTGAAACACTGAAATAGGCACAAAAAAACAGCAATTCGGGCTGGGCCTCCGGTTAGTAGGTTAGTCCCAAAAATGATATAAAAGTGTAAAGTAAAGTCCATAAACATGCAAAACGGGTAATATAATAGCATGGAACAATCAAAAATTATAGATACGTTGGAAACATATCAGCAATGCACGGGAATCTTGCTAGTCCACGAAAACAACACATGGCAAAATTCCACGGCAAACGAGGGATTTGAATCTGCTGGGAGGGGTTGTTTGGATCTTGCCCGGGGTAGCCAAAATATTGGCGACCCTTTTGTCCACCGGTGCCTTTGCCACCGATGAACGAGGAATGGCTCGGGTGCTCATGCATCCTCCAGCGCGCACGTTAGAGACGAGCTCGCACGAGCTGTGTTTTTTTTGTCCCACCACGCTGCCCGAGCCGCCTGCAGACTGACCGGCGACTCGCAAATTATGCCACCCAACCATAGCCGCACACATTATGACAGGAACTCAACCAACTGGACGAAATTCATGCAAACACGGCAATATTTCATATAAACAACAACGAAAATCATATAAAATACTGGATTTTCATACAAACATGACGGATTTCATTACATTCAAATGAAGTAGGCGGTGCTGGTTCTGGACAGCACATGTATATAATACCTGGCCTAAATGGTCGCCCGCCGATCCATTTGTGTTCCTCATGTCCGGCAGCACGATCATTGGATTGCCAGGAGCCCCGGAGGTATATGCTTTAGCGCAAAGGATGGCTCGCTTCCCCACTGCCCAACTAATATCATTGGCTGATGCTGAAGATGATGGTGGAAGGGGGCTTCCCCGCTTCCGTGGAGCCCATGAGGGGTCGACGAAGGTCCTCGCAACAAAAGGATCCGGCAAGACACCTGCTGTGTACGCCGGCGTCGCCTTCGCGGTGGCCTTCATGGGACCCAAGCGGCAGCGGCCTCCCGTGTTCTACTTCTCCTTGATGATGGCGGCGGACGTAGAGGCGCTGGACACCGACTCGTCGCTCTCTGCGCACCCAGCTTCTGTCGCTGCTTGCATGGCGCGGTGCCAACATGGGAGTCTTGGCCACAGAAACGGGAGACGCGGTACGAGGCGGTGGCGTGGACGGCAACATCGACGCTCGTGCGCTGCTCCTCGTCGAGCTGGCCAGGAGCGGCGAGTTGCTGAACTACGCGTGGGCTTGGGGCGGCAACTGGCTCCGTCGGGCGAGAGGAGGGAGGTGGATCAGCGAGCTACATAGCTTGTATCTGGCGGGCTCAGCGGGCCACCCAGCCGGCTTGGATGCGGGATAACTACTCTTCGTAAGCCATTGTAAGAGTGGGCAAAATGGTGAAGGGGGAGATAGGGGAGCGGTGGAGGTGTGCGATTCTTGGCCGGCGTTTGGCCGCGTTTAAATAGGATATTAAATGGACGGCGGATGGGAGGAGCTCGGCCGGTGTTGCGTTTAATGCCGGCCCGGTCATGAACGGACGTGTGTCCAGAGTGGGTTTCTCGGCTTCCACACGGGCGGGTTTTATAGAGGCGTTTGAATGCGGCAAGGAGGCGTGTTCAGCCGGGCGTGCAGCGAGTGGTGCCCTTGACTCTGACGTACAACACCGCGCCGTTCTTCCACTGACGTGTGGGCTCTTTGGGTACATGGCCTGCATGTCAGTGACCCAATGCGGACAGCGCACAACAGAGGAACTTTTGGTGTGCCAGGGCGGTCAGAAGCGTGCATTTCATAAACTGGTGATTGTTCATTGAGTGTGACGTCATCTATTTCATGTAGATAAGCCTACTATGTTGATAGCCCGTTCGATACATTGTGATTCATAAAGACCGCTGCAAACATCAATGTTCTGCTTATCACATATAAGATTGATTAATACCTATAACAATCCATGTCCTTAACAAAGGGTGCATGCACGTATAGGTTGAGCGTGTGTCTTGCATCGTGTGTTGTGTGCATGCAGGCATGCAAGTGTTGCGTGCATGCAAGGTTACATTTCGGTGTTGCATGCATGTGTGCGTACGTGCGTGTGTTCATGAGTGCATGTGTACATGTCAGTGTTGCACGCCTGCATGCGTGCGTGTGTTCATTATGTCTACATGTCAGTGTTGCACGCCTGCAAGCGTGCGCATGTTGCGTGCGTGCATGTGTACGTGCGGGGTGAGGCTACACGTCAGTCGACTCACTTTTTCATCTCTGGTCATTAGATTTTCCAGCCGTTGGATACGAAATCAAGGGCCTGCAGTTTATCTTCAAACTCCACCCACTGAGCCGCCAGCCACCACCGGTCGACCCGCCGGCCCCTGCTGCCCCGGCCGGCCCGCGCCGCCGCACTGCCACGCCGCTCCGCCCGTCCCGAAACCACTCCCCACTGCTGGTTCGCCGCTGCACCGACCATCCCTCTAGGCCCCCCGCGCCGAGCTTTTTCTCCGGCGATCCCCACGTCACCACTCAATCACCGCCCCCCCGACCGCTGGCGACTACCAACCAGAGGTCTCATGACTTCGAATACCCACCGACTACTCATTTATTACCATTTCTGTCCTTCATATACGCGCTGACGGGTGGGCCCTATGGTAATGTGCGCTGCTGAATGTGGACCATTTGACTGGTCAATTGATTATGTCATCAACAAATTATGGAGCTGTATGGTGAGCCAGTGACCGTATGATCACCCTAAAATGTATTTTATTAACACAGTACAGACTCAAACTACCATTTCTTTCTTTCATATACGGGCTGATAGGTGGGCCCCACGGTTATGCGCCCCGATGGTGCAACACTAGTTGCGCCACGTGGAACATTTGACTGGTCAATTGATTGTGTCATCAACAAAATACGGAGTTGTACGGGTGAGCCAGTGACAATATAATCATGACATATTTTTTTTAATATGGTACAGACGCAAGGGCTCATATATACGCGCAAGCACTCACCACTATAAGCACACACATGCAGACCCTACCCCTATGGGAACCTTCGAGAGAGTGAGCCAGCATATGATCTTGAGATTTTATGAAGTCACCATAGGTGCCTCATAGTCGGGTGGAACATCTCCTCCCACTGAACGCACATCGCTGGAAAATAGTGAAATTAACCCAGGATAAATGCGAGAAACGGGCTTTAACCCTGGTGGGCTCGAGAAACCACTGTCCTCCTAACCATCCAACCACATGTTTGTTAGCATGAAAAAATGTATGTGGTGACCGTGATAACTTATTCTGAAGTCCAGTGACCATATCGTGCTTTCGTTTCAAATACAATGACCGTAACTGTCGTCAACAAAATACGGAGCATGCATCAAATGCAAAGTCTGTCAGTGTCATCAAGAAAATACGAAGACATATCGTGAGCTAGATACCATATGATCACCACGAGAATGCATACGGTGACCGTAATGAGCATATTCTGAAGTCCAATGACCGTATAGTGCTTTACCTTGAAATACAGTGACCGTCACGCATGAATGTGTCGTGGGCATGCATACTTTTAGAGGGCCGAGAGATAGTTTGTGTGTGTACGTGAATGTGGTGTAGAAAGAGGGGGTGTGCAGTGGAGACAAGGAGAGATATGCCCTTCGTTTCTCTTTCCCATGACTAATATTCTAGGAGAATATATAAACATTCACTATGCAAAACAAATATTTTTGGATGCACCATGCAATTAACTTTCATGTATAACATGTACTATTGTATATGCTTATTTTCTTAGTGGTCGGTTGCGTGTGTGGTGTGGTGGGCACATCATTTCTAGTTGTGGTGGGTCAACATGAGGACTCATGGGTCAGTTCCATCCTGCTCCACATAGGTTGGACCGAGACGCATTATACGAAGACCCATGTGGAGGACTCGGCATACAACACGAAGCTACCAGAGTCTTGGAGGACTCTATCCCCACTGGTGATAAGCCGACTATATATGATCTGTAACCCTAGGCCCCAAGTATGTTATACAAGCTTGGGGGCTAGTTCGTCGATAGTATACACACACACAATGCCTGGTATTCACGTGTACTTTGTACACACCCCTATCAGTAATATACAGTACCAAGAGTAGGCTTTTTCCTCAACTGCAAGGTCCGAACTAGGGTAAAAGTTTGCCTCGTATTACCATCCAGCCTAACAGTCAGGGATATCCTACCGAATGATATGATGGAATCATATCTGCCAACTACTAAGAGAGACGTCTGTCTGGGGGGAGGGGTCAGGGGCAATGTGTGCGAGAGAGGCCTAAAGATAATGTGCGTGCGGGAGACACGTAGGCACATATATGTGTGTATAGAGGGCTAGTAGAGACCGTGCGTGTGTATATATGCATGTGAGAGAAATAGTGTTTTCCAACTAAGATTAGTGAAAAGAGTGGTACATAGTAGTCAGAAAGAGAGAGATATAGAGAGAGCATGTGCGTGAGACACCCTGACACCCCGAGAGAGATTGTGAGCATGTGTGAAAGAGAAATGCCGATGCATATAAAGTGTGTGCACTTATGCGTTAGATAGAGAGATATATAGCGTGTTTGTGAGAACGGGCCGAGGCATAGTGCATCTACGTGTAAAAGGCGATTCTATGCATTAAATTAAAATATAAATGGCATTATTATTTTTGGATGAGATCATGAATTTTGCAAATTGCGTGTGGACGAAAATCGGTCTATCAAACACCCATACTCTATTGAATTCTAGCATGTGCATGTGTTTATTTCATATTATCGATCCATAGAGTGAGAGCGGTTTGAAAACAGGCAATGGATTACTTTTGCAATTCGTATATAAACATTAATTAGTGCACTCCATGTTGTTAGTGTGAAGCACTTTATACATTTGTCACTTGCATGGATACATTCCAAATTGCTAGCTATGAAATAGAATACATGTTGAATTCAACATAAAGGGGGCTTCGAAGATTCGAATTCATAGGAAGTGCATTCATCTATTTGAACCCGAGATAATGGCATTTGTAAATCAGGTCTAAAAGCGGGCATCAATCTTTGTTGTGCGTTTGAACATGCTATATATTCATACGCATGTCTAACTTTTTTTTGCAACCAAGGAGATTATATCTGGAACCATGCATGAACTGAGGTAAGTTGCATATTTTTTTAATATATACTCGTGTACAATGTATATTCAAATGTACCCCCTCCATTCCAAAATAATCGTAGCTTTAGGATTTTCAAGATTAAAGATTTGTGAAGTTTGAAAAATTCTGAAAGTTCAATTCAAGAGAACCGAAAACGTTAATGCCTCTACATCCAATATAGAACGGAGCGCCAAATAAGCCTCTGGTCACCCGAAACCGCGCGAGACTAATGTTTGGTGGTAGGAAATTACTGTCCTGACTCTGGCTCGTCCCAAATTTTAGATGGGGGCAAAGTTTGTAACTTTCCCCAAATTTCAAACAAGCGCGTCCCAAATCGAAACATTGTTCCCCCTTAGTTCCCCCCTCCCTCCGTTTCCCCATTCATACTCCATGGGCCCCAAAACGCCCTCTCCACCAGCCGCGAAACCCCAGCTCCTCCGTCCTCCACCCCATAGCGCCCAATCCACCGTCTCCCTCCTCCATCACGCCGGAGCCGATACCCCGACGTCGTCGTCCAAAGCAACCGCAACTGCAACGCCATCAAGGACTTAGCAGCTAAAGCCGAGGCAGAGCTTCCTCCACGACATCGACGCCGATGTGCGCCATACCAGAACCACTCCGACCATGCTGTCCTGCGCCTCGCCACTGCCGCTCCATTGTCGCAACCGTCCACCGCACCGGGCTGTTCCCGCTATGCTGTCATTCACCGCCACGGATCTGGTTCCCTGCTACGGACAAACGGCCACCGCACCACACTCAACATCTTGGCTATGGGTTCGTCCAAGGCTCCATCGTCCTCCACAACTTCTCGTTTCCAGCGAACCACAAGAAGATCGTTGGAAAAACAGAAGAGGAGACAGCACTGCCAGCAGAAAGAGGTACTCCTCTTCCCTTATTCGTGCAAATCTTACGTCTTTGCTCACACCGTATTCATTCCATGAAAGAAACTAGTTGAGCGCTTCTTACTGCATCTTCTTCGTGATACTAAATGCACAAGGTTTCCTCCCTTTACTATTTCACCTTTGCTAGAGGTTAGTAGCCCGCCTGGATTTCAATTCACGGTCAGTCGAACCGCAATTAAAAGAAGCAGCACCCGCTTAGGCGCGCGAAGCACCTAGTTTGCCTGTTCCCCGAGGAAGCGGCGCATCGGTGTCCATCATAGGTGTGTGCGGCACAGGAGCTGCTTGCGCCTGATCTGGAGGTTGGCGGGGCTTGAATGGATGGACGGGGGGCGGTGCCAAGCACGGCGGTGCGGTGAGGTCGAGGGGAGGGCGGAGGCAGGGGACTGGGCCGATGGTCGCTAGCATTTCGAGGAAGATCGTCAACACTGACTAGCTGGAGGTAGATGAAGGCGATCTGCCCGTTCTTTGTACATCGGACGGTGTAGAAAAACTAATCTGACCTATTTGTTTTTAGCCGACTGTTATTTTCATAGAATCCTGTAGTAATTTAGTGTGCCATGCATGTTGTAGAGCTATCATATGTCTCCCGTCATTTATTTCTCACCGACCTGCTATCTGCTACCTTTACACTGTACTAATTGTGCACACACTTCACCCATACTCACACTATTTTTTTATGCATGGGTATTTCAGACTCTGACGCAGTGTTGATGAATGCAGAAAAGAAAAGACAGAAGTCGCTCCAGTGTAATTGGAAGATAAGCACTAAGCATTTCAGCGCTCTAAAGGGTGCAGTGTCAGCAGTTGGAGACAGTAAACGTAGCTCTGCAGTTGATGATCTTAATTGCCACACACAACCATCCCAGGTGCTTGCTTTAACTTCGCGCTGTCAAATGTGGTTGCATGTTGCATGTGGTTTCTAGCTTGTATTGCTCCAATTTGGTTAAATTGCATCTGCTTACTTTACACATTATACCTTTGATAATGACATGCCTTCTTGTTTTTGGTACATACTACATATGTCTATTAACCATGTTCATACATCAAACTAATGCTCTTTTGTACCCCTCATAAATCACTTATGATGAGACAGTCACCCCAGTGGGTTACTGTGAGACGCCCTACTCAATTAAAGAGTGCAGTGTCATCCTCCCCACACGATTATCAAGAAACATCAAGGCTAAATGAAGATAGTCAACGTAGCTCTCTAGTTGATGACTGCAATTCCCCCACACCACCATCGCAGGTGCTTGCTCTTACTTGGCAGTGTGATACGTGGTTGCATGTTGCATATGGTGTCTACCTTGTAATGCTTCTAATTAGGGTAAACTGCATCTGCTTAGTTAACACATTATACCTGTGAATATGACATGCCTCCCTGTTTTTGGTACATACTACGTCTTTATATTAACCATGTTCTTACATCAAACTACTTTTCTTGTGTATCCCTCATCAATCACTTCTGACGATGCACCTTCAAGTTGACAGTGTAATATTGGTTGCATCTTGCATATCATTTCAAACATGTATTGCCTCTAATTTGTTGAAGTGTCACTTATAATGAGACACATCTAACTTGGTAGAGTAATTTTGGTTGGATCTTTCATATGGTGTCTAGATTGCATTGCTTCCAATTTGTTGAAATGCCTTCTGCTTAGCGTTTTTCATACATATTCCATCCTCCTACAATGTGGTTGCCATACATAAAAGTTGTGTTCATCAGTATCATGCATCAACGAATTTGGAAGTGCGAATTTCATTCCTTTTTCTTGTGTGTTTACTTGACAAGGAAAAATCTGAAAGGATGAAGGCACGGAATGATGGTGGTCCTCTGGAGAAACTGAAACAGATGATCTCTACAGATTCTCCTGCTACTCGTACTGCAGTGCAAGTTCCAAATCTCATCTCCCCTACTCCACAACCCAAGGTGCTTGCTCTAACATGGCAGTGTGATATTTGGTTGCATGTTGCCTATGGTGCCTAGCTTGTATTGCTCCTAATTTGTTAAATTGCATCTCCTTATCTTACACACTTTACATGTGAATATGACATGCCTTCCTGTTTTTGGTACATACTACATCTGCCTATCACACCATGTTCTTACATCAAACTACTATTCTTGTGTATCCTGCATCTATCGCTTATGATGAGATAGTCACGCCCGTGGGTTAGTATGAGACGTGCTACTCTTATAAAGAATGCAGTTTCATCCTCTCCACATGATTCTCAAGAAATAGCAAGCCTAAATGAAGATATTGAACGTAGCTCTGTACTTGAAGACCACACTTCCTCTACACCACCATCACAGGTGCTTGCTCTAACTTCATAGTGTGATATGTGGTTGCATGTTGCATGCGGTGTCTAGCTTGTAATGCTTCTAACTAGGGTAAATTGCATCTGCTTAGTTTACACATTATACTTGTGAATATGACATGCCTTCCTATTTTTGGTACACACTACATCTATGTGTTAACCTTGTTCTTACATGAAACTAGCACTCTTCTGTATCCTGCATCAATCACTTATGATGAGTCACCTTTATTCGTTGCATATTGCATATTATTTCTAGCCTATTGACATGTATTGCTTCTAACTTGGTCAAATACATTTGTTAGGGCACCCTTTTAATTTGGCAGAGTGATATTGGTTTCATCGTTCATATGGTTTCTAGCTTGCATTGATTCTAACAAGTTCAAACACCCTGTGCTTAGTTTACACTTTATACATCATACATGTCAATATGTCATGTCGTCTTGTTTTTCATACATATTCCATCCTCCTATCATGCGGCTGCCTTACATGAAAGTAGTGTTCGTTAGTATCATGCATCAATGAGTTTTGAAGAGCAAATTTTATTCCTTTTTCTTGTGGGTTTGACTTGACAAGGCAAAATCAAGAAAGAGGAAGGACAAGAGTAAGGAATGCGATGATGGTGGTCCTCTGCAGCAATGTAAATGGAGCATCTGTACCAATTCTTCTTGTACTGCTAGTGCATTACAAGGTCCATGTCTCCGCTCCCCTACCCCACCATCCAAGGTGCTTGCTCTAACTTGGCAGTGTGATATCTGGTTTCATGTTGCATATGGTGTCTAGCTTGTATTGCTCCTAATTAGTGTAAACTGCATCTGCTTAGCTTACACATGATACGTGTGAATATGACACGCTTTACTGTTTTTGGTACATATTATATCTGTCTATCACACCATGTTCTTACATGAAACTACTCTTCTTGTGTATCCTGCATCGGTCACTTATGATGGGACACCTTTAAGTTGGCAGCGTGATATTGGTTTGCTTCTTGAATATGATTTCTAGCATGTATTGCTTCTAGTTTGATGAACGCCACCTATGACAAGACAGTTTTAACTTGGCAGAGTGATATTGATTGCACCTTCCGTATGGTGTCTAGCTTGCAGTGCTTCTAATTTGTTGAAGTGCCTTCTGCTTAGTTACCACATCATAGGTGTGAATATGTCAATCCGTCCAGTTTTTCGTACATATTCCATCCTCGTATCATGACTTTGCCTTTCATCAGAGTAGTGTTCGTCAGTATCATGCATAAATGAGTTCTGAAGAGCAAATTATATTCCTTTTTCTTGTCTGTTTGACCTCACAATGCAAAATCAATAAAGCCAAAGGAACTTGGCAAGGCATTGTATGATGGTGGTCCTTCCGAGCAACTGAAACGAAGGTTCTCTACAGATTCTTTTCTGCCATCCTCCCAACAAGATTCACAAGACAACACAGTGCTAGACAATCAACATAGCTGTGTAGATGATGAGCACATCTCCCCTACTCCACCATCACAGGTGCTTTCTCTAACTTGGCACTATTATATGAGGTTGCATGTTGCGTATGATGTCTAGCTTGTATTGCTTCTAACTTTGTTGAATTGCATCTGCTTACTTTACACATAATGCCTGTGAATATGACATGTGTTCTTGTTTCTAGAACATACTATATCTGATCACACCATGTTCTTACATGAAACTACTGTTCTTCCATATCCCACATCAGTCACTTATGATAAGGCACCTTTAAGTTGCCACTGTGATATTGGTTGTGTCTTGCATATGATTTCTAGCATGTACTGCTTCTAATTTGTTGAAACGCCATATAGTTTGAACTTGGCAGAGTGATATTGGTTGCATCTTTCATATGGTGTCTAGCTTGTAGTGCTTCTAATTTGTTGAAATGCCTTCTGCTTAGTTACCACATCATAGGTGTGAATATGTCAGGCCATCCTGTTTTTCGTACATATTCCATCCTCGCATCATGTGTTTGCCTTTCATCCGAGTAGTGTTCGTCAGTATCATGCATGAATGAGTTCTGAAGAGCGAATTTTATTCCTTTTTCTTATCTGTTTGACTTCACAATGCAAAATCATTAAAGCTAAAGTAAATTAGTCCGGCAGTGGATGATGGTGGTACTTCGGAGCAACTCAAACATGGGGTCTCTATAGATTCTACTCCGCCATCCTCCCAACAAGATTTGCAAGACAACACAAGGTTGCATAGTCAACGTAGCTGTGTAGATGATGAGCACATCTCCACAACTCCACCGTCACAGGTGCTTGATCTAACTTGGCACTATTATATGTGGTTGCATGTTGTGTATGATGTCTAGCTTGTATTGCTTCTAACTTTGTTTAATTGCATCTGCTTACTTTACACATAATGCCTATGAATATGACATGTGTTCCTGTTTCTAGAACATACGTGTACATGATGAGCACATCTCCCCTACTCCACCATCACAGGTGCTTGCTCTAACTTGGAATTGTTATATGTGGTTGCGTTTTCTGTATGATGTCTAGTTTGTATTGCTTCTGATTATGTTGAATTGCATCTGCGTAGCTTACAACTTATACCTGCAGCGATCACTTACCCATAAGACACATTTAACTTGGGACTGTGATGTAGGTTGCATCTTGCATTGTCTCCTATCTTGTACTGCTTCTAATTTCTTGAAATGGCACTTACGACGAGGCACTTTTTACCTGATAGAGTGATATTGGTTGCATGTTCATATGGCGCCTAGCTTTCATTTCTTCTAATTTTGTTGAAATGCCTTCCGGTTACTGTTTTTTCATACATATTCCATCCTCCTATCGTACGTGTGAATATGCAATGTTGTCTTTTTTTGTATATATTCCATCCTCCTATCCTGCGCTTGCCTTACATCAAAGTGTTCGTCTGTATCATGCATCACCAGTTATGCAGAGCTAATTTTATTCATCTTCTTGTGGTTTTGACTTCATAAGGCAATATCAGAAAATAGGAAGGCAAAGAGTAAGTTAGGGGATGTTTGTGGTCCTCCGCACCGACGCAAACAAAGACTCTCTAGATTTGCCACTGCTACTGCTAATGAAGTTGAAGTCCTAAGTCTACATGATGAGTTCATCTCCCGTACTCCACTATCGCATGTGCTTGCTCTAAGTTGACAGTGTGATAATTGGTTTCATGTTGCATATGTTGTCTAGCCTGTATTTCTTCTATTTTGATTAAATTGCACCTACTGAGTTTATACGTTATACATGTGCATATGACATGGCTTTTTGTGTCTAGAATACACTGCATCTATCTATCATGCCATGTTCTTACATCAAAGTACTGCTGTTGTGTATCCCACATTAGTCACTCATGATTGGACGCTTTTAACATGGTAGTTTGATAGTGGTTGCATCTTGCATTGATTTCTATGTTGTATTGCTTCTAATTTTTTGAATTGCCACTTATGACAAGACACTTTTAACTTGGCAGAGTAATATTGGTTGCATGTTTCATATGGTGTCTAGCTTGCATTACTTCTATTTTCTTGAAAAACCTTCTGCTTAATTTACACATCGTAGATGTGAATATGTCACGTCGTCCTGTTTTTCTTACATATTCCATCCTCATACGGTTGTCTTACATCAAAGTATTGCTTGTCTGTATCATGCATCAATGAGTTCTGAAGAGCGATTTTATTCTTTTGTGTTGTGGGTACGGCTTGACATGGCAAAGTCAAAAAAGAGCAAGGAAAATAATATAGTAGGGAGTGGTGTTACTCGTCGGGTGAAACGGAAAAGGATCTGCCGTCGAGATTCTGCTGGTACTTATAGTGCAGTAGAAGGTCCAAGTCCATCGGCTAAATCTATAAATAGAGTATCACCTGCTCCACCAGTTGCAGCATCCGCTTCAACTGTACCAGCATCTCAACGAGTTACTCGTTCGTTTGCTCCGAAACTGACCAGTTCCCAAGCTGCCTTCACACCTAACACTACTTCCGAAGCACTGCTGACACAACAGGACTTGGCAAGATCAGATGATCCTCATGAGCATCAACACCAAGACGGTACCTGACTGAGTCAAGTTGCAGTTGCATGCTCCTTTATATGTACTCTCACAGGTTGATGTACACTAACACTTTCCATATTCATTGTTGAACTAGCACCACGGCGCAAGCGGAAGCAGACATCAGGGATAATGCTTGACAGATTAACAAAATCTAAAGGAGGAAGAATGGGGATCCATTTTGAGGCAGGTTTAAAAAGGCCACGTGATGCTATGGAGTCAGCCAAGTTAGTATCAAAGGAAGTCGTTGCCATTAGGTGTCATGCATGTATCCTCCCAACGTGGATCCAGTACAGGAATGAGAAAGACAATACCCAGTTTAACACCTTCCTTGACCATTTATCCGTAAGTAATGTTATTCATCGCAATTAGTAATATTGTCTTGCTCTGTCTCATACTTTCTAGCTTCCTCCTAATAAGACTCACATTCTTTTTTCAACAGATGAGGTTCAAGTTGGATCCGAAAGATGATGCAACTAAACAAGCATGCACTCATGTTTTTAAGTCTGCTCTGCAACAATATTAGAACCACCTTAGAAAATCTCACTTTGAAGGCAAGGCTAACAATGAAATTGCCAACAAATCTCCAGTGGAATATATTACAGATGAAGACTGGACAACCCTCGTTAAACACCGGTCTGATCCAAAGTATCAGGTAGGCTATATGTATTTGAGCAGACCACATATCGAACTTGTATTTATGTATGTGCCTTACAAGTGTATCTTCTTCTAGGCTAACTATTTGAAGAACAAGACCAACCGTTCTAAACTAAAATTCCAACAGACAACAGGATCTCACAGCTATGTTGCACACTGCGAGGCTCTTGTAAATAGCTGCTACTTCCTTCTTTTTTCTGTGCCATATTATCGTATCTATATTAACTTGTTCCAAATACAGAGGAAAGCTCGTGCGGACCAAAAAGAACCTGAACCGAATGCAGTGCAAATCTTCAAGGATTGCCACACCAGCAAGATGAAGGGCATGAGCACACCAGTTCAAGCCGCTGTTGTAAGTCCTTACTCCTCCTGCCTTTGAACTAACTGGTACTGTGATGTGTTCATTTAACTACTTGGTTTGCAGCCAATGTCAGTTACTCTGTTCACTTTTATACACAGTTGTCTTAACGTATCATATCACCTTACATGGTTTAAAAGAGATGAAGGATATTATTTTGGTCTTGATCTATAATCTAGTTGTTATGTTCACGTGCACACACAATGATAAAATAGCCTGTTTGTTTTATATCTGTTTGCCCATGATATGAATGATTTCATACTATGTTCATCCTACTTTAAACCATGTCTCTTTATCCTTAGATGTCAACGAATGTGAGGAAATAGACAATACAGTAGGCATGCTACATGGACATATGTTCCGAAAGTGATTTTATTATGTAGTTGGCACTACAATACATGCTAATGTATTACAGTAGTTCACCAAAATAAGTTGTTTATAAACGTGTAACATACTTTGTTTGTTTTTGTCTCATTAGTAACTTATCTGGTACACTAATCTACAAGTTCAAACTTTCAGCAAGCTATGGAACAAATGATTGAACAGTCACAACCACCTAAAGGTGACGAGGCTACCACAGGCACAATGTCACCTCTTACTACAGTGCGTCAGTATCTCTCCACTAACAGTGCAAAAAGCACCTTCCTATTTTATTCTGGGTTGGTTATCAAGGTAAACTCGTCCAAATCGCCCACTGAAAAAAATCTTCCGGCTAGATAGAGTGATATATCTGTGCTCCAGACACAAGTCCAATCCCTAACAGACATCATTTCAGAAAAAAGAATAGTGGTTGACAAATGTCGTTAAGATATGAATGGTTTTGAAACCAGACTATCAGACATTCGCTTCGTTGTTCAAGAGCAATGGCGGAAAAAAGGTGAAGATCGTGCTGCTCCATCTGATTCTACAGCCTGAAACATTAGCACTCAGGTCAAATGATCTGTGCTTCTATACATCTAATGGTGCTTTTATCTGCTAGGACTGTAAACTTTATGCCAATAGGCCTTTTGTTGTATGGTTGGAATTTATTTTGTTGTGATACAACATTTATGATGCTGCCAAAGGGTGCAGTAATTACGACGCTATTTTTGTATAGTGTAGGTTTATCTTAGTAATGTATTCGATCGAAAGCTTCGTAGGAGCCCAACATGCCAACATTCGTCAGGCCCATTCCAATTGGGCTAAAAACGATTATGGGCTGAAATTTGCATGTAGCCCACTAAAAATATCCGGGCCTAAATCAGCATAAGCTTTCATATTTTTCTGGTAGGCATGTGCCCATAGAGGGCCTTTAACAGGCCTAAACATAATTTGGGCCCTCAGTAACAATAGGTCGTTTACAGGTGTAAATATCTCGAGTCCATAAAAAACATGGGCCTTTAATAGGCCGAAAGTGAGATTGGGCCCTGATTGTGCCAAATAACCCACTCGTCTTAGCAGGCCGAAATCGTGGCCCGTTTACGAAGCGGATCATTCACATGCTGAAATTCAGACGGGCCGTAAATGCGTCGACTAATACACGGGCCTTTAACAGGCCGGAAGTTCGGTCGGGCTTGATTAGCGTCATTTTTATATGGGTCGTTAATGGGCCTGATGTGACGTTGGGCCACATATGGCCCATGGATTTCGTCCGATGTTAACAGGCCGAAAATCACAACAGGCCGAAAGTGGCCCAAATCTATAGTGGGCCTCTAACAGGCCGAATGTCAGACATGGACGAATATGAACCAAATCCTTCACGGTCGTTTATGGGCCGAAAGTTTCAATGGCATGTAAATGGCCCCAAATGTAGCAGAACCTTTAACAGGCCGGAAATACACCGGGTCGTAATTCGGCCCAAATAGTTAGCGGACCGTTAACGGGCCAGAAGTGACCATGGGCCGCGATAACGACAAGTTTAGGATAGGCCGTTGACGGGCCGATTTGACACTAGTTTTATGGGCCTTAACTTAGAATGTTGGGCCTTTAGCTGGGCCGGCCCATTATGTTCTGCAAAATCTTGTGGGCCTTTAGCTGGGCGCCCATTGTGGTCTGTTAAATCTTGTGGGCCTTTAGCTAGGTCGGCCCATTGTGGTCCGCTAAATCTTGTGGGCCTTTAGCTGGGCCGGCCCATTATGGTCTGCAAAATCTTGAGGGCCTTTAGCTGGGTCGGCCCATTATGGTCCGCTAAATCTTGTGGGCCTTTAGTTGGGCTGGCCCATTTAAACTTTATGGGCCACTTTTGGGCCCGTCCACGTGTCAACATATCATAGGCCCATCTCGACCGTTGGATGAGTGACACCTGTCCGAACACGGAGCTGACGTGTGGTTCCGTTGGCCAATGAGAATTTTACACGTGGAAAATCGGCATTGGTCGTGGCTGTTAGCGGGCTATTGGATCCAAAACCGGGCCCGATAGCTTAACAGCGCTTAACGGTGCCCCGTTATGGTGGATGCCACGAGTCGGTCACCCTTGACGAGAGCACTTCTATGACGCGTGATTTATCGTCATGGAAGTGGCCACTTCCGTGATGATAATTTTGGTAATGTCATGGAACACTTCTATGACAGCACAGGTATGACTATCTTGATTCTGTCATAAAATCGTCATGGATGTACATGCATGAAAAAAAACGTGACCTACTATGACAAACACGTATCATCACGGAAGTGTATTTTTTTGTAGTGACTCTTTCTTTGGCATGGCCGGATCTCACAATGATATCAACATGCTTCAACGCCCTCCGATGTTTGCAAGACTTGCTGAAGGGAACTGGCCAGAGGTCAATGTCAACATCAATGGCCACAACTGCAATAAATGATACTATTTAGCTGACAGTATCTATCCTCAGTGGACTACTATGGTGAAGACTGTTTGAGAATGCGGTAATTTCAAAAAAAATCCTACGATCACGCAAGATCTATCTAGGTGATGCATAGCAACGAGAGGGGAGAGTATGTCCATGTACCCTCATAGACCGAAAGCGAAAGCATTTAGTTAATGCGGTTGATGTAGTCGAACGTGTTTGCGATCCAACCGATCCAAGC
The DNA here is from genome assembly GCF_018294505.1 of Triticum aestivum. NCBI lineage: Eukaryota > Viridiplantae > Streptophyta > Magnoliopsida > Poales > Poaceae > Triticum > Triticum aestivum. The sequence continues at coordinate 262,402,913 of NC_057798.1, read as the reverse complement.
ACCAAACGTACGGCACCTCCGCGTTCAGCACACGTTCAGCTCGGGGACGTCCCTCGTACTCTTGATCCAGTTGAGGCCAAGGGAGAGTTTCGTCAGCATGACGGTGTGGTGATGGCGATCATGCAGTTACCGGCGCAGGGCTTCGCCTAAGCACTACGACGATATGACCGAGGTGTGTAGCTGTGGAGGGGGGCACCGCACACGGCTAAAACAATTGTCAACTTATGTGTCTAAGTGGTTCCCCCTCCCCCGTATATAAAGGAGGGGAGGAGGAGGCCGGCGGCCAACAAGGGGCGCGCCAAGGGGGAGGACTCCTACTGCTAGTAGGAGTAGGTCTCCCACCTTTCCTAGTCCAAGAAGGAGAAGAGGGGGAAGGAGGAGGTGGAGAGAAGGAAGGAGTGGGGGGCCGCTGCCCCTTCCCCTTGTCCAATTAGGACTGGGGCAAGGGGGGCCGCGCGCCACCTCCTGGCTGCCCTCTCTCTTCTCCACTAAGGCCCATGAGGCCGAATAGCTTCACCGGGGGGGAGGGGGCCCGGTAACCCCCGGTACTCCGGTTTCATCCGGAACTTATCCGGAACACTTCTGGTGTCCGAATATAGTCTTCCGATATATCAATCTTTATGTCTAAACCATTTCGAGACTCCTCGTCATGTCCGTGATCACATCCGGGACTCCAAAAAATCTTCGGTACAACATATCACATAAACTCATAATACCAATCGTCATCGAACGTTAAGCGTGTGGACCCTACGGGTTTGAGAACTATGTAGACATGACCGAGACACGTCTCCGGTCAATAACCAATAGCGGAACCTGGATGCTCATATTTGTTCCTACATATTCTACGAAGATCTTTATCGATCAAACCGCATAACAACAGATGTAGTTCCCTTTGTCATTGGTATGTTACTTGCCCGAGATTCGACCGTCGGTATCTGAATACCTAGTTTAATCTCGTTACCGTCAAGTCTCTTTACTCGTTTCGTAATACTTCATCCCGCAACTAACTCATTAGTCACAATGCTTGCAAGGCTTATAGTGATGAGTATTACCGAGAGGCCCCAGAGATACCTCTCCGAAACACGGAGTGACAAATACTAATCTCGATCTATGCCAACCCAAAAAACACCTTCGGAGACACATGTAGAGCACCTTTATAACCACCCATTTACGTTGTGATGTTTGGTAGCACACAAAGTGTTCCTTGGTATTCGGGAGTTGCATAATCTCATAGTCTGAGGAACTTGTATAAGTCATGAAGAAAACAGTAGCAACGAAACTATCACAATCATAATGCTAAGCTAACGGATGGGTCATGTCCATCACATCATTCTCCTAATGATGTGATCTCGTTCATCAAATGACAACACATGTCTATGGTTAGGAAGCATAACCATCTTTGATTAACGAGCTAGTCTAGTAGAGGCATACTAGGGACTATATGTTTTGTCTATGTATTCACACATGTACTAAGTTTCAGGTTAATACAATTCTAGCATGAATAATAAACATTTTTCATGAATTAAGGAAATAAATAATAACTTTATTATTGCCTCTAGGGCATATTTCCTTCAAAGACAATCTCCAACCCTGTAGGAGAGAAGAGAAAGGGAGTTGCCCAAGAGTAAGAGAGTGCTAGGAAGGATGTGGAGCGTGCCTTCGGTGTTCTACAATCTCGATGGGGCATCATTTGGTATCCTGCTAGAACAAGGAGCACCAAGAAGTTGTGGGAGATGATGACTGCTTGTGTGATCATGCACCATAGGATCATAGAGGATGAGCGCCTGGAACGTATCTACGACCAAGGGTTTTAGTTTCAGGGTAACAATGTTGTGCCTGAGCATGGAGGAGTGACAACATTTGCACAATTCATCCAATTTCATCATCAAATGTGTGATTGGGAAACTCACATTCAGCTGCAAATAATTTGGTTGAGCATATGTGGGCTCACATTGGCAACCAATAGATGTATATTTTTACATGTATTTGAGACAATTTAATTTGGCTTGTAAACTATGATATATTTATTTGGCTTGTAAACTTTATTATCTTTGTTTGGTTGTGAAATTATGTAAGATGTTTGTATTTTGTTTGAATTATGTTTGAAAAAAACATGCCTGGCCAGCCGCGATGGCAAAAATGGGTCAGCGCGTTGGGTGCACGGCCGAACCAAACACGAAAAGGGACGGACGACGAGCGGGCGACCGACCCAAACAGACAAAAAAACAGATAAAGCGCATGTCCGTTTGGGTCGGCGCGTTGGGGTTGCTCTAAGCAGTAAGACATGATCCCATGAGGTCATTAGAATTACGGAAATGATAATTGATGAATGTGACTGCAAGAAGGGATGGCGAGTGAACATTTTTTAGGTAAATTTACCTTGCAGGATATGGCAAATTCTACCTTTTTGCCGCATTTTTTTGATTTTTAGAAAATGCCATGCAGTTCTGAAGAGATTGAAAACCACATACAACTAAACTTGTCATCTAAAAACGTTTGCAAACTTCAACCCCTCCCAATAAATGTTCGCCAAATATTGTGGTCCTAGAATTAAGGGTCGTTTAACCCTGGAAAAAAATTAAGGTTACTTACATTTCTACCCCCTAAATCGAACAGATGGCTTGCATTTACCTCTATTTGTTAGTGTCCTCAAACCTGCCCCTGTTCTGTTGGCAGGCACACGGTGTTTCGGCATGCGCACAAACAACCACGCATGGTGGCACACACACACACACCATGTCGACACACTAGCGATGTAGCTCCAACATCACGCCCCGCGGTTGTGAGGGTGCACTCAAGACTGCGCGAGGCTGGCTTAGAGTACCTGCATAGATGGCTTCAGGAGGATGTGTGAGGCAGAGCGGCGATGAGAGCATCTCCAGCCGTTCAGCCCCTCAAGGGCTTGAAATAGCGCTTCTTGTGGGTTAACCGGCGATATTTTTGGCGTGGGGGGGGCTGGTTTCCAGTCGCCCCTCAGGTTTGCCCCCAGCTGCCAAGTTCAAACACAAATTTGGCGCAAATTCAACCCAAATTCGGCACACTTTAGGACAAATTCAATAAAAACAATTTTTTATCACATAGTTCATCACAGAAATCAATACAAATCAAATATTTCAATGAAGCAAGCTCATAATTCGAACACAAATTAAAACACATCAAACTAGGCGTTGCCCTTGAGCCTCCATAGGTGCACCACCAGATCGTGTTACAGTTCTTGATGCACCTATGGGTCTCGGATCTCCTAACGCATATTGAGGAAGGCAGCCCATGCTGCCGGTACCTGGTGATTAATAGTTGCAAGAGGACCCTGCCTGAAATATGGTTCAGTGTCAAATACTGGCTCTTCCTGCTCGCTATCAATGATCATCTTGTGCAAGATGACAAAACAATTCATCACCTCCCACATCTAAGATTTCGACCGGGTCAGAGCGGGGTACCGGACAACGGCAGATCGAGATTGGAGCACACAAAATGCCCGCTCGATATCCTTCCTGCAAGCCTCGTGACACTTAGCAAAGTAGGAGTTCTTGCTTCCTCTCACAAGATTTGAGATAGTCTTCACAAATGTGGGCCATCTTGGATAGAGACCATCTGCTAGGTGGTATCCCTGGCTGTAGTGGCGCCATTGACCTCGAAGTTCACAGGAGGAGCATGACCTTGAACAAGCTTGGCAAAGACATTCGAGCATTGCAGTACGTTGATGTCATTATGAGTTCCTGGCATACCAAAGAAGGAGTGCCAAATTGTCAGGACCCCGACTCAATGCCACATCGATCTAGCATGTAACACCTCATATCACTTTGCGGCCTCACACACGGTATTCCCACGGGTGTCGCCTTACCTTTGCCCGGGACCGTTTGCGCCTCTTGGCACACGTATATGATAGTGTCGCTAGCATCCATATGATAAGGAGCCCGGGCTGACATGGCTAGTCGTAAACCCAAAGTGGCACAAACTTACAGGGACAGGCATCCATGACCCAGCATCGAACGTGTCGGTCATCAGTGAGTGAATCCAGGCTGTAGCACTGGGCTAGCAGGACTCCGGTGAACCGGACTGTAGCGGGCTAACAGGACTCCGGTATTCATCGCGTGACATTTCCCCAAAGGGACAGACACTGGAGCGAAGAAGGACACATGCCGGCCAGCCTAAGTGTTCTGGAGCAGTAGCAAGCTACCATGGCTCAGTGGAAGCATAGGAGACATTTCCCGATAAGAGAGGCTACTAAGGATAAACAACTAGATAGTCAGATCCCACACATACCAAGCATTTCAAAAACATACACACAATATGCTCAATATGTGCAAATACAACATGGCATCACAACATGACTCTACAACTCGAGTATTTTATTCAATAGGCTCCGAGGAGCGAGATATTACAAACATGGGTCTCATGACCCGACATCCAGAGCATACAAGTCAAAGCACAAGCGGAAGCTTAACATGTCTGAGTACAGACATCTACAAATGAAAAGGGCTGAGAAGCCTGACTATCTACCAGATCCTGCCGAGGGCACAAGATCGTAGTGGAGGTATCAAGCTAAACGTCGAAGTCCACGCGGAACTACTAACGAGACCGAAATCTCTCTGCAAAAACATAAAATAGGCAAACGTGAGTACAAATGTACCCAGCAAGACTTACATCAGAACTAACTACATATGCATCATTATCAACAAAGGGGATGGTGGGGTTTAACTGCAGCAAGCCAGCTTTGACTCGGTGGCTATCCTGAACTACGACTGCAAGTAACTCTTTTGAGGTGGCGCACACGAGTCCACATATTGACCATATCAATACACCACTATGGATCCGCTCCCGTCTCCCTACGAGAACGCCATCCATAGCACTCACGCTTATCTTGCGCATTTTAGAGTATCCACTTTCACTTGTCTATGAACTGTTATAGGCAACCCAGAAGTCCTTTAACACGGACACGGCTATTCGAATAGATGATGTTAACCCTGCAGGGGTGTACTTCTTCATACATGTTTCCACCACTTAGCGTCTGCACAAGACATGTGCTCGGCAGACTTCAAGCGAAAGCCGACGTGGGTGTAGACCACGACCTACCTAAACACTCAAGTCTCTAGTCCAGGTTTATCGCCTATTCAGGTTCCATCCGCAGGGAGTCTGGCCGAAGTTTCCACATACGGCCCCGAACGATGTGTGCAGGGTTCCCGAGACACCAAACGGGCGCCCGATACACCGTGCCACATGCCTACTGCATCACAGCCCACCCCTCCGGTCAGCGCTGCGCACGGCCTCCAGCATACTACAAACACCAGAAACTACTTGCAACTCCTGGACAGAGGACAAGGGTGATTAAGAAGTCGAGCGGGGTCATATTTCAGGGCCCAATGCATGGTAGTAGCTGTTTCATGGATCACAAACATAGAACTCAGTTCCTGAGGATGGCTTCAATGATACAACCCACCATGTACTCCTACATGGCCTCTCACCGATACCTTTACTAAATCATGTTCACACACTTAGCTCACACATAGTAGGACTTGTTCACACACCTCTGATTCATCCTCGATGAATCAGACCTGACTCAACTCTAAGCAGTAGCAGGCATGACAAACAAGCACGAATGAGTAGGCACAACAGAGCTCAAACAACTCCTACTCATGCTAGTGGGTTTCATCTATTTACTATGGCAATGACAGGTCATGGAGAGGATAAAGGGGTTCAGCTACCGCAACAAATAACAGATGATTCGTTGTTGTCCTAATGCAGTAAAAGAGAGCAGGAGTGAGAGAGTGGGATTGTATCGGGATGAACAAGGCGGTTTTGCTTGCCTGGCACTTCTGAAGATAGCATTGTGTCTTCATTAGTGTCAACAATCACAACGTCGGTACAACGTCTACCGAGGGGGAACAACACCGACAAACAGAGAAGAAACACGATCAATGCAATGCACAATATGATGCATGCTATGACATGGAAATAAGAATGTGTTTTGGCTAATGCAAGCTAGAACAGATTGAGATGAGTCCATTTGAACCAAAGATTCAAATGCAAACCCATTTTAGGGGGTCATAATAGTGCATTAACTTGTTTCACCCAAACAGCAAGGTTAATGTGTTCTAACATGCATGAAACTAGTGCAGATGGATAGATTGAATTTTTCTGATCATTTTTCATATATAATTTATTTGATTTGGAGCTACGGTTGATTTTCTATGATTTTTAGAAGTTTTGGTTATTTTCTGGAATTTCCTGTATAAGAAAAATTCTAGTAATTAGTTATTGCGTCAGCATGATGTCGTGGTGACATCAGCAGGTCAAAGGTGACGGTCCAGGTCAACCCTGACCTATGGGCCCTGCGTGTCAGTAGTTAGTTTAACTAACTAATATTAGTTAGTGTTAACCTAAGTTAATTAGCAGAGCGGGCCCCACTTGTCATAGACTCAGGGGGGAAGTCAACCTGGCCCACCCAGTCAAAGTCAACGGGGTCAAACCCACCGGCGTTTAGCCGCCGGCGAGGCCAGACGCGGCGGTGGAAGTGCAGTTTCGCGTTCCGGCGACCAAATTGGCGGCAAAGAGTATCTATGCATAGCTGGGAGCAAGCCGCAGCATTTGGTGGCGGTGGTTGAGCTCGGGGTGGCCGGAAACGTCGCCGGCAACGACCTTGGCGGTCGCCGGAGTTCGGGTGAGGTCGAACCCGAAGCTACGGGGCACGGCGAGGCGCGTGGAGTGGCGCGTTGGGCGCCTGCGAGTGCGGTGAGTGTGTTGGACACGGTGGTGTGGCCAGTGGGTGGCCGGAGACACGTCAACGACGAGCTCCGCGGCGGTGGGTGCGGGTGAATGTGGTGTGGTGCATGCGGTGTAGGAGAGAGTTAACGGAGAGGGGGAGGACGGAGTTGAGCTCACGGCGATTGCAGCAAGCGTCGAAGCGGGCTCGGGGAAGTCCGGAGCTGAGCGGGGCGACGATGGCAATCTCAGCGGCCGGAGTTGGGGAAGACGGGGGCGGAGGCAACTCCAGAGCGGGCGAGCGCTCGGGGCTCGGCCTGCTCGACGTAGTCGACAACGGCGGAGCGAACGGACACGGCGACGAGGCACGGGGACGACGGCGGACGCGGTTATCACGGTGGTGCGAGCGCGGCAGCCTCGGCCATGGTGCGGGAGAGCGAGGGAGAGGAGCTGTGGAGGAAGAGGCGTGTCTGCGAGCTCGGGGGAGGAGTGGGTGACCGACCTAGGGCGGCAGAACGGCGAGGGGAGGAAGTAGGGCGGCGGGCAGTTGCATGGCGCGCGCTGGTGCCGACGTCGAGCACCTGGCTGCCTGCCTGGCCAAGCCAAGCAGCTCGCTGGAGCGGTGGCTGGGCTGCGCCGGCAGGTGGGCTTGCCAGGTGGGCGCCAGGTAAGCCTCTGCTTTGCTTTGTTTTTCTTTTTCTATTTTTCTGTAAGTTTGTGGCTTTATTAAAAATAGCTAGGCACTTCTAAAAATCCTGAAAATAATCAGGGGCTCTGTTTAGAATATCTCCAACAGCCCACACTTATTTTCAGAATTATTTGAGCATTCAAAATATTTACTAGCATTTAAATGCCCAAATGCAATTTACATATGATTTAATTCAATGACCTTCTGTTGACCTAGAAAAATGTGCACCAATTTTGCTAGAGGTTCTAAAACAAGACAAAGAGGGTGAACTTTTTAGAAGGGCATTTCAGGTTCATTAAAAATATTTTTAGTAAGCCTTAGTTGAATTTAGAGGGGTTCTGGGGGTTCTGGCTTCCCCAATTCAAGTTTCTGATGGAAAGTAGACATGATGCAACACTCTAATGCATGGACTAGCTGGGATGTGACACAAATCCAAAGGTCATGTGTAGCCACTGCCTCAAGTACCACACTGCAAGCTCCTTTGGCGCCTTTGTACTGTTGGAAATATGCCCTAGAGGCAATAATAAAATGGTTATTATTATATTTCCTTGTTAATGATAATTGTCTATTATTCATGCTACAATTGTGTTATCCAGAAATCATAATACATGTGTGAATACATAGACCACAACATGTCCCTAGTGAGCCTCTAGTTGACTAGCTCGTTTATCAATAGATGGTCACGGTTTCCTGACCATGGACATTGGATGTAATTGATAACGGGATCACATCATTGGGAGAATGATGTGATGGACAAGACCCAATCCTAAGCATAGCACAAGATCCTGTAGTTCGTTTGCTAGAGCTTTTCCAATGTCAAGTATCATTTCCTTAGACCTTGAGATCGTGTAACTCACGGATGCCGTAGGAGTGCTTTGGGTGTACCAAACGACACAAAGTAACTGGGTGACTATAAAGGTATACCACAGGTATCTCCGAAAGTATCTGTTGGGTTGACACGGATCGAGACTGGGATTTGTCACTCCGTATGACGGAGAGGTATCTCTGGGCCCACTCGGTAATGCATCATCATAATGAGCTCAAAGTGACTAAGTGGTTGGTCACGAGATCATGCATTACGGTAAGAGTAAAGTGACTTGCCGGTAACGAGATTGAACAAGGTATTGGGATACCAACGATCGAATCTCGGGCAAGTAACGTACCGATTGACAAAGGGAATTGTATACGGGATTACTTGAATCCTCGACATCGTGGTTCATTCGATGAGATCATCATGGAACATGTGGGAGCCAACATGTGTATCCAGATCCCGCTGTTGGTTATTGGCCGGAGAGTCGTCTCGGTCATGTCTGCATGTCTCCCGAACCCGTAGGGTCTACACACTTATGGTTCGGTGACGCTAGGGTTGTAGAGATACTAGTATGCGGTAACCCAAAAGTTTTTCGGAGTCCCGGATGAGATCCCGTACGTCACGAGGAGTTTCGGAATGGTCCGGAGGTGAAGAATTATATATAGGAAGTCCAGTTTCGGCCATCGGGAAAGTTTCGGGGGTCACCGGTTTTGTACCGGGACCACCGGAAGGGTCCTGGGGTCCACCGGGCGGGGCCACCTATCCCGGAGGGCCCCATGGGCTGAAGTGGGGAAGGGAACCAGCCCTTGGTGGGCTGGTGCGCCCCTCTTGGGCCTCCCCTGCGCCTAGGGTTGGAAACCCTAGGGGTGGGGGGGCGCCCCACTTGACTTGGGGGGCAAGTCCCCCCCCCCTTAGCCGTCGCTCCCCCCTTGAGATGGGATCTCTAGGGGGACGGCGCCCCCCAGGGCCCCTATATAAACAGGGGGAGAGGGAGGGCTGCGCACCCCTGCTCCTAGCACCTCCTTCTCCCTCCGCAACACCTCTCCCTCTCGTAGAGCTTGGCGAAGCCCTGCCGAGATCGCCGCTACTTCCACCACCACACCGTCGTGCTGCTGGATCTCCATCAACCTCTCCCTCCCCCTTGCTGGATCAAGAAGGAGGAGACGTCTTCCCCAACCGTATGTGTGTTAAACGCGGAGGTGCCGTCCATTCGACACTAGGATCTTCGGTGATTTGGATCACGACGAGTACGACTCCCTCAACCCCGTTCTCTTAAACGCTTCCGCGCGTGATCTATAAGGGTATGTAGATGCACTCCTCTCTCTCGTTGCTAGATGACTCCATAGATTGATCTTGGTGAAGCGTAGGAAAATTTTATTTTCTGCAACGTTACCCAATAGTGGTATCAGAGCTAGGTCTGTGCGTAGTTTCTATGCACGAGTAGAACACAAACTTGTTGTGGGCATAGATGTTGTCAGTTTTCTTGCCACTACTAGTCTTATATTGTTTCGGCAGCATCGTGGGATGAAGCGGCCCGGACCGACCTTACACGTACGCTTACGTGAGACAGGTTCCACCGACTGACATGCACTAGTTGCATAAGGTGGCTAGCGGGTGTCTGTCTCTCCCACTTTAGTCGGATCGGATTCGATGAAAAGGGTCCTTATGAAGGGTAAATAGAAATTGGCATATCACATTGTGGTTTTACGTAGGTAAGAAACGTTCTTGCTAGAAACCTATAGAAGCCACGTAAAAACATGCAACAACAATTAGAGGACATCTAACTTGTTTTTGCAGCATATGCCCTGTGATGTGATATGGCCAAAAGGATGTGATGAATGAAATATATGTGATGTATGAGATTGATCATGTTCTTGTAATAGGAATCACGACTTGCATGTCGATGAGTATGACAACCGGCAGGAGCCATAGGAGTTGTCTTTATTTTTGTATGACCTGCGTGTCATTGAATAACGCCATGTAAATTACTTTACTTTATTTCTAAACATGTTAGCCATAGAAGTAGAAATAATCGTTGGCGTGACAACTTCATGAAGACACGATGATGGAGATCATGATGATGGAGATCATGGTGTCATGCCGGTGACGAAGATGATCATGGCGCCCCGAAGATGGAGATCAAAGGAGCAATATAATATTGGCCATATCATGTCACTATTTGATTGCATGTGATGTTTATCATGTTTTGCTTCTTATTTGCTTAGTACGACGGTAGTAAATAAGATGATCCCTTATAATAATTTCAAGAAAGTGTTCCCCCTAACTATGCACCGTTGCGAAAGTTTGTTGTTTCGAAGCACCACGTGATGATCGGGTGTGATATATTCTAACGTTCACATACAACGGGTGTAAGACAGATTTACACATGCAAAACACTTAGGTTGACTTGACGAGCCTAGCATGTACAGACATGGCCTCGGAACACAAGAGACCGAAAGGTCGAACATGAGTCATATGGAAGATACGATCAACATGGAGATGTTCACCGATGATGACTAGTCCGTCTCACGTGATGATTGGACACGGTCTAGTTGAGTCGGATCATGTATCACTTAGATGACTAGAGGGATGTCTAATCTGAGTGGGAGTTCATTAAATAATTTGATTAGATGAACTTAATTATCATGAACTTAGTCTAAAAACCTTTGCAAAATGTCTTGTAGCTCAAATGGCCAACGCTCATGTCAGCCTCAACTTCAACGCGTTCCTAGAGAAAACCAAGCTGAAAGATGATGGCAGCAACTATTCGGACTGGGTCCGGAACCTGAGGATCATCCTCATAGCTGCCAAGAAAGCATATGTCCTAGAAGGACCTCTAGGTGAAGCACCCATCCCAGAGAACCAAGACATTATGAACGCTTGGCAGTCACGTGCTGATGATTACTCCCTCGTTCAGTGCGGCATGCTTTATAGCTTAAAACCGGGGCTCCAAAAGCGTTTTGAGCAACACGGAGCATATGAGATGTTCGAAGAGCTGAAAATGGTTTTCCAAGCTCATGCCCGGGTCGAGAGATATAAAGTCTTCGACAAGTTCTACAGTTGTAAGATGGAGGAAAATAGTTCTGTGAGTGAGCTCATACTCAAAATGTCTGAGTTGCACAACCGCTTGTCCCAGCTGGACATTAACCTCCCGTACGAGGCGGTCATTGACAAAATCCTTCAGTCGCTCCCACCTAGCTACAAGAGCTTTGTGATGAACTACAATATGCAAGGGATGGTGAAAACTATTCCTGAAGTATTTTCAATGCTGAAATCAGCAGAGGTGGAAATAAAAAAGGAACATCAAGTGTTGATGGTCAATAAAACCACTAGTTTCAAGGAAGGCAATGGTAAGAAGAACTTCAAGAAGGACGGCAAGGGAGTTTCCGTGCCCGGTAAGCCAGTTGCCAGGAAGAAGCCAAAGAATGGACCCAAACCTGAGACTGAGTGCTTTTATTGCAAGGGAAAGGGACACTAGAAGCGGAACTGCCCCAAATACTTAGCGGACAAGAAGGCCGGCAACACCAAAGGTATATGTGATATACATGTAATTGATGTGTACCTTACCAGTACTCGTAGTAGCTCCTGGGTATTTGATATCGGTGCGGTTGCTCATATTTGTAACTCAAAACAGGAGCTGCGGAATAAGCGGAGACTGGCGAAGGACGAGGTGACGATGGGCGTCGGGAATGGTTCCAAGGTCGATGTGATCGCCGTCGGCACGCTACCTCTACATTTACCTGCGGGATTAGTTTTAAACCTCAATAATTGTTATTTAGTGCCAGCTTTGAGCATGAACATTGTATCTGGATCTCGTTTAATACGAGATGGCTACTCATTTAAATCCGAATGGTTGTTCTATTTATATGAGAGATATGTTTTATGGTCATGCCCCGCTGGTCAATGGTTTATTCTTAATGAATCTCGAACGTGATGTTACACATATTCATAGTGTGAATACCAAAAGATGTAAAGTTGATAACGATAGTCCCACATACTTGTGGCACTGCCGCCTTGGTCACATTGGTATCAAACGCATGAATAAGCTCCATGCTGATGGACTTTTGGAGTCTCTTGATTACGAATTATTTGACACGTGCAAACCATGCCTTATGGGCAAAATGACCAAGACTCCGTTCTCCGGAACAACGGAGCGAGCAACCAACTTATTGGAAATCATACATACTGATGTGTGCGGTCCAATGAGCATTGAGGCTCGTGGAGGATATCGTTATGTTCTCACTCTCACTGACGACTTGAGTAGATATGGGTATGTCTACTTGATGAAACACAAGTCTGAGACCTTTGAAAAGTTCAAGGAATTTCAGAATGAGGTAGAGAATCAACATGACCGAAAGATAAAGTTCTTATGATCAGATCGTGGGGGAGAATATTTAAGTCACGAATTTGGTATGCACTTATGGAAATGTGGAATCGTTTCACAACTCACGCCGCCTGGAACACCTCAGCGTAACAGTGTGTCCAAACGTCGTAATCGCACTCTATTGCATATGGTGCGATCTATGATGTCACTCACCGATTTACCGCTATCATTTTGGGGATACGCTCTAGAGACAGCTACATTCACTTTAAATAGGGCACCGTCTAAATCCATTGAGACGACACCGTATGAATTATGATTTGGGAAGAAACCTAAGCTGTCATTTCTAAAAGTTTGGGGATGCGATGCTTATGTCAAGAAACTTCAACCTGAAAAGCTCGAACCCAAGTCGGAAAAATGCGTCTTCATAGGATACCCTAAGGAAACCATTGGGTATACCTTCTACCTCATATTCGAAGGCAAGATATTTGTTGCCAAGAACGGGTCCTTTCTAGAGAAAGAGTTTCTCTCAAAAGAAGTAAGTGGGAGGAAAGTGGAACTTGATGAAGTACTACCTCTTGAACCGGAAAGTAGCGCAGCTCAGGAAGATGTTCCTGTGGTGCCTGCACTGACTAGAGAGGAAGCTAATGATGATGATCAAGGTACTTCAGATCAAGTTACTACTGAACTTCATAGGTCCACGAGGACACGTTCCACACCAGTGTGGTATGGCAACCCTGTCCTAGAAATCATGTTGTTAGACAACGGTGAACCTTCGAACTATGAAGAAGCAATGGCGGGCCCAGATTCCAAGAAATGGCTTGAAGCCATGCAATCCGAGATAGGATCCATGTATGAAAACAAAGTGTGGACTTTGACAGACTTGCCCGATGATCGGCGAGCGATAGAAAACAAATGGATCTTTAAGAAGAAGACGGACGCGGATGGTAATGTTACCATCTATAAAGCTCGACTTGTCGCTAAGGGTTGTCGACAAGTTCAAGGGGTTGACTACGATGAGACTTTCTCTCCCGTAGCGAAGCTGAAGTCTGTCTGAATCATGTTCGCAATTGTCGCATACTATGATTATGAGATTTGGCAAATGGACGTCAAAACGACATTCCTTAACGGCCATCTTAAGGAAGAACTGTATATGATGCAGCCGGAAGGTTTTGTCGATTCTAAGAATGCTAACAAGGTATGCAAGCTCCAGCGCTCCATCTATGGGCTGGTGCAAGCATCTCGGAGTTGGAACATTCGCTTTAATGAAATGATCAAAGCGTTTGGGTTTATGCAGACTTATGGAGAAGCCTGCATTTACAAGAAAGTGAGTGGGAGCTCTGTAGCATTTCTCATATTATATGTGGATGACATACTTTTGATGGGAAATGATATAGAACTTTTGGACAGCATTAAGGCCTACTTGAATAAGTGTTTTTCAATGAAGGACCTTGGAGAAGCTGCTTACATATTAGGCATCAAGATTTATAGAGATAGATTGAGACGCCTCATAGGTCTTTCACAAAGCACATACCTTGATAAGATATTGAAGAAGTTCAAGATGGATTAGTCCAAGAAGGGGTTCTTGCCTGTGTTGCAAGGTGTGAAATTGAGCTCGGCTCAATGTCCGACCACGGCAGAAGATAGAGAAAAGATGAGTGTCGTCCCCTATGCCTCAGCCATAGGGTCTATCATGTATGCCATGCTGTGTATCAAACCTGATGTAAACCTTGCCGTAAGTTTGGTAGGAAGGTACCAAAGTAATCCCGGCATGGAACACTGGACAGCGGTCAAGAATATCCTGAAGTACCTGAAAAACACTAAGGATATGTTTCTCGTATATGGAGGTGACGAAGAGCTCGTCGTAAAGGGTTACATCGATGCTAGCTTCGACACAGATCTGGATGACTCTAAGTCACAAACCGGATACGTGTATATTTTGAATGGTGGGGCAGTAAGCTGGTGCAGTTGCAAGCAAAGCATCATGGCGGGATCTACATGTGAAGCGGAGTACATGGCAGCCTCGGAGGCAGCACATGAAGCAATCTGGATGAAGGAGTTCATCACCGACCTAGGAGTCATACCCAATGCGTCGGGACCAATCACCCTCTTCTGTGACAGAACTGGTGCTATTGCCCTTGCCAAGGAGCCCAGGTTTCACAAGAAGACCAGGCACATCAAGCGTCGGTTCAACTCCATTCGTGAAAATGTTAAAGATGGAGACATAGATATTTGCAAAGTGCATATGGATCTGAATGTCACAGATCCGTTGACTAAACCTCTTCCGCGAGCAAAACATGATCAACACCAGAACTCTATGGGTGTTCGATTCATCACAATGTAACTAGATTATTGACTCTAGTGCAAGTGGGAGACTGTTGGAAATATGCCCTAGAGGCAATAATAAAATGGTTATTATTATATTTCCTCCTTCATGATAATTGTCTATTATTCATCCTATAATTGTGTTATCCGGAAATCGTAATACATGTGTGAATACATAGACCACAACATGTCCCTAGTGAGCCTCTAGTTGACTAGCTCGTTTATCAATAGATGGTCACGGTTTCCTGACCATGGACATTGGATGTCATTGATAACAGGATCACATCATTAGGAGAATGATGTGATGGACAAGACCCAATCCTAAGCATAGCACAAGATCGTGTAGTTCGTTTGCTAGAGCTTTTCCAATGTCAAGTATCATTTCCTTAGACCATGAGATCGTGTAACTCCTGGATGCCGTAGGAGTGCTTTGGGTGTACCAAACGTCACAATGTAACTGGGTGACTATAAAGGTTTACTACAGGTATCTTCGAAAGTGTCTGTTGGGTTGACACGGATCGAGACTGGGATTTGTCACTCCGTATGACGGAGAGGTATCTCTGGGCCCACTCGGTAATGCATCATTATAATGAGCTCAAAGTGACTAAGTGGTTGGTCACGAGATCATGCATTACGGTACGAGTAAAGTGACTTGCTGGTAACGAGATTGAACGAGGTATTGGGATACCAACGATCGAATCTCGGGAAAGTAACGTACCGGTTGACAAAGGGAATTGTATACGGGATTACTTGAATCCTCGACATCATGGTTCATTCGATGAGATCATCGTGGAACATGTGGGAGCCAACATGGGTATCCAGATCCCGCTGTTGGTTATTGGTCAGAGATTCGTCTCGGTCATGTCTGCATGTCTCCCGAACCCGTAGGGTCTACACACTTAAGGTTCGGTGACGCTAGGGTTGTAGAGATACTAGTATGCGGTAACCCGAAAGTTGTTCGGAGTCCCGGATGAGATCCCGTACGTCACGAGGAGTTCCGAAATGTTCCGGAGGTGAAGAATTATATATAGGAAGTCCAGTTTCGGCCATCGGGAAAGTTTTGGGGGTCACCGGTATTGTACCGGGACCACCGAAAGGGTCCCGGGGTCCACCGGGTGGGGCCACCTATCCCGGAGGGCCCCAGGGCTTAAGTGGGGAAGGGAACCAGCCCTTGGTGGGCTGGTGCGCCCCCCTTGGGCCTCCCCTGCGCCTAGGGTTGGAAACCCTAGGGGTGGGGGGTGCCCCACTTGACTTGGGGGGCAAGTCCCCCCCCTTGGTCGCCGCTCCCCCCTTGAGATGGGATCTCTAGGGGGCCGGCTCCCCCCCCCCAGGGCCCCTATATAAAGAGGAGGAGAGGGAGGGCTGTGCACTCCTGCTCCTGGAGCCTCCTTCTCCCTCCGCAACACCTCTCCCTCTCGTAGAGCTTGGCGAAGCCCTGCCGAGATCGCCGCTACTTCCACCACCACACCGTCGTGCTGCTGGATCTCCATCAACCTCTCCCTCCCCCTTGCTGGATCAAGAAGGAGGAGACGTCTTCCCCAACCGTACGTGTGTTGAACGCGGAGGTGTCGTCCGTTCGGCACTAGGATCTTCGGTGATTTGGATCATGACGAGTACGACTCCCTCAACCCCGTTCTCTTGAACGCTTCCGCGTGTGATCTACAAGGGTATGTAGATGCACTTGTCGGTGTCAAAACCAGCGGATCTCGGGTAGGGGGTCCCGAACTGTGCGTCTAGGCGGATGGTAACAGGACACAAGGGACACGATGTTTTTACCCAGGTTCGGGCCCTCTCGATGGAGGTAAAACCCTACTCCTGCTTGATTGATATTAATGATATGGGTAGTACAAGAGTAGATCTACCATGAGATCAGAGAGGCTAAACCCTAGAAGCTAGCCTATGGTATGATTGTTGTTCGTCCTATGGACTAAAACCCTTCGGTTTATATAGGCACCGAAGAGGGTTAGGGTTACACAGAGTCGGTTACAATGGTAGGAGATCTGCATATCCGTATCACCAAGCTTGCCTTCCGCGCCAAGGAAAGTCCCATCCGGACACGGGACAAAGTCTTCAATCTTGTATCTTCATAGTCCAGGAGTCCGACCGAAGATGATAGTTCGGCTATCCGGACACCCCCTAGTCCGGGACTCCCTCAGTAGCCCCTGAACCAGGCTTCAATGACGACGAGTCTGGCGCACATATTGTCTTCGACATTGCAAGGCGGGTTCCTCCTCCAAATACTTCATAGAAGATTTTCAACACAAGGATAGTGTCCGGCTCTGCAAAATATGTTCCACATACCACCGTAGAGAGAATAATATTTACACAAGATCAATCTGCTGACGTATTCCGTGGCGTGACACCACGACCAAGCCTTTATTTGAATCATTTTTACTATTCCACCTCAGCGCGTTTAGCGAGGCGGTTTCCTTGGCACGTCTTGTCAAAGCAGAAATCATGTCCCCTTATTCCGGGATTCTCATGAATACGGGCGTGGGTAACCCAACCGTGCCATTGATTACGGTGTTTGGGAGATAAGCGAGTTTTACCAGGCTGGTGGGGACGCATAGTTTTGTCCGTCCATATAAGGGGATAAGGATCCACCTTTTTACCCACGCCTTCTTCCTCTTTGCTTATCCATTTCCGCGCCCTCGAGCTCCAGCGCCCAAGTCCGCACATCTCGCCTCAACCTTCCCCAGTCATGTCCGGAGCGGGAGGCAAGTGGATGGCCTCCTCCGTCATGGAGGGGCACATCAAGAGGCTGCGAAAGGCCGGATACTTGTCCAGCGACATCGCACATCGGCTCCCCAACAAGGGGAAGCTCATCCCCACCCCAGGGCCCCATGAGAGGGTGGTGTTCCTCACCCACTTCCTCCGCGGACTAGGTTTTCCACTTCACCCATTTGTTCGGGGGCTCATGTTCTACTACGGCCTGGATTTCCACGATCTGGCCCCGAATTTCGTCCTCAACATCTCGGCATTCATCGTCGTGTGCGAGGCCTTCCTCCGCATCAAGCCCCACTTCGGCTTATGGCTGAAGACCTTCAATGTCAAGCCGAAGGTAGTGGGCGGCCAGCAAGCGGAGTGCGGAGGCGCCATGTTGGGCAAGATGCCCAACGTCATATGGCTCGAGGGCTCCTTTGTGGAAACCATCAAAGGGTGGCAATCGTGGTGGTTCTACATCACCGAGCCGCGTGACCCTGAATGGGCAGCAGCCCCCGAGTTCCGATCTGGCATCCCCACACGGCTCACCTCCTGGAAAGAGAAGGGCCTGACATGGGGTAATTCGGAGGAGCTGACCGGACTCCAAACCTGCATCCAAAACCTCGTGAACAAGAAGATCAAGCTTGTCAACGTAGTCCAGGTCATGCTCATCCAGCAGATCGTCCCGTGCCAACAACGGGCCTCCAACTTGTGGGAGTTCGATCCGGCGCAGCACCAAACCTTGAGCAGGCTTTTCGACACTATGTACGAAGATGCCTGGAAGGTGCTGTTCAAGGGCGCCGAGGCTCCCGCATCCGCTACCGAAGATCGCGAATTTAGCTCGCAGCGTCAAGTCGGCGAGGTAAGCTATTTTACCCTTTACAGGATACTTGTTTTTCATAGTTTGACTCTATGCGGGATCTAAAACTCCCTTACCTTTAACAGGCCTGGCAAAAGAAGTCCGGGCAGGTTAACTGTCCGGCTCCCTTGCCAGAAGACCCGGCGGACGCCCAATTAACGGGGCTGCTGGTTCCGGCGCCTTACGTGGTGCCGGAGAAGAAGGCCAAGAAGAAGGCCGCGGGAACTCGAAAGAGTTCCCGGCGCCAGGTGTCGTCAGCCTCATCGTCCGACGACTCCGAGGCGGACTCCTCCCGTGAAGGTGAGGAGGAGGAAAAAGAGGCCTCTCCGCCAGCGGGGGGAGAGAAGAAAAGGAAGGCCTCCCCAACGGGGGAGGCTGAAGGGTCCAAGAAGGGAAGGACCCTCCCTCTGGACTACTCCACCAACGCCGACGACAACGAAAAGGAGTGGCCACCAAGGATTAAGCCCCTGGCGACATCATAAGTGTCCGGATACCAGAATAACTCATGGTGTTTCATTTTCGCATAGAATCTCCTAACGCCAAACATAACCCTGCAGCCCGCCCAAGGACGGGCTCGACACTTCAACGAGCGGCTCCCTGGCATCATCAGACGTGAATAGCACTTCACTTCCAGTCGTCTCCTCTCCTCGCGCTGCGGATGACGCTGAGGTGGGGTCCCAAAAGGGGCCCATCTAGGAGGAGGAGGTCCCGGAGGTGCCGCAAGGCAACCTCCCGGACTTTGGGCACGAGGGGGATCAAACCCCGAAGGGTTCTGAGTTCGGCCCTGGGCCGGACTCCGCACCGGAACCTTCAGTGGTTCCGGAGTCCGGCGGGCGGCCCCTTCGTAAGAAGGGCGAGACCGCGACACCGGTGACCTCCGTCCAAGCGGAGGCGCCAGATAATTTGCTGGAGGCGCTTAACGGCGCCTCCATCGACGAGGAGCACCGCACTATTATGAGTGCGGTGATCCAGAAAGTTAAGTCCGCCAAGAGCGGGCTGACTGAAGCCTGTGCCAGCCTTCTAACAGGCTTTGAGGTATGTAGTTAAGATATGTAAAAATATTACCGCATAGACAGTATCCCCTGATGCTTAGTTTGGTGTTCGGAAAGAAAAGCCGAACTGAGGATCTAACAATATATACTCAGGAGTCTAACATAAGCATGTCAATATGGGAATGCAGGCTGCGCTGCTGACCTCTGTTGCACTGACTGCGGAGGTCAATGCATTGAAGCAGAACCTCGAGCGGTCCGAGAACAAGCTTGGCCTTGCCAAGAAGCAGCTCGAGGACAAGGAAGGTAAGTAATACCTTATGGAAGTATATAAAAGATGCGGTTGCAAAAAATAACAGGAATAACATGAGAATTACAGGGGCCACGAACGAGGTGGCAACCCTGAAGGAAGCAGTGTCCAAGGCCGAAAGCAATGCGGCCGCGGAACGCACCGAGCGAGAGAAGCAGGAGGCGCGGGTGGCGGAGGTGCGGCAAGATCTCCAGGCTCTCGTGGAAAAACATGAGAGTTTGGAGCATGACTCAAAGACTCGAGAGTCCGAGCTCGCCTCGGCTCTTGAGAGCGCCAAAGCCGCTAAGGCCGAAGCCCAAAAAGCCCTCTAGGAAATTGAAGCAATAAAGAAGATAGCGGCGGGTAAGGCATTCTTCATGCAAAGCAAGCATGTGAAAGTGAATTACTTGTTACTTACCCGAATCCGGAGCTCTCCGGGAGCATTCGTAGATCTGCCCCGCAGTGTGTCCGATGCGGCCGCGTTCTACCGAGCCGAGAAGAGGAGCTCGATAGAGAAGGTGTTCTGGTCTCAGTATGCTGAGGCCGGACACCCGGTGCCCTTGAGCGACCAGCTGAAGCAGCTGGTCGAGCTCCAGAAGGTGGCCGAACAGGCCATGAAGGGCCTCATAGTCCGGCTGTGGCCTAAAGAAGCCATGCCTGGGAGCTACTTCGGGCTGGTGAGGCGGCTGGTGGACGCCTGTCCCTGGATTGAAGTCGTCAAGCGCTCCCTCTGCATCGAAGGTGCCCGTAGGGCCCTTGCCCGTGCTAAAGTGCATTGGGGCAAGATGGACGCTGAGAAGCTTGTGGACGCTCCACCGCCGGGCAGGGAGTATCGTACGCCCGAGATGTATTATGCGGGCGTCCTGAAGGGTGCCCGCCTTATAGCGGGCGAATGCTCCAAAGATGTAATTTTTGAGTAAACTCGCATTTGTTATCCTGTACGTTTGAAAACTTGTTCATATGCGCTAAGCAACGCTTGTGAATTTAAAATATTACCTTCTGTGCGGCCATTTATTAAATTTGAGAGATGGCAAGTCGTCGGCTTCTGCCCCCATGCCACGAGTGCTGGGGTGTTCAGGATAAACTTGAGCGCTCTTTTTCCCATTCTTGGGTCCTTCGAGGGAGGCGCTCAACACAACGAACAAGGCAACCGAACTATAATGCTTGAACACTCCCACTTAGCCATAGAATTCTATAATTTTAAATTTCGACGAAGCCCCTAGTATTCGTAAGACCGAATTCGGGGCGCTATCCACGCCTGGGCCGGACAAAGCCGACTCCTCGCTCTAAGCGGCGTAAGTCTTTAGGGACTCGAAAAACCTCTCGAACAGCGACCGACTCTCGCCCTATCATGACGGTCAGTTTTAGATTTCTCCACTGAGGTGCTCAACCTAGCTCAACCGGGGCACAATCGCAGTGGTTCTCCCAGCGCTACCTTAGCCGATATAACGGAATGTAAGGTACCAAAACATGGGAGCCGGGCAAACCCAACTATTGACCCAAGACATGATTCGGAGCCGATGCATATAATGCTATAAGTTCGGGGTGCCGCACTTGCGAAAGTGTTCGGACTTATCACACCATATTTTGGGGTACTTAAGCCCCTGGTGTATTTGGCCGTACCAAAGCGTAAGGATGCAACATGTCATAAGTGAACATATATAGATAGAAAAAAGGAATGCAATAATAGGCAGAAGCTATGCATTGTTTGTTCAAAAAAGCTGCGGTAAAAGCAGAACGATACAAATAGTGCGATAAGCAAGGGACGGGACTATTTGACATGTCGCCCTCCAGGAGCGTGCTGCGGGATGATATGTAAAACAAGTATACTGCTTGTTATAGAGACCACCTATACACTCGACGTAGCTTTCTGCTTCCCTGGCTGTTGCATCGTGTGTTCGGCAATTCTACTGCCGGACAGGGCTTCTTAAAAAAGGAGTCCTGAAAGTAAGAGAGAAAAGGAGAGAAAAAAGAAGAATGACACAATTGGGAGCCCCTAGTGCGGTTGAGCCGCATTCTGGGCCTGCTGTGGTCATGCCCCTCCCCCTATGCCCATGGTATTTCCAGAGCGTAATTATGTACGCGTAGTACTGGTTTCACAATTTCGCGAGGGCTGGGGTTGGAGCCGCATTGCTACATGTGCTCAGAACGTGCCAGGCGGTCTTGTTGTAGGTTACTCCGGGCGCGCTTGACGGTGTCCGGCCGCTTAATAGCCGGACTCGAGAATTGCCTTGAAAGGCTGCTTTGTACTTCCGCCGCGAGAGCCGTTGTATGCTCCTCCGTTCGGAGAGAGCGTTCTGTGTTTCCACTGACCGTAATGACTCCTCGAGGGCCTGGCATCTTGAGCTTGAGGTATGCATAGTGCGGCACCACATTGAACTTTGCAAATGCGGTTCGTCCGAGCAGTGCATGATAGCCGCTGCGGAACGGGACTATGTCGAAGATTAACTCCTTGCTTTGGAAGTTATCCGGGGATCCGAAGACCACTTCAAGTGTAACTGAGCCTGTACAGTTGGCCTCTACACCTGGTATGACGCCTTTGAAGGTCATCTTTGTGGGTTTAATCCTTGAGGGGTCTATGCCCATCTTGCACACTGTATCCTGATAAAGCAGGTTCAGGCTGCTGCCGCCGTCCATCAGGACTCTAGTGAGGTGAAATCTGTCAACGATTGGGTCTAGAACCAATGTGGCGAATCCTCCATGGCGGATGCTAGTGGGGTGGTCCCTTCGATCAAAAGTGGTCGGGCAGGAGGACCACGGATTGAACTTTGGGGCGACTGGCTCTATCGCATATACGTCCCTTAGTGCGCGCTCCCTTTTGGCTATGTGGGTTGCATATATCATGTTCACCATCCGAACTTGTGGGGGGAAACCCTTCTGTCCTCTATTGTTCGGCGGCCGGGTCTCCTCCTCGTCATCGCTATGTAGCCCCTTGTCATTGTTTTTGGCAGTTAACTTGCCTGCCTGCTTGAACAACCAACAATCCCTGTTGGTGTAATTGGCTGGCTTTTCGGGGGTT
This sequence comes from Triticum aestivum, assembly GCF_018294505.1. Classification (NCBI taxonomy): domain Eukaryota; kingdom Viridiplantae; phylum Streptophyta; class Magnoliopsida; order Poales; family Poaceae; genus Triticum; species Triticum aestivum. Next base: position 262,380,210 of record NC_057798.1, on the reverse strand, counting down.
CCGTGTATCTGGCACGAGCGATCGAGTATTCGGTCCAAATTGGACGGGCCCGGAGTATTTCTTTAGAATGGCTTTTTCCGCTGACCGGGTTTAGAGCCTCTGAATCCGGCATTGACTGTCGTATCCTCAGTATTATCGCCATTAATGCGGCGCTTGTGCTTGTTACGACGTGACCTACCGTTGTTATCCTTGGTTTCTGAATTACCAGGGCTCTTGGTCATAGTGTTACTACAAGCTAGCCAGCTATCCTCTCCCGCGCAGAAGCGGGTCATGAGTGTTGTGAGGGCTGCCATGGATTTCAGCTTTTCCTGTCCTAGGTGCCGGGCAAGCCACTCGTCACGGATGTTATGCTTGAAGGCTGCGAGGGCCTCTGCATCCGGATAGTCGATGATTTGATTTTTCTTGGTTAGGAACCGTGTCCAGAATTGTCTGGCCGATTCTTCTGGCTGCTGAATTATGTGGCTTAGGTCATCAGCGTCTGGTGGTCGCACATAGGTGCCCTGGAAGTTGTCGAGGAATGCGGCTTCCAGATCTTCCCAACAACCAATTGAGTCTGCTGGCAAGCTGTTAAGCCAATGACGAGCTGGTCCTTTAAGCTTGAGTGGGAGGTATTTGATGGCGTGTAGATCATCACCGCGGGCCATGTGGATATGAAGGAGATAGTCCTCGATCCAGACCGCAGGATCTGTTGTGCCATCATATGATTCAATGTTTACGAGTTTGAAACCCTCTGGGATTTGATGATCCATCACTTCGTCTGTGAAGCATAGTGGGTGTGCGGCGCCCCTGTATTGGGCTATATCACGACGTAGCTCAAATGAGCTTTGTCTACTGTGTTCGGCCCGGGCGGAATTGCCATATCCGGCGTGATGGCTATCAAACACATCGTGGGGCGCCCACACGATCCGTAGATCGATATTGTTTGTCTTGCCTTGTCCTCCAATATATCCCGCAGGTCTGGCGCATTTCCCCGCGCCTTGGTATTTTTTGAGTGGCGCCGGGGTGCGGCTTCAGTGGAGGGCCGAGAGGCCTCTCTGTCACGGCCACGAGGTGGCCGGTCGGCCATATTATGCGCTGGTGATGTAGGTTTGGGTGCTTCCTCCTCTAATCGGGGTAGCAGCCTGCGTTTTGGGTAGCTCTTGGAGGGGCGTTCGAGTTCATACTCTTCGGCCGCAAGGACTTCAGTCCATCTGTCGGCTAGCAAGTCTTGGTTAGCTTTAAGCTGTTGCTGCTTTTTCTTGAGGCTGCTTTCCGTGGCCATAAGCCTGCGTTTGAAATGCTCTTGTTCGATGGGATCCTCAGGCACGACAAATTCGTCGTCGTCTAGGCTTGCCTCGTCTTCGGAAGGAGGCACGTAATTATCGTCCTCTACCTCTCTGCCTGCCACTCTCTCATGAGGGCTGGCTTCTCCATCCTCCTGCGCTGAATCCTGCTGGAGGGGGTTGTCTTCGGCACTATCCGGGGTGTTATTGTCTCCGGTGCCGGAATCTCCGTTTTTGCTGTGGCGGGATTTAGAGCGGCGCCGCTGACGCCGGCACTTAGGCTGCTTCTTGGAGGGGTCATCCTCCATTGTTCCATCGCCATTCCCATCTTTTGGGATGTCCACCATGTAAATGTCGCATGACGAGGTGGCCTTCCAGTGCCCTGTAGGCGCTGGTTCTTGGTCGTCTCATGCATCGTCGTCCATACCGTCGATGTCTTCGGAGTCAAAGTCAAGCATGTCGGTTAAGTCATCGACAGTGGCTACAAAGTGGGTGGTGGGTGGGCTTTGAATTTCTTCATCATCCACATCCCAACCATCCTGACCATAATCCGGCCAGGGCTCTCCTGATAAAGAGAGAAACTTTAGCGAATTCAGGATGTCGCCAAAGGGCGAGTGCTGAAAGATGTCCGTAGCAGTGAACTCCATGATCGGCGCCCAATCGGATTCGATTGGCAGGGGCGCAGAAGGTTCGGAGTCCGGAGAGGAGTCCGTTACCTTGGATCCACGAGCTTCGCAAAGGACAGGGTTGGTGTTCGGCTCAATCGCCGTAGAGATAGTAGCCCCCGAGGCGGTGTCCAGCCACCCATCCTCGATCGGCGCAGTCGGCTCCCAGCTGAGGGTCGAAGCAGATACTTGTGCGGCCTCCAGGGCACTGTTCGGCGGCATAGCTAGATCATGCCCATCGTGACAGTGCGGCGCGCTTGGCTGTGGCTCGAACCCGTCGAAGATCAAATCTCCGCGGGCGTCCGCCGTGTAGTTTAAACTTCCAAATCTGACCTGATGGCCAGGGGCGTAGCTTTCAATCTGCTCCAGATGGCCAAGCGAATTGGCCTGCAGTGCAAAGCCACCGAATACGAAGATCTGTCCGGGGAGAAAAGTCTCACCCTGGACCGCATCGTTATTGATGATCGAAGGAGCCATCGGGCCTAAAGATGACGACATAGAGGAACTCTCAATGAAAGCACCAATGTCGGTGTCAAAACCGGCGGATCTCGGGTAGGGGGTCCCGAACTGTGCGTCTAGGCGGATGGTAACAGGAGACAGGGGACACGATGTTTTTACCCAGGTTCGGGCCCTCTCGGTGGAGGTAAAACCCTACTCCTGCTTGATTGATATTGATGATATGGGTAGTACAAGAGTAGATCTACCACGAGATCAGAGAGGCTAAACCCTAGAAGCTAGCCTATGGTATGATTGTTGTTCGTCCTACGGACTAAAACCCTCCGGTTTATATAGGCACCGAAGAGGGTTAGGGTTACATAGAGTCGGTTACAATGGTAGGAGATCTACATATCCGTATCGCCAAGCTTTCCTTCCACGCCAAGGAAAGTCCCATCTGGACACGGGACGAAGTTTTCAATCTTGTATCTTCATAGTCCAGGAGTCTAGCCGAAGATGATAGTTCGGCTATCCGGACACCCCCTAGTCCGGGACTCCCTCAGCACTCCTCTCTCTCATTGTTAGATGACTCCATAGATTGATCTTGGTGAAGCGTAGAATTTTTTTATTTTCTGCAACGTTCCCCGACATGTACATCCCCTACCAAGCAAATGGACAGTTTTTCCATGCCCATTGCATGCAGTTGATGCTTCCAAGCATCCCAAGAATTCCTCTTGCTGCATTCTGTGCTAGGATCCGAGCAGTGTCTTCAGCATTGGATGATCGCAAGTATTGTGGTCCAAATACTTCCATCACCGCCCTGCAGAACTTGTACAAACACTCAATGGTGGCGGACCTGGCCATGCGTCCATAGTCTTCCTGCATATCATCGAGAGCTTCGTATGCAAGCATCCTCACAGCTGTCATGCACATCTGGAGTGAGGCAAATCCAACTGTGCCATTGCAATCCTTCTTGCAAATGAAATAGCTATCGAACTCCCGAATGACATTCACAATCTTCAGGAAGAGTTTCCGGCTCATCTGATAACAGCGTCGAAATACTTTCTTGCCGTGGAGTGGAGCATCGGCAAAGTAGTTGTCGTAGAGCAAGCAATAAACCTCCATCTGATGCCTCTGCTTGCTCTTGCGACGACCCAACACCGAGGCACGTCACCGCAGCTTTGCATTGTTTGCAAACAGGCCGGCTAGAGCGGCGAGGATCATGAGGTGCTCTTTGTCGTCGGTGTCGGCCTCGGCTTCCTCATCCATAAGAGCCGCGAACGGCTCCTCATTGTCGGAGTCCATCGATGAACAGGCAAATCGTCAAACACCTCGCGGGAGTGATGGGTGGGCAGCCGCTGGTATCTCCGCCTGCGTGCTAGGAGTCCTGGAAAGCTCGCCCAGGAGTGGGATGTAGGCTATCGCGGCGAAACCTTCTCTTTCCTGCGGGGGAATGGCCTTTCTAGCGGCGGAGCAATGACTATGGGCAGGTGGGTGGCGCTGGGATCAACATGGCGGCAAAAGGGGAAGTGGCGCCCTACCGTGCGCAGGTTGAATCTGGGCGGGGAAAAGGCGTTTCTTGCCTGCTAGTGGTGGCCCACGCGCCACTTTTCCTTTCGCCGGAGCCCCCAAGTGCCCACCCCCCGGTGTGTTGGGTTCAGCCTGTGATTGTCGGGCCGAAAAATGGGCCGAACCGGCGGAATTGTGTCCTGGGGGCGAGACTAGGTTTTTTTTGCACCGACAAAACGAAAGGAGTCTTGGGGGGCCTCGTGGGGGTACGGTTGGAGATGCTCTGAGCATGAAAGCAACAATGCCGGATGTATGGTGCACGACCCGAGGTATCCGGATGACACGGGGCTGTTAGGGGACAATAGGGACTTGAGGAGCTCCTGGGATTACCCCGAAATAGAAATTGTTCGTTATTGTTTTTTTTGCATCACAAGCATTGTATTGACATCCCATTGCTTTTATACTAGATTTATCCAGATATTTTACTAGACCCCTAGCCCTATTTTATTTAGCTATTTTCATGAAATGGTAAATAAGTACCCCCTTTCCCTTTTGACCTTCTACTTCGGGACTCGCCCCGACACTTTGCAACGCCGGCTGGTGACGAGAGTATATGCTAGACATTATCCACGATGAAGGTGTCTTTGAGAACAGGTAAGTGGATGACTCCCAGTCGGAGATGTACACCGAGCACCCGTGCATCTACACCGAGCAGACGGAGTCAGCAGCATAGTGACGAGGGAGGAGGCACGGACAACCGGTCTAGGAGGGCAAAATTGACGTTTTTGCATGGAGTAAAACTTTTGTGATCGGACACATGTAAAAACTAATGAAGATTTGTTGGTTTTTTGGTTGTGAAGATTGCATATGTATGCACTTTATTTGCTCATCAGATTTCTATTGATTAACATAATTTCAAGTGGAGGAGGCCGGACCTGAGGCAGACATTTTGAGCATGTGGTTGGATGGTGGGCTACCGTATCCATGTTCGAGGACACATCCGTGATTGGTAGTGTTTATGATTTGTGGCACAACATTGGAGATGCCCTAATTTGACGGGCAAACATATCCATGGTGAAGTGATCTGTAATAAAACTTATACAAAACTTTATTTGTGCTATTCAAGACAAAAGTACTTCACATATTTTATTTAATGTCTAATTGCAGAATGATGGGACACTTGTATAAACCATGTGTCATGATCAAGCAAAAGAGCATGATTAGATATTGTACAAGAAGTTATCCCAGGTCACTTTGGGCCCAAGAGAAGTTAGATACCAAGTCCCTCGCGTTCTGAACTCAAATTTTGACTACACAGACATGTCTAAACTAAAACACCTACAACTTTTGCATCCGGACTCTAAATTATGTGAATTTTTCTATTGGAAAATTATATTGTGGACTTTCCAACCCAATCCTATAAATTCCACACAAGTGCTTAGATAAAGCAAACAACGATGCGACGCTATAGCAGAATCCAAGTCAAAAGGTGTTGTGTCATGTCCACTTGGGACCATGTGCCTTGTACAACCAATTGTTAGGTTTTGGCTGCCTTGGGACCTCCTTCGACTTCCTTGGCTGCAAGTCCTTAGTCCTATATAAGTAGACCAACTTCGTAGGTTTTTTAGTTAAAAGTTGGCCATTGCAACTTCTTGTACTCTGTTTGTCTCGAACGACTAGGCCAAGACTGTTTTCGGAAATCCACTTTTATCAATACTTCATCTACTTTCGCAATATTTAGATTGTTTTTATTATATTCTTTCATGTTCTTCAATTGCTTGGAGGAATAGACCTTTGTTGTCACCTCATCGTGTTTCTGTCATCGCCAGTAAACTCCATGAGATTGGTTTAGAGATTGCTAAGCCCCAATGTGGTTGCATGTTGTAGTCGGATCATCAATATTATTCTCCACCAAATTGGTAGCTATCTCTCATCCAAAGATTGGGACAACCTCGCCTATCAAGTGGCATCGGTTTTCAGGTTGCTCAGTGAGAATTGTCGGTTATCCCAAATTTAGATTTATTTTCTTACCTATTGTCCAAGAAAAAAGCAAAAAAATTAGATATGTTCATCCTTTGTCCGAGCGAGTCTCAGCTTTTGCATATTTATTTTTAGTACATTGCATAGTTGAATTATCGATTACATCGTCGTGTCGAGTTGCTGGTCTTAACATCTAGTCATTTAGAATTCCAAGTTCTGATCACTTTAGTCACGCCAGCACTACACCATCGTCCCCTCCGATGTTGACCACGACATCCATCAATTTCCACCACATCCCCACGATCAACCATCTTCATCATCATACTTAAGGTCATTTCCATCTTTGCTCCAACCAATTTTTATATCATCTGGTTTGTTTGAAAAAATCAGAGATAAAAAAAGTTGAGAAAAAGAGAGGAAAAGTTAGAAACTAAAGAGACAAAGAAAGCAGAAAAAAAATCGCATCTAACTACACTCAAACTAGTACCCGAGTTTTCGTTGAAATCGGTTTTACGGAATGTTCAGGAAAACATGCGCATCTCTCTTATACGGAATCCGTTTTAGCTGCACAAGTACTCAAATTAAAGCTATCGACGAGCCGCACTTGAATAGTTGCCAAGCTGGTTCACAATTGGAACCTCAAAATCGTCTTCTGAATAGGAATTTCCTGCTTTGAAGATCGCGAGCACATTTTGTCGCATTTTTTCAAGTCGGTTTTCAAATTTGTGACTCCTCATCCGAACTCCAAATTGAGTGATTCTTTTTTCTTTGGACTTAGGTCGATAACATTCTTGAAAACATATCACAAATTTGGCCAAAAAATTTTAAATAGGAAATTTCCAGGAAGAACCTTCGTTGTGTCCTATTTGGAGCTTATTTTTTATCATTATTTTTTACTGTTTTTGTGCTCCTCATAGATATCTTGCCGTCGAGAGCTAAATCATATCCTTTGTTTCTGCTAGTTTTGCTACATATGATCTTGTTTGTACTCTAGGGTTGGATCTCCAGCACGGTCTAGTCTAGGGCCATCACTCCATCATTGAGTATTTATTCGACATTGCATCTAAAAATTGATTATCACTCACCTTTTTCTACCATAAATATAAAGTCAACCCAATTCCACATATTTCTACACTGTGCATGCACACGTCAACTAGAAATCATTTTATCAATCATTGGAGTTATTTGCCATCGCTGGTTGCCAGTCACCACCTACTGCATGGTAAGAACTTGTATGCCTTTTATATTTTCTATATTGTGATAGTTTTTCCACCACATGAAAGGGCATTTTTCGTCTGAAGTGTTTTGGTGTTGATGACAACACAAGTTGTAGACTGACTGTGTGCTTAATCGACACAGGCATATCTACATGGCACAAGACGGTTATGTACCCCTCTGGAAGGAGAAGATGGGAAACGGCAATTCTGACGCATTTATTTCTTTGCTCATAGGAAATCTATACTATTAAGAAGGGGTCTGTTGGAAATATGCGCTAGATTAATAATAATTGTATTATTTTATTTTCCTATTTATAATTAGATATTTATACTCAATGTTATAATTATTATAATTCTTGAATATATGATTGAGAGGAAAACCCATAAGCACGTGCAGAGTTATAAATAGTAAAACCTGATTCCTAGTCTCGCCTCCAGGGCTAGCTCAAGTGTTGCATGTTGATTATGTTTTCCTCATCATGGGCATAAGTTAAGTGTAATAAGGATGTTGGCAACTTTGAGAGTATGATGTTAGAAGAACGATCATACTGAATTGAACCAACTTGTTTGTTATACTTAGAGATGGCATCATCGCAAGCCTATACTCTATAATACAAAGAGTTAACATATGCTCAGTTCCTTAGACCATTAGAGTATCGAGTCACTTCTTACTAGCCAATGCACTTTGTCGTTGGTCTAACATTATCTGTAACAGAATAATCATAACGACAACTTCAGCTTCATCAGAAAGTATGACAAGGGGCAAGATAGCTCAAGAGTGTTATTTTCTCCTCCGACGATGGGAAGATATTCTTTGGCCCCTCTAGGTGTGAACGCATCCATCATCATTTGAACAGACACATGTGACTAGCTCACAAGGATGTCAGAACATGGTAACGAGAAAGAATAGAACCGGTAACGAGGAGACCAATATAGTGAGCATGAGTGTGACTCAAGAGGATATCGATTCTCACCTTGGGTTTTGTAAAGTATCACGAAGCAAAACTAATGACACATGATAACCAAATGTTCACTCGAATATCATTCATGTGGATATAGTGGTCAACATGGATGCCCACGGCTCTGCTGATGATCATTGAGCGAAAGAAAGTTTTGTTCCTGTCTATATTCCACCGAACCTACAGGGTCACACGCTTAAATGAATTACCACCTGTTGAGTACTAGTGGAGTGAGGAATATGAGAAAATATTATGAGAATAGTTTGAGGGAAAAAAGAAATAGTGTTTCGGGTAATACTAGAGATTGATATATAGACGGTAAATATTTCTGGGTACCTAATATAAATAATAAAGTGCTCGAATATTAATTGGGAGACCATTGAGATTTATTTATAGTCAATAGGCTTAAGAAAAATAAAAGGCCTAGTAGTGGAGAGATAATGGGTCCTGAGGGCCCTATAGAGGTGCCGCCTCTCATAGGCGTGCGCGAGGGGGGGGGGGCAGTTGGGGGAGGACTCTTCCTCCTTGGTTGGCGCACCAAGTGGGGGAGACCTCCTCCCTTAAGTCGGCCAAGCCCCCTCCCACCACCTATATACACACAATAAAGATTTATTTAATATGCAATCAACATCTTTTTTTCTTATAGTGAATTTTCGTCATATATGTTGAACACTTTTTAAATACACATTGAACATGTTCTTAATATATGTTGACCATTTTTGTAATATACAATGATCTTTTTGTAATACATCATGAATTTAATTTTGAAATCCACATGGAACTGTTTCTAAACACATACTAAATATTTTTTAATACATGATGAACATTTTTAAATATTTTTTTATTTTTAGTAGGTTCTAATTGAAATAAAATCCTAAAAAGGGGGTTAAATCAACAATATTTGGGGAATAAAATCGACTAAAAACTAAAGAAATAATAAATAAATAAAAGTGTGCCACTTATCGCCAGTGGGCTAGCGGCACATTACGTACGAACCTGTGTGATCATGTTTGACTTTAACTCTCTAAAAATAAAATCTATTTGACGCTAACGAGCATCAAGCGGGACGTCTTTTTTTTCTTTAGACATGAAAACTTGAGTTCTCTAAGTGGCTTGCAGGGAGAGCTTCTCCCGAGGGCCTTAAGTGCGAGGGAGCGTAGCTAGCGCCCACGTGCAGTCATCACGTAGATGCTATTTGGCGCCTTTAGCGCCCGATATAGGTGTTTCCACAATTGGGCACACACCCCCTCCCTTCATTCGCGACAAACGGGCCAGCACATCTCCCCTTTCTGAAGGATAAAAACGGAGCAGGTGCGTGGGGAAAATCCTACTCACCGCTCGTTGCGGCAAGCTGTCGATGCTTCGCACAGGGGAGAGGTGCGAGCGAGCGACCGAGTGGGCCGGCCCGTTTTAGCGTTTCAGCACACACCGGTTATTGGAACCTTCTATGATGTTTCCAGACGGTTTTTTTGTTTTAGGAACCTTCTAGAAGTTTCCTAAACCGGCTTTTTTTAGTTTCTTTTTCGTTTTCCTTTTCTCTACTTCTCTTCTTTTTCGTTTTTTCTTTTCTTTTTTCTGTTTCTTTTTCTTTTTTTCTTTTTTTCTTTTTCAAGTTTATTTTCAAATATTGTTTTTGAATTTTAAAAAATGTTCCTGTTTTTCAGATTTTGTTCACAAATTCGAAAAATGTTCCCAATTTTCAGTAAAAATCACAAATTCAAAAAATGTTCCTGCTTACAAAAAGTTTGTTCCAAATTTTCAAAAAATATTCCTGTTTTTCAAATTTTGTTCACAAATTCAGAAAATGTTCCTGGTTTTAATGATTTGTTAAATGTTCCCTTTTTTAGAAAAAATTCATGAATTCAAAAACTGTTCGCATTTTAGAATTCAAAAAATATTCACGTTTCAAAAACTGTTTGGAATTTCAAAAAATGTCCCTATTTCCAAATTTCTTCACAAATTCAATCTTTTTTACCTTTTTCAAAAAATGTGTGTAATGTTTCAGAAAATGTTCCCAATTTTAAAAAGTTCAGAATTTCAAAAAATATTCGTATTTTGATAAATTTGTAATTGATTTCGAAATTTTTTGTCAAAAAATGTTCGCATTTTCAAAAACTTGTTTGCTATTTTATAAAATGTTCAGGATTCCAAAATTTTGTTCTTTTTTTCTAAAATGTTCCGATTTTGAAATTGTGTTCAGAAATTCCCAAAATGTAGAATTCTCATATTTGTTTTTAACTTTACAACAATGTTCAGGAATTTTATTTTGGAAATATGTTCACTAATAAAAAAAGCCATGTTTTCATGAATTCATAAACTTTTCAGGGAATTTCAAAAAAGTTTACATTTTGATAAATTTGTAATTGATTTCAAAAAAATTGCTTTGATAATTCTTGTTCTTGTTTTGTCAAAAAATCTTTGCATTTTCAAAAAATATTGTCATTATAAAAAATATTCTCCCTTTGAAATTTGTTCCTTTTTAGAAAAAATGCGTGGATTCACAAAACATTCGACTTTTTATAAAAAATTTCAGAAATTAGAAAAAAATTGTGTTTAATTTTTTTTCTTTTTTCCAAAAAGAAAATCAGGTTGCGGCTTATAGTTCATATATACGGGGGCCACCATTTTAGACACCTAGCCCAGGTGATAATTGTGGCTAGCAACATTGTTCACTAGAAAGAGGACCCGAGTTTGATCCCTCACACAAAACTGTGTTGCCGGGTTTTTAAGTTTGCCGCTGTGGTTACTTCTTTTAGTGTCGCGTGAAGGAAATATGCCCTAGAGGCAATAATAAACTTATTATTTATTTCCTTAATTCATAATAAATGTTTGTTATTCATGCTAGAATTGTATTAACCGAAAACTTAGTACATGTGTTAATACATAGATAAAACATATAGTCCCTAGCATGCCTCTACTTGACTAGCTCGTTAATCGAAGATGATTATGTTTCCTAACCATAGACATATGTTGTCATTTGATGAATGGGATCACATCATTAGGAGAATGATGTGATGGACATGACCCATCCGTTAGCTTAGCATTATGATCGTGTTAGTTTCATTGCTACTGCTTTCTTCATGACTTATACAAGTTCCTCGGACTATGAGATTATGCAACTCTCGAATACCGGAGGAACACTTTGTGTGCTACCAAACGTCACAACATAATTGGGTGATTATATAGGTGCTCTACAGGTGTCTCCAAAGGTGTTTGTTGGGTTGGCATAGATCGAGATTAGGATTTGTCACTCCGTGTTTCGGAGGGGTATCTCTGGGCCCTCTCGGTAATACTCATCACTATAAGCCTTGCAAGCATTGTGACTAATGAGTTAGTTACGGAATAAAGTATTACGGAACGAGTAAAGAGACTTGCCGGTAACGAGATTGAACTAGGTATTGAGATACCGACGATCGAATCTCGGGCAAGTAACATACCGATGACAAAGGGAACAACGTATGTTGTTATGCGGTTTGACCGATAAAGATCTTCATAGAATATGTAGGAACCAATATGAGCATACAGGTTCCGCTATTTGTTACTGACCGGAGACGTGTCTCGGTCATGTCTACATAGTTCTCGAACTCGTAGGGTCTGCACGCTTAACGTTCGATGATGATTGGTATTATGAGTTTATGTGATATGTTGTACCGAAGATTGTTCGGAGTCCCGAATGTGATCACGGACATGACGAGGAGTCTCGAAATGGTCAAGACATAAAGATTGATATATTGGATGACTATATTCGAACATTGGAATATTCGGACATTGGAAGTGTTCTGGAGAAGTTTCGAATAAAACCGGAGTGCCAGAAGGTTACCGAAAACCCCGAGAAACTAATGGGCCTCGATGGGCCCTAGTGGAGAGAGAAAGGGGCCGGCCAAGCCAGGCCGCGCGCCCCCTACCCCTGAGTCCGAATAGGACAAGGAAGGGGGGGGCGTCCCCCTTGCCTTTCCTCTCTCCCTCTCCTTCCTTCCCCCTCCCTTCCCCAAGTTGGAAACCTACTAGGAATAGGAATCCTAGTAGGAATCCTACTTGGGGTGCGCCCTACAGGGGCCGGACGACCTCCCCCTTGCTCCTTTATATATGGGGGCAGGGGGGCACCCTAGAACATGGAAGTTGACAATTGTTTAGCCGTGTGCGGTGCCCCCTCCACAGTTACACACCTCTGTCATATCGTCGTAGTGCTTAGGCGAAGCCCTGCGCCGGTAACTTCATCGTCACCGTCACCACGCCGTCATGCTGACGAAACTCTCCCTCGATGTCAACTGGATCAAGAATACGAGGAACGTCTCCAAGATGAACGTGTGCTGAACGTGGAGGTGCTGTACGTTCGGTACTTGGATCGGTTGGATCGTGAAGACATTCGACTACATCAACCGCGTTAACTAAACGCTTCCGCTTTCGGTCTACAAAGGTATGTGGGCACACTCTCCCTTCTGATTGCTATGCATCACCTAGATAGATCTTGCGTGATCGTTGGAATTTTTTTAAAATTGCCGCGTTCCCCAACATCGCGTTGCCAATCTGACAATACAAACTACTTGATGTAGTGGCTAGGACCGTGCGCATACCACTCCGCCATCTCATGTTCGAATCCCAGTTCTCGCGTGTTCCTTTTCTTTTTTTCATGTCGCTAATGCCTGCCACCCGATGCGAAACACCAGCTCTTTGCCGCAACGAGCGACGCATAGGAGCCTCTGGTATGTGGGGCCGGATTCGAACTTAGGATCTCATCGCTACGTGGATGCTGCACTAACCACTGGGCCACCTCCTAGCTCATGCATACACATTTTCATTCTTCTCTTTCTATGTATATTCGCCTTCTGTCTTTTTACGTTTTGTTTTTCTCCTTCTTCTTTGTTTGTTTTCCTGTTTCTTTTTTATTTTTCTTTAAAGCGTGAACTCGTTTCAAATCGGGTTTTTTTTTCAAAATTGATGAACTTTTTTGAAACACGATGAACTTTTTTCAAACGCGATGAACTTTTTTCTAGTTCGATGAACTTTTTCCAGTTTGATGAACTTTTTCAAATGCGATGAACTTTTTTCAAATGCGTTGAACTTTTTTTCAAATTTGATGAACTTTTTTGCAAATTCGATGAACTTTTTCAAATGCAATGAACTTTTTTTAAAAATTTCGATGAACTTTTTCAAATTCGATGAACTTTTTCCTAAGTCGATGAACTTTTTTCCAAATTTGATGATTTTTTTCAATTTTGATGAAAGTTTTTCAAATGCAATGAACCTTTTCCAAATTCGATGAATTTTTTTCAAATTTGATGAGCTTTTTTAAAAAATGGTGATTTTTTTCAAATTCGATTAATTTTTTTGAAAAGCGACGAGCTTTTTTTAGATTCGGTGAACTTTTTCTAATTATGATGAATTTTCTCAAATTCGATGAACTTTTCTTATAATCGATGAACTTTTCTCAAATTCGATGAACTTTTTTTCAGATTCGATGAACTTTCTTCAATTTTGATGAACTTAAAAAACCAATGAACCTTCATTCCATTTTCTTAAAAAAGTTTTACTTTATTTTTCTAGAAAGTGCACGTATTCAGCAAAAAAAGGAAATAAAAAGGCTAAAAAACCGTTACAGAAAAAGAGAGAAAAGAAAAAAAAATGGTTTGGAAAGCTTCCCAGGCTAGCGAGTTGGAGAAATAATAAAAGAAAGCAAGCGAAGGTTGTTAGCGCAGGTCGTTGGATGGTGTTGTTGTTCATGCACCCCTATGTGAAGGAGATCCTGGGTTCGAGTCCCGCTCCCCGCATATCTTTTTTTAGTTTCTCACTAAATGGGTGATCGACTCATTCGCTGAGACCCGAGAGGCGATAGAGCGAAGTTTACTGGGCCGGCCCACTAGAGGTCTCCTTCAGGCGCCCGGGAAGAGTTCGGGCGCTTAACGCGCCGAATAGCAACTCTCCAGTCATCATGGGCTTTCCTAAGAAGGATGCGAGCAACTCGCTCGTGGGGCGCTGGATTTTTCGGGTTCGTTGGTCGCATTGACCGGTCCATAATTTGCCGTCGCCTTTTTAGGAAAAAAATAATTTTTGTAAGAAAATTCGTGACTTCAAACAAATACCGTGTGTTCCATTTTTTTAAATCACAAATTTAGAAAAAGTTTGTGATTTTGGGAGAAAGTTCACGGATTTGGAAACAAGTTCATCGACTTTATTAAAAAGTTCATGGATTATGAAAATGTTCATCCATTCAGAAAAAATGGTTCACGAATTTGAAAAAATGTTCATTATTTTGAAAAATAATCCATGAATTTGACAAAAGTTCAATGATTTTTACAAAAAAAATTGCATGAATTTACAAGAAAATCACATATTTCTAAAAAGTTCATGAATTGTATAAGTTGATGAATTTTGAAAAGAAAGGAAAAATGAACAAGAAAAACTAAAAGGAGAAAGAAGAAGAAAAAGAAAGAAAAATAATATGGAAATTAAAAATAAATGAAAAACCGAATAGAAGTGATCGAGAAAAACAAATGAAGGAAAAAGAAAAAATAGGTCAGAAGCTTCTAGAAGCTCCACAATAATGGTTGGGTCTCTTTGAAAAAACAAACTGCATCCCGGCCCCATTCTCATATGATGTGTGTGCGGTCAAGAAAAAAAAAGCACGGAATAGGAATTGGGACTTGCGGGTTCTCCGGATGAGACCTCCTATACGCCGCTTATTGCAGCAAGGAGTCGAAGTTTCGCACAGGAGACGACTCACCTGGGCCGGCCTACTAGCTCTCCTCTGCAGAATGAAAAAACGCAAAAATATAAAGAGCTCTAAGCAGGAATCGAATCCGCAAAGCTGCCTGGACCCCGACTCAATGCCACACCGATCTAGCATGTAACACCTCATATCACTTTGCGGCATCACGCACGGTATTCCCACGGGTGTCGCCTTACCAGGCCCGGGACCGTTTGCGCCTTTTGGCACACGTATATGATAGTGCCGCTAGCATCCATATGACAAGGAGGCTGGGCTGACATGGCTAGTCGTGAAACCAAAGTGGCACTATCTTACAGGGACAGGCATACATGACCCAGCAACGAACGTGTCGGTCATCAGCGAGTGAATCCGAGATGTAGCAGCTGGGCTAGCAGGACTCCGGTAAACCGGGCTGTAGCAGGCTAATAGAACTCCGGTAGACACCGCGTGACATTTCCCCGAAGGGACAGACACATGAACGAAGAAGGACACATGTCAGCCAGCCTAAGTGTTTCGGAGCAGTAGCAAGCTACCAAGGCTCAGTGGAAGCACTAGAAGACATTTCCCGGTAAGAGAGGCTACCGAGGATAAACAACTAGATAGTCAGATCCCACACATACCAAACATTTCAATAACATACACATAATATGCTCCATATGTGCAAATACAACATGACATCACAATATGACTCTACAACTCAAGTATTTTATTCACTAGGCTCCAGGAGCGAGATATTACAAACAAGGGTCTCATGACACAACATTCAGAGCATACAAGTCAAGCACAAGCGGAAGCTTAACATGTCTGAGTACAGAAAAACTACAAATGAGAAAGGCTGAGAAGCTTGTCTATCTACCAGATCCCGCTAAGGGCACAAGATTATAGCTGAGGTAACAAGCTAAACGTTGAAGTCCAAGCGGAACTACTAGCGAGACTGAAGTCTCTCTGCAAAAACATAAATTAAGCAAACTGATACGTCTCCAACGTATCTACTTTTCCAAACACTTTTGCCCTTATTTTGGACTCTAACTTGCATGATTTGAATGAAACTAACCCGGACTGATGCTGTTTTCAGCAGAACTGCCATGATGTTGTTTTATGTGTAGAAAAGAAAAGTTCTCGGAATGTCCTGGAAATCCACGGAGGCACTTTTTAGAATTAATAAGAATTTTTGGCGAAAGAATCAAGGCCAGGGGGCCCACGGGCTGTCCACGAGACAGGGGGGCGCCCCCCCTAGGGCGCGCCCTCCTATCTCGTGGGCCCCCTGGACACCTCCCGACCTCAACTCCAACTCCATATATACCGTCTCGGGGAGAAAAAAATCAGAGAGAAAGTTTCATCGCGTTTCACGACACGGAGCCGCCGCCAAGCCCTAATCTCTCTCGGGAGGGCTGATCTGGAGTCCGTTCGGGGCTCCGGAGAGGGGGATTCGTCGCCATCGTCATCATCAACCATCCTCCATCACCAATTTCATGATGCTCACCGCCGTGCGTGAGTAATTCCATCGTAGGCTTGCTGGACGGTGATGGGTTGGATGAGATTTACCATGTAATCAAGTTAGTTTTGTTAGGGTTTGATCCCTAGTATCCACTATGTTCTGAGATTGATGTTGCTATGACTTTGCTATGCTTAATGCTTGTCACTAGGGCCCGAGTGCCATGATTTCAGATCTGAACCTATTATGTTTTCATGAATATATGTGTGTTCTTGATCCTATCTTGCAAGTCTATAGTCACCTATTATGTGTTATGATCCGACAACCCCGAAGTGACAATAATCGGGATACTTCTCGGTGATGACCGTAGTTTGAGGAGTTCATGTATTCACTATGTGCTAATGCTTTGTTCGGGTTCTCTATTAAAAGGAGGCCTTAATATCCCTTAGTTTCTGTAAGGACCCTGCTGCAACGGGAGGGTAGGACAAAAGATGTCATGCAAGTTCTTTTCCATAAGCACGTATGACTATCTACGGAATACATGCCTACATTACATTGATGAATTGGAGCTAGTTCTATATCACCCTATGTTATAACTATTGCATGAGGAATCGCATCCGGCATAATTATCCATCACTGATCCATTGCCTACGAGCTTTTCACATATTGTTCTTCGCTTATTTACTTTCCGTTGCTACTGTTACAACTACTACAAAAACCCAAAAACATTTATCTTTACTTATGCTACCGCTACTATTACTATTATACCACTTTTGCTACTAAACACTTTGCTGCAGATACTAAGTTATCCAGGTGTGGTTGAATTGACAACTCAACTGCTAATACTCAAGAATATTCTTTGGCTCCCCTTGTGTCGAATCAATAAATTTGGGTTGAATACTCTACCCTCGAAAGCTGTTGCGATCCCCTATACTTGTGGGTTATCAAGACTAATTTCTGGCGCCGTTGCCGGGGAGCATAGCTCTATTCTCTGAGTCACTTGGGATTTATATCTGTTGATCACTATGAAGAACTTGAAAGACGATCGAACTACTATTTTGCCCTCAACTACGAGGGGAGGTAAGGAACTACCATCTAGCTCTGCACTAGATTCTCCTTCCGTTATTAGTAGGCTTGCGACACCTAAACCTGCTACTGCTATGAATTCTGATATGTCGCATGTTATTGATGATGCCACTTCTGCTATGCATGATGAAACTACTTCTGTGCGTGATACTACTTTGCCATTAGGTGAATTTCTTGATGAACAACTTGCTAGATTTAGGGGGAATGAAATTACTGAAGATCCTATTACTGATGATAGTGATGATGAAGGTCCCCTCAATGATTATGTATTACCTGTTGTTCCTAAGGGTTATGTTATGCATGAAACAGCTGCTATGGAAATTCTTGCTTGCAATGATAAAAATGATCTTAAGAAATTATTAGCTAAATGGAAGCAGCAGTCTCTTAATGCTAGAATGAAACCCGATCCTGCTTTTGCTACTTCACCTATCTGTGTTACTGATAAGGATTATGAATTCTCTGTTGATCCTGATATTATTACTTTAGTTGAATCTGATCCTTTTTATGGCCTTGAATCTGAAACTGTTGTGGCACATCTTACCAAGTTGAATGATATAGCCACCCTATTTACTCATGATGAGAAGTCTCGCTATTTATATATCCTTAAGATATTTCCGTTCTCATTAAAGGGTGATGCTAAGACTTGGTATAATTCTCTTGCTCCTGGTTGTGTGCGTAGTCCCCAGGATATGATTTATTACTTCTCTGCTAAATATTTCCCTGCTCATAAGAAACAAGCTGCCTTGCGGGAAATATATAATTTTGTGCAAATCAAAGAAGAGAGTCTCCCACAAGCTTGGGGGAGGCTTCTCCGGTTACTTAATGCTTTGCCTGATCATCCTCTTAAGAAAAATGAAATACTTGATATCTTTTATAATGGACTAACCGATGCTTCCAAGGACTACTTGGATAGTTGTGCTGGTTGTGTTTTCAGGGAAAGAACAGTCGACGAAGCTGAAATACTATTGAATAATATGTTGACTAATGAAAATAATTGGACTCTTCCTGAGCCAATTCCTGAAGTAATTCCTGAACCAATTGAGCCAACTCCTGAGCCTATTCCTAAACCCACTCCGAAGAAGAGAGGTGTTTTATTTCTCAGTCCTGAAGATATGCAAGAGGCAAAGAAATCAATGAAAGAAAAAGGTATTAAAGCTGAAGATGTTAAGAATTTACCTCCTATTGAAGAAATACATGCTCTTAATTTACCGCCTGAAGAACCACATTGTCTTGATAACCCGACACAGGTAGTAAAGGTAAATTCTCTCTATAGATATGATAAAGTTGAAGTACCCTCTACTAAATTTCATAGCCCATGCTTAGATGAATTTGATGACTTTATGGCTAGACAAGAAAGTTTTAATGCTTATGTTGGTAGAGAGTTAAAGAATAATGCTTTCGAGATAGGACGCGTAGGTGATAATCTGGCTAGAGTTAAAGATGAACTTCACCGCGTTAGCAAATATGCTTCTATGGTTGCTACTCAAGCTGAGCAAGTACTTAAAGCTCAAAATGATTTGCTTGATGAATTGAATAATAAAAATGACTTTGCTGTTAGAGTGGCTACTAGAACTGGTAGAATGACTCAGGAACCTTTGTATCCTGAAGGCCACCCTAAGAGAATCGAGCAAGATTCTCAGAGAAATAATTTAGAGGCACCTAGTTCTTCTAAAAAGAAGAAAAGAAAAATGATAGAACTTTGCATGCTTCTAGTGAACCTACTGTAGACACACCTGAGAATCCCAATGATATTTCTATTTCTGATGCTGAAACACAATCAGGTGATGAACATGAACCTAGTGATAATGTTAATGATAATGTTCATGTTGATGCTCAACCTAGCAAAGACAATGATGTAGAGATTGAACCTGCTGTTGATCTTGATAACCCACAATCAAAGAATCAACGTTATGATAAGAGAGATTTTGTTGCTAGGAAGCACGGTAAAGAAAGAGAACCATGGGTTCAGAAACCCATGCCCTTTCCTCCTAAACCATCCAAGTCAAAGGATGATGAGGATTTTGAGCGCTTTGCTGAAATGATTAGACCTATTTTCTTACGTATGCGCTTAACTGATATGCTTAAAGTAAATCCTTATGCTAAGTATATGAAGGATATCATCACAAATAAAAGAAAGATACCGGAAGCTGAAATTTCCACCATGCTTGCTAATTACACTTTTAAGGGTGGAATACCAAAGAAACTTGGAGATCCGGGTGTTCCAACTATACCATGCTCTATTAAAAGAAATTATGTTAGAACTGCTTTATGTGATCTTGGAGCCGGTGTTAGTGTTATGCCTCTCTCTTTATATCGTAGACTTGAATTGAATAAGTTGACACCTACTGAAATATCTTTGCAAATGGCTGATAAATCAACTGCTATACCTGTCGGTATTTGTGAGGATGTGCCTGTTGTGGTTGCAAATGTCACTATCTTAACGGACTTTGTTATTCTTGATATTCCTGAGGACGATAGTATGTCTATTATCCTTGGTAGACCTTTTCTTAATACTGCAGGGGCTGTTATTGATTGCAACAAAGGCAATGTCACTTTTCATGTTAATGGTAATGAGCATACGGTACACTTTCCGAGGAAACAATCTCAAGTTCATAGCATCAATTCTATTGAAAAAGTTCCAACTATCATTTTTGGAGGTTTTGAATTTCCTCTCCCTACTGTCAAGAAAAAGTATGATATTCTTATTGTTGGGGATTTTCATATCCCCGTTGAGGTAACTTAGTGTTATTCGAAATTTCTCCGGTTCCGTGTTATTCGGAATGAGTTTGTTAACAAGACTTGATCAACCTTGTTAGTGGGTTCATTTTGATGATCACGAGATGGATGAAACTAGAAGGCACAACCTTCTGTACCCTCTTTTTACTTTCTGTTATTTAGATTAAATAAAGCAAAAATAGTATTATCCGTCTGTTTTCTGAATTATCCGTGCATTAAAAAATAGTCCGAAAATAAAAGTGCTCCAAATGCCCTGCAATTTAGTATGATTTTTTCTGGAATATTTGAGGATTTTAGGCACTGAAAACACTGCAAGAGGGGCAAGCACCAGGCCACGAGAGAGGAGGGCGCCCCCCCTGTAGGGCGCGCCCCCTGTCTCGTGGGCCCCTGGTGGGTCCCCTCCACTTATGCCAGCACCCACACACTTCATCTTCTACCCAAAAAAATCCCCATCCAGCTCAAGCCCGAGTTCTAGCTCGTTTTGCTGCGATTTTCGATCTCTTAGCTCAAAGCTCCATTCACAAAACTGCTTTGGGAGATTGTTGCTTGGTATGTGACTCCTCCATTGGTCCAAATAGTTTTTGTTCTAGTGCTTTATTCATTGCAAATTTTTGCTGCATAGGTGACCATGTTCTTGAGCTTGCATGTTAAATTTTTAAGGTCCCAAGCAATTCCAATGCATGATATAGGCTCTAGGCACTTGTAGGAGTAGTTGCTATCAATCTTGTTTAGTTTTATTCACTTTTATTTTGAAGTTACTAAAATTTCAGAAATTTTCAGAAAAAGAAATATGCTTAGAAGAATGTACCAAGGTGGTTCCTCGGCAAAGAAAGGGCCAAGGATTGCTATACGTGAACAAGATGTTAATTTGCCAAGGGACGCAAATGTACGGGCTTGCGAGTGGCCATCCGATGATTTTATGGTCGAAGCAGGCTTCAAGGGGGAATTTGACGCGTATGTGCGTAATGCTGAGCTTGAGGACTTCTTACAAGATAAGTGTCCTCAATATTATCAATTGACTGATTCCTTTGTGCGGAGGTTCGAATATATTTCTTCGCGTAATTCTCCTAGTGTTATGTTTGATATTTATGATACATCTTATACCATGGATTTAGAGGATTTCACAACTGCTTGCAAACTCCCGCAGTGGGGTAATATTAATGATCCTCCCAAATCTGAAGTTAGAGATTTTCTTGCTAGTATTACTGTGGGAGAATCTAGGGACGTAACACAAGCTACCATAGGGAGCATCCATTTTCCTGCTATACATTACTTTGCTCTCTTTATTGGTAGATGCATTAACGGTAAGGACGAAGTATGTCACATGTGTGCCCCTGATCTTTGTGTCCTCAAGAGTGCTGTGTCAGGTTATAGAGGTTATAACTTGGGGGCAATAGTTGCACGTAGGTTGCATAATAATAATAAAAGGGAGATTTCTTTGGAGGAATTTATGCAACCCGTGTGGCTAATTTTCTTAATATAGCTCCACGAGAGGGGGATATGCTTGTACCTCCTGTTTATTTGGATAAAGAAGCTATGTTTGATCATCATTTTCTTGAGAGGAATGAACAATTCCTCCATTATCGACTAACCTATAACAGACGCAACGTTCTCCCTGTTACTCTTCCTGCTCCCTACCTTTTTGATTATCAGACAAAAAGAAGATATGTTGTCACCAGGGAAGAAGCAACTGAATATGAGAGGGGAATGGAGGCAGCTCGCCAACACGCTGCTGCTCAGGAGGCGGTCGCCTCTTCATCTCAGTACTACCCCAGTTTCACTTATGGATATCAGCCAGGAGGTCATTGGTATTAAACCAACTTAGGCC
Organism: Triticum aestivum; assembly: GCF_018294505.1. Lineage (NCBI taxonomy): Eukaryota > Viridiplantae > Streptophyta > Magnoliopsida > Poales > Poaceae > Triticum > Triticum aestivum. Next base: position 262,358,392 of record NC_057798.1, on the reverse strand, counting down.
AAAAGCCTAAGCTTGAGGGAGTACGTATTTCTCACCAACTTTACATTCATGTTCACACACTAGTCGTCGGTGCTCACACTCTTTCATTGTATTATCCACGTTAGTTTAAATTTCTTTTTCTAGCTTTCTTCTTGTGTGTTTGTTAAACCTTAACAAAAACCAAAAAAATTAGTTAGTTTAATTTCTTTTCTTGTAGTAGAAATTAAAATGAAAACCCAAAAAGATTTCTCGTTCTTCTTTTACTTGTTGGGAGCTTTCCCGTGTAAATAGTTTTATTTTCTTTTCTTTCTTTTGGGGGTCGAGTGAAAATGCTTAGTGGCTCTTATATGCATGATTGTTTATTTAATTTAGAGCCCATATTACTTGTCTTCTCTCTTGAGTTGAATGCTTGCAGATTCCAGCTTAGTCCAATGCACGTGCACTCTTATTATTATACACATCGTTCGGTCGTGCAAGTGAAAGGCAATAATGACGATATATGATGGACTTATTGGGATGAGAAAAGCTGGTATGAACTCGACCTCTCTTGTTTTTGTAAATATGATGATTCATCGTTCCTGAGTCAGCTATTATGAAGTAAACATATTTGCAATGACATTTAGAGATTATAGTTGCTTGTGCCATGCTTGATTAGCTATGAGTGGTTTACCTTGCGTGCCAACATGCTATTAGAATGATTATGATGTGGTATGATGGGATGGTATCCTCCTTTGAATGAATTAAGTGACTCGACTTGGCACATGTTCACGCATGTAGTTGAATCAAATCAACATAGCCTTCATGATATTTATGTTCATGGTAGATTATATCCTACTCATGCTTGTACTCGGTGTGAATTAATTTTAATGCATGTTTACGACTGTTGTCGCTCTCTCAGTTGGTCGCTTCCCAGTCTTTTGCTAGCCTTCACCTGTACTAAGCGGGAATACTGCTTGTGCATCCAAACTCCTTAAACCCCAAAGTTGTTCCATATGAGTCCACTATACCTTCCTATATGCGGTATTTACCTGCCGTTCCAAGTAAATTTGTATGTGCCAAACTCCAAACCTTCAAATGAAATTCTGTTTTGTATGCTCGAGCAGCTCATGTTTCAACTAGGGCTGCCTATATCTTCCATGCTAGGTGGGTTATTCTCAAGAGGAGTGGACTCCGCTCCTCATTCACGAGAAAGGGCCGGTAACCGGGATGCCCAGTCCCATGATCCAAAAAGATCAAAGCAAATCAAAATAATTAAACAAAACTCCCCCAGGGCTGTTGTATGTTGGAGGCACTCGTTGTTTCGAGCAAGCCATGGATTGATGCTTGTTGGTGGTTGGGGGAGTATAAACCTTTACCATTCTGTTTGGGAACTGCCTATAATGCATGTAGTATGGAAGATACAGCCATCTCATAGTTGTTGCGTTGACAGCAAAAGTATGCCGCTCAAAATGTTATTCAATCTCTATTTTAAAATCGAGCTCTGGCACCTCTACAAATCCCTGCTTCCCTCTGCGAAGGGCCTATCTATTTACTTTTATGTTGAGTCATCACCCTTCTTATTAAAAAGCACCCGCTGGAGAGCACACTGTCATTTGCATTCATTATTATTGGTTTATATTGGGTATGACTTGACTGGATCTCTTTTACCATGAATTACAATGTTTAGTCAGTCCTTGATCTTTAAAGGTGCTCTGCATTTATGTTTTGCGGTCTCAGAAAGGGCTAGCGAGATACCATTTTGTTATATCATGTTATGATTATTTTGAGAAAGTGTTGTCATCCGAGTTTTATTATTATGGCTCGCTAGCTGATTATGTTATTGATATGAGTAATTGTGAGACCTATGTGTTATTGTTAGTATGGTTAGTTCATAATATTTGCTGAAACTTGAATGCTGGCTTTTCATGTTACAACAACAAGAGCAAACAGAGTTTGTAAAAGTTTTTCTTTATCACTTTCAGTTTATCAACTGAATTGCTTGAGGACAAGCAAAGGTTTAAGCTTGGGGGAGTTGATACGTCTCCAACGTATCTACTTTTCCAAACACTTTTGCCCTTGTTTTGGACTCTAACTTGCATGATTTGAATGAAACTAACCCGGACTGACGCTGTTTTCAGCAGAACTGCCATGATGTTGTTTTATGTGTAGAAAAGAAAAGTTCTCGGAATGTCCTGGAAATCCACGGAGGCACTTTTCAGAATTAATAAGAATTTTTGGCGAAAGAATCAAGGCCAGGGGGCCCACGGGCTGTCCACGAGACAGGGGGCGCCCCCCCTAGGGCGCGCCCTCCTATCTCGTGGGCCCCCTGGACACCTCCCGACCTCAACTCCAACTCCATATATACCGTCTCGGGGAGAAAAAAATCAGAGAGAAAGTTTCATCGCGTTTCACGACACGGAGCCGCCGCCAAGCCCTAATCTCTCTCGGGAGGGCTGATCTGGAGTCCGTTCGGGGCTCCGGAGAGGGGGATTCGTCGCCGTCGTCATCACCAACCATCCTCCATCACCAATTTCATGATGCTCACCGCCGTGCGTGAGTAATTCCATCGTAGGCTTGCTGGACGGTGATGGGTTGGATGAGATTTACCATGTAATCAAGTTAGTTTTGTTAGGGTTTGATCCCTAGTATCCACTATGTTCTGAGATTGATGTTGCTATGACTTTGCTATGCTTAATGCTTGTCACTAGGGCCCGAGTGCCATGATTTCAGATCTGAACCTATTATGTTTTCATGAATATATGTGTGTTCTTGATCCTATCTTGCAAGTCTATAGTCACCTATTATGTGTTATGATCCGACAACCCCGAAGTGACAATAATCGGGATACTTCTCGGTGATGACCGTAGTTTGAGGAGTTCATGTATTCACTATGTGTTAATGCTTTGTTCCGGTTCTCTATTAAAAGGAGGCCTTAATATCCCTTAGTTTCCGTAAGGACCCCGCTGCAACGGGAGGGTAGGACAAAAGATATCATGCAAGTTCTTTTCCATAAGCACGTATGACTATTTACGGAATACATGCCTACATTACATTGATGAATTGGAGCTAGTTCTATATCACCATATGTTATAACTATTGCATGAGGAATCACATCCATCATAATTATCCATCATTGATCCATTGCCTACGAGCTTTTCACATATTGTTCTTCGCTTATTTACTTTTTAGTTGCTACTGTTACAACTACTACAAACCCCCCAAAACACTTATCTTTACGTTTGCTACCGCTACTATTATTATCATACCACTTTTGCTACTAAATACTTTGCTGCAGATACTAAGTTATCCAGGTGTGGTTGAATTGACAACTCAACTGCTAATACTCAAGAACATTCTTTGGCTCCCCTTGTATCGAATCAATAAATTTGGGTTGAATACTCTACCCTCGAAAGCTGTTGCGATCCCCTATACTTGTGGGTTATCACAAACGTGAGTACAAATGTACCCAGCAAGACTTACATCAGAACTATCTACATATGCATCATTATCAACAAAGAGATGGTGGGGTTTAACTGCAGCAAGCCAGCTTTGACTCGGTGGCTATCCTAGTCTACGACTGCAAGTAACTCTTTTGAGGTGGCGCATGAGTCCACATATTCACCATAGCAATACACCACTATGGATCCGCTCCCGTCTCCCTACGAGAACGCCATCCATAGCACTCACGCTTATCTTGCGTATTTTAGAGTATCCACTTTCACTTGTCTATGAATTGTATAGGCAACCCAGAGGTCCTTTACCGCGAACGCTGCTATTCGAATAGATGATGTTAACCCTGCAGGGGTGTACTTCTTCACACACGCTCTCGCCACTTACCGCCATGTACACGTCATGTATCTCGGCAACCTTCAAGCGGAAGCCTGGTGAGGGTGTCGGCCACGGCCTACCTAAACACTCAAGTCTCTAGTCCAGGTTTATTGCCTATTCAGGTTCCATCCGCAGGGAGTCCGGCCGAAATTTCCACATACGGCCCCGAACGATGTGTGCAGGGTTCCCGAGACCGTGCCACGTGCCTACCGCATCACAACCCACCCCTCGAGTCAGCGCTGCGCACAACCTCCATCATACTACAAACACCAGAAACTACATGCAACTCCTAGACAGAGGACGAGGGTGATTAAGAAGCCGAGAGGGTCAATTAAGGATCCCAATGAGTGGTAGTAGCTGTTCATGGATCACAAACACAAAACTCAGTTCCTGAGGATGGCTTCAATGAGACAACCCACCAGGTACTCCTACATGGCCTCTCACCGCTACCTTTACCAAATCGTGTTCACACACTTAGCTCACACATGGTAGGGCATGTTCACCACTTTCCAATTCATCCCCGATGAATCAGACCTGACACAACTCTAAGCATAGCAGGCATGACAAACAAGCATGAATGAGTAGGCACATCAGGGCTCAAACAACTCCTACTCATGCTAGCGAGTTTCATCTATTTACTGTGGCAATGACAGGTCATGTAGAGGATAAGGGGTTCAACTACCGCAACAAGTAACAGATGTATCCTTGTTGTCCTAATGAAGTAGAAGAGAGCAGGAGAGAGAGAGAGGGGATTGTATCAGAATGAACAAGGGGGTTTTGCTTGCCTGACACTTCTGAAGATGATATATGTAACGCCCCGGATCCGATGCGCCAGGTGTCTGTCAGTTATTTGCCGTCGTTGCCATGTCGTTGCCATGTCATTTGCTTGTGTGTTGTATTTTATCATGTCATCATGTGCATTTCATTTTGCATACATGTTCGTCTCATGCATCCGAGCCTTTTCCCCGTTGTCCGTTTTGCAATCCGGCACTCCTATGTCCTCCGGCGTTCCCCTTTTGTCTCCTGTTGTGAGCGGGTGTTAAACTTTCTCGGAATGGCCCGAGGTTTGCCAAGCGGCCTTGGTATAGCACCGGTAGACCGCCTGTCAAGTTTCGTGCCATTTGGAGGTCGTTTGGTACTCCAACGGTTAACCGCGTAGCCTGAAACCCCCCCTTTCTCTTTGCAGCCTAACACCCCTTCCAAAGTGGCCCAAAACCCAGCAAACTCCCCTCCATGCTCTCGATCGTTCGATCACGATCGTGTGGGCGAAAACCGTGCTCCATTTGGACTCTCCTAGCTCCCTCTACCTATAAAACTAGACCTCCCCCGAAATTTTCGGGTCATTCTACCCTAACCCTAGCAAAATCGCCCTCCGCCGCCACCGGACGCGTCCGCACCTCGCCGAACACGTCCGCCTCGCGCCCCCTCGTCCAATCCAATCCGGCCACGTGGCCTCCTGTGCCGCCCCGCCGCCGCAGGCCCGGCGAGCCCATCACGGGCCCGCCCGGCCCGCCTGCCGCCGCCGCCGCGACCCGCGGGCGCGCCGCAGCGCCCCGCGGCCGCTCGCCTCTGCCGCCGCCGCCGCCGCGCCCCGCGGCCGCTCGCCTCCGCCGCCGCCGTGGCGCCCCTCGCCCGCGCCTTCCCGCGCCGCCACCGGGACCCCGCCGCCTCGGCCCCTCCGCCGGTCGCCGCCTCCTCCCCGGCCCCGAGCGCGCCTCCGCCTCCCGCTCCCTGCGCCACCGTCCGCCGCCGGTGGCCGGACCCGGCCGCGCCACGGATCTTGCCGCCGTCGTTCGCCGCCCCGGCCAGCCGCCGCCCCCAGCCGCCGTCGCCTCCGCCCCCAGCCTCCGCCGCCCCGTCGGTCCCGTCGCCTCTCCGGCCTCCTCCCTCGTCCCCGAAGGCCGCCCGACCTCGCCGGAGCCCGATCCGCTCCGGCCTAACCAGATCTGGAATTCGAGGTTGACTTTCCCCACCCCGAAAGTGCTAAGTCCTGTAATTTTGACATCATCATGCCATGTTCATTGCATTGTATCTCTGCATCCGTAGCTCCGTTTTGTGCGTATAATATGTCAAATTGTTCGTCTCAACGAGTACATCATTTAATACCATTGCATCATGTTCATTTTAGGTCATCTTGATGCCTGAATTATCATTGTAAGAGTGCTTCATGATGTTTTCTGCTGTCTGTTAATAGAACGAGCTCTTTTGTCATTTTTGCCATGATTGATGTGTGCATCCTATGAGGTTGATGTCAACATGTGTTTTGATCTATGCTATGTCTTCTTTACAGAGGTGCTTACCATGTATTTTTGTGATCAATGTGGTGACTACCACAAGCATGCAAACTAGGCATCATGATGTTGCTGATTTTAGTCCCTGTTCTGCTGTTATTTTGATGCCATGTAAACTTGATGCTACAGAGAGATGCATGCATATCTGGAGATACTTCAGTAAGGATGTTTTGAACATATGGTTATGCTCTATCCATCCCTTCCCTTGGTTGCAATTATGGAGTAGTCTAGCATGTCATTTGAATGCTCTACTTTTGCTTCAAAATGTTTCCTAGCAGATTGTTTACGTGTTATTCAATTTTGCCAAGGTTGTTGTAGTTGATCCTTGCATGCTATGACCTTGCTCTTGCCATGCTTAGCTTCACAAACATGTCTTCTTGCTGTTGGTTGCCTTGCCATGCCATGTATTGCTCTGTAGTGAGTGGTACAAGCTCACCAACATGCCTTCATAATTCTGTTCCTGCCATGTATGAATCTGTAATATAACTTGCCATGTTTACGTGGGTGCCATCATATTTTCTGATCCTTTTTGGCTCATGGTCAGTAAGGGACTTTTGATCTATGCTTTGAGTAGAACCATGCAATGTCTTGTTTTGCTATTATAAGTTCCTGTAACATGTAGTTTGATAGCTCTAAACATTGCAACCTGATGTTATTTTCTGCAAAGTCTGAATTGTTATAACTTGCAATCTTTCCATGTGTGTTTGAGCATGTTCTAGTGATTTCTGGAGATAGCTCAGTGTTCATGTTTTGTTATGCTTTACCTGTACATCATGCCCATGCATTTTGTTATTATGTTGAGGTGTTGTAGCATGTTGTTTTGGTGCTTGCAATATGCCTCGTTGCTGTTTTGGACAACTTGTCCTTTAAACTTGTATAGTGTGCATGTGTTGAACCGTTGCTCCGTTTTGAGTGTGCTCTATATGAAACTTGCTTAGAATTGCATGTAGTTTCATATTATCGTGTTGCATACTTGTTTTGGTGTGTTTTCTTGATGTTTGGGTGCATTGTGCATCAATGTCATGTTTAACTTGTTTTGCTCATATCTTCTAGGTCGTAGCTCCGAACTAAATGAACTTTATATGTAACTTGACTAGAATTTCATGTAGATCCTCCTTGTGCATCTTAACTTGCTGTTTAACAACTTGAACATAAGGTTTATTCAGATCTGGACCGATTTCGAAATATGCATATGAGGACTTACTAGAATTGTTATATGTTGTTCCCGGCCTCATTTAAACTTGCCTTGATGTGTTGCTCTTGTTTGCATCATCTCTTGCCATGAGTAGCTTCATGTAGCTTTGTCATGCATCATACTTTGTTGTGCATCATGTCATGTTCATGTGTGGTGTGTTTACCTTGTTGTGTGCTTCTTTTCGATAGTTCCTGTTTCGTTGCGATCGTGAGGATTCGTTCGTCCATGCTTGGTTCGGCTTCATCCGTTCGTCTTCTTCATGGACTCATTCTTCTTCCTTGCGGGATTTCAGGCAAGATGACCGCTACCCTGGATCTCACTACTATCATTGCTATGCTAGTTGCTTCGTTCTATCGCTATGCCGCATTACCTATCTGTTGCTCTTCAAGCCATCCCAAATTGCCATGAACCTCTAACCTTTGACACCTTTCCTACGCAAACTGTTCCTTGGCTATGTTACCGCTTTGCTCAGCCCCTCTTATAGTGTTGCTAGTTGCAGGTGAAGTTCAAGATTGCTCCATGGTGGACAGGATTTTGGTTGGGATATCACAATATCTCTTATATTATTAATGCATCTATATACTTGGTAAAGGGTGGAAGACTCAGCCTTTTGCCTGGTGTTTTGTTCCACTCTTGCCGCCCTATTCCGTCATACCGGTGTTGTGTTCCCGGATTTTGCGTTCCTTACGCGGTCGGGTGATTTATGGGACCCTTGACAGTTCGCTTTGAATAAAACTCCTCCAGCAAGGCCCAACCTTGGTTTTACCATTTGCCTCACCATCACCTATACCCTTCCCTTGGGTCGGCCAACCCGAGGGTCATCTTTATTTTAGCCCCCCCGGGCCAGTGCTTGTCTAAGTGTTGGTCCGAACCGAGTAGACTGCGGGGCCCCCTCGGGGAAACTCGAGGTTTGGTTTTATTCGTAGGATGTCTCATCCGGTGTTGCCCTGAGAACGAGATATGTGCAGCTCCTATCGGGATTGTCGGCGCATCGGGCGGCTTTGCTGGTCTTGTTTTACCATTGTCGAAATGTCTTGTAAACCGGGATTCCGAGTCTGATTGGGTCTTCCTGGGAGAAGGTATATCCTTCGTTGATCGTGAGAGCTTATCATGGGCTAAGTTGGGACACCCCTGCAGGGTATAATCTTTCGAAAGCCGTGCCTGCGGTTATAGGCAGATGGGAATTTGTTAATGTCCGGTTGTAGATAACTTGACACCAGATACAAATTAAAATGCATCAACTGCGTGTGCAGCCGTGATGGTCTCTTTTCGGCGGAGTCCGGGAAGTGAACACGGTTTTTGGGTTATGTTTGACGTAAGTAGGAGTTCAGGATCACTTCTTGATCATTGCTAGCTTCACGACCATTCCTTTTGCTCTCTTCTCGCTCTTATTTGCGTATGTTAGCCACCATATATGCTTAGTCGCTGCTGCAGCCTCACCACTTTACCCCTTCCTTTCCCATTAAGCTTTGATAGTCTTGATACCCATGGTAATGGGATTGCTGAGTCCTCGTGGCTCACAGATTACTACAACTACAGTTGCAGGTACAGGTTACGCGATGATCATGACGCGAGAGCGATGCTTGCTTGCATTGAGTTCTTCTTCTGCTTCTTCTTCGATCAGGGGATAGGTTCCAGGTCGGCAGCCTGGGCTAGCAGGGTGGATGTCGTTTGAGTTTCTGTTTGTGTTTCATCCGTAGTCGGATGTTGCTCTCATGTATTGTGATGTTGTATTCGTGTGGCATTGTATGCCTTATGTATGTATCCCCATCTATTGTGTAATGTTGATGTAATGATATCCACCTTGCAAAAGTGTTTCAATATGCGGGTCTATCCTTGGTGGGACCTTCGAGTTCCTTTTGGATAGGGTCGCATATTGGGCATGACAAGTTGGTATCAGAGCCTTGACCGACCCTAGGAGCCCCCTTGATTGATCGGTAGTTTGGCCGTTGTTGAGTCTAGAAGAAAACTATTTTCAGAGTCTAGTTATTTCGGAGAGTAGGAATTCTTTTTACTCCTCAGCCCCTTCGTCGCTCTGGTGAGGAATCTTGACATAGGTGTTTTGAATTACTCCTCTTCCCCTTCAAATTTTTCTTTAGGATCACGCAGTTGGTTTTCCGATCGTTGTTCCTCAGCTCTTTGCATCAGATGCATATCTCGTCAAAGTGATTCGACCCTCTCCGTTTTTGCAAGTTCAATCCTCAGTTGTTTTCTTTTACCACCCGCCCACCCTTCTTCCTCTCAGAACCGGAGTCCGTAATCGAGTATCCATCCTACTCGTGTGAAGTCTTTGCCTTCTTTCCTCAATGATTTCAACCGGTGTTTCCTCTTCAAGATATTTGTCGATTTTCCCCTTCCAAGTTGCCTTTGTTTTCCCGCCCTCCCACCCTCTTCTTCCCGGAGCCTGAGTCTGTTTCGAGCATAAATTCCATTCGTGCAGAGTATCTTCAGTCTTTCGACAATTATTTCAACCGGTGAATTCTCCTCTCGTTCGTCATTCTCCATCTTTTTTTTTCTTCTTCTCCGGTGGACTCAATTCAAGTTTTTCTGTAGTGATTATATTCTTTTCCTCGGCTCAAGTGTTTTCCCTGCTCGTTCGCCTCTCGCCAGTTTATCCTTCCGGAGTGTTCAAGACATCTCAGGAGATTCGTCAGTGTTCCAATTAATTTGAGGTTGTCACCTCATTCAAATATTTCAATTGTTCCGGTGCTTCATCTATCTGTTCATCATCCCTTTCCAACGGTGTTATCTCTCTAGTGGGCCCTAACCCACAGGGTTTTTTTCCCAGGATCTTACCTGACTCTTCTAATTTCCCCAGAGTTATTCTCAATTCTTTTCAAGTATGACGTAAGAATGATTTCATCAGTCAGATGCTTTTCCAAGATCGATTTCAATTCATTTCATTGTTCGCTCAACCTCTTTGCTTTTCATTCTACCGGAGTATTTCAGTAATTTTGGTGGTGTTTTTCCCGTCCTCATTGAAGATTGAAGAAGAGTTTTCATATCATCCTCTCGAATTATTTCAGTTTGTCAGATATTCTCTATTACCATCCGGAGTGTTTCAGAAGTTGTTTTCTCGTTTCTTTCACCGAAGGCCATCATTCCAGCTATCGTCCTATAATTATCTCGGTGCTTCGTTCAAGTGTTTTTTTAATCAGCTCTTGATCTATTTGTTCTTTTGCATCTAAATCCCCCTCAAACATATTGTTTTTCCCCGGTGATTCATTCTCTTTCGTCAGTCATTTCCGAATTCTAACGGTGGTCCGTTCAAGATTCTTTTTCTTTGATTGCCATTTTAATTCACTCGTTCTTCCCAATCCTATCGGTGGTTCATGAAGACCTTCTCAAGTTTTGCGCCATATTCTTCTCAATCCTTTTCAAGAAGAATAAGTAGTATGCAAAATCCATTGTTTGTCATCAATTTAATTTGATGAAGGATAAGCATACAATAAATCTTATTCTTATTCCATCAAAGTGATTAATCCTTTCCTTCGGAGTTTGTTCTTGATGAATAAATTCTAGTTCCAAGTGTTTTCATCTTTTCTTTTCCGGAGTTATATTTCCTCGGTCATTTCGTCGGAACCCCATCTAAATCATCGCAAGGCTCATCTATTCTTTCATCCTTCATTCTATCTCATCATCCTTTTGTTACCGGAGTTCTTCATGGTGGTTCTTCATGATTTAATTCTTTCTTCAAGAGTTCATCAAGATTCTTGTTGGCGGAGTTCAAGTATCTTTTCTTCTCGCGTCTCGAAGTGCAAACAATTCTCCGTTTTCTTTTGAAGTGAATTTTTTCATTTCTTCGTTTTTCTCAGATATTCAAATTCGTTCAACCCTTCCTTCTAAGTTCTTTTCATTCCATTCTTTCAAGTCTTCCGGAGGCATTGCATTGTTCACCTCGTCAAGTGTCATTCCATCTTGTTAAGTTCATGTTCTATTCCTTCCATTCTAGTCGGAGTGCTGCCTAAATCCTTTCAGTCTTATTCGTTTCTTTTCTTGTTCTAACCAGAGTGGTTTCTCAGTCTATCTGATTCCGTGAGCTTTCGATTCTCGTCATTCTCGTCGTTCCTCTCTTCTTCTCGAGTGCTCTCGATTCTTTGCTTCTTCTCTTGAGTTCTTGTTTCACCTCATCCATTTTTCCCTTCCGTCTCGGTCCTAAGATCTCGGGACCAGATCTCTTGTTAGTGGAGGAGTGTTGTAACGCCCCGGATCCGATGCGCCAGGTGTCTGTCAGTTATTCGCCGTCGTTGCCATGTCGTTGCCATGTCATTTGCTTGCGTGTTGCATTTTATCATGTCATCATGTGCATTTCATTTTTCATATGTGTTCGTCTCATGCATCCGAGCCTTTTCCCCGTTGTCCGTTTTGCAATCCGGCACTCCTATGTCCTCCGGCGTTCCCCTTTTGTCTCCTGTTGTGAGCGGGTGTTAAACTTTCTCGGAATGGCCCGAGGTTTGCCAAGCGGCCTTGGTATAGCACCGGTAGACCGCCTTCAAGTTTCGTGCCATTTGGAGGTCGTTTGGTACTCCAACGGTTAACCGTGTAGCCCGAAACCCCCCCTTTCTCTTTGCAGCCCAACACCCCTTCCAAAGTGGCCCAAAACCCAGCAAACTCCCCTCCATGCTCTCGGTCGTTCGATCACGATCGTGTGGGCGAAAACCGTGCTCCATTTGGACTCTCCTAGCTCCCTCTACCTATAAAACTAGACCTCCCCCGAAATTTTCAGGTCATTCTACCCTAACCCTAGCAAAATCGCCCTCCGCCGCCACCGGACGCGTCCGCACCTCGCCGGACATGTCCGCCCCGCGCGCCCTCGTCCAATCCGATCCGGCCACGTGGCCTCCCGCGCCGCCCCGCCATCGCAGGCCCGGCGAGCCCATCGCGGGCCCGCCCGGCCCGTCCACCACCGCCGCTTGGCCCGTCCCGCCGCCGCCGCGAACCGCGGGCGCGCCGCCGCCGCCGCGCCCCGCGCCCGCTCGCCTCCGCCGCCGCCGTGGCGCCCCTCGCCGGCGCCTTCCCGCGCCGCCACCGGGACCCCGCCGCCTCGGCCCCTCCGCCGCTCGCCGCCTCCTCCCCGTCCCCGAGCGCGCCTCCGCCTCCCGCTCCCTGCGCCGCCGTCCGCCACCGGTGGCCAGACCCGGCCGCGCCGCGGATCTCCACCGCCGTCGTTCAGCGCCCCGGCCGGTCGCCGCCCCCAGCCGCCGTCGCCTCCGCCGCCCCGTCGGTCCCGTCTCCTCTACGGCCTCCTCCTCGTCCCCGGAGGCCGCCCTACCTTGCCGGAGCCCGATCCGCTCCGGCCTATCCAGATCTGGAATTCGAGGTTGACTTTCCCCACCCCAAAACTACCAAGTCCTGTAATTTTGACATCATCATGCCATGTTCATCGCATTGTATCTCTGCATCTGTAGCTCCGTTTTCTGCGTATAATATGTCAAATTGTTCGTCTCAACGAGTACATCATTTTGTTCCATTGCATCATGTTCATTTGAGGTCATCTTGATGCCTTAATCATCGTTGTAAGAGTGCTTCATGATGTTTTCTGCTGTCTGTTAACAGAACGAGCTCTTTTGTCATTTTTGCCATGATTGATGTGTGCATCCTATGAGGTTGATCTCAACTTGTGTTTTGATCTATGATATGTCTTCTTTACAGAGGTGATTACCATGTATTTTTGTGATCAATGTGGTGACTAGCACAAGCATGCAAACTAGGCATCGTGATGTTGCTGATTTTAGTCCCTGTTCTGCTGTTATTTTGATGCCATGTAAACTTGATGCTACAGAGAGATCGATGCATATTTAGAGATACTTCAGTAAGGATGTTTTGAACATATGGTTATGCTCTATCCATCCCTACCCTTGTTGCAATTATGGAGTAGTCTAGCATGTCATTTGAGTGCTCTACTTTTGCTTCAAAATGTTTCCTGGCAGATTGTTTACATGTTATTCAATTTTGCCAAGGTTGTTGTAGTTGATCCTTGCATGCTATGACCTTGCTCTTGCCATGCTTCGCTTCACAAACATGTCTTCTTGCTGTTGGTTGCCTTGCCATGCCATGTATTGCTCTGTAGTGAGTGGTACAAGCTCACCAACATGCCTTCATAATTCTGTTCCTGCCATGTATGAATCTGTAATATAACTTGCCATGTTTACGTGGGTGCCATCATATTTTCTGATCCTTTTTGGCTCATGGTCAGTAAGGGACTTTTGATCTATACTTTGAGTAGAACCATGCCATGTCTTGTTTTGCTATTATAAGTTCCTGTAACATGTAGTTTGATAGCTCTAAACATTGCAACCTGATGTTGTTTTCTGCAAAGTCTGAATTGTTATAACTTGCAATCTTTCCATCTGTGTTTGAGCATGTTCTAGTGATTTTTGGAGATAGCTCAGTGTTCATGTTTTGTTATGCTTTACCTGTACATCATGCCCATGCCTTTTGTTATTATGTTGAGGTGATGTAGCATGTTGTTTTGGTGCTTGCAATATGCCTTGTTGCTGTTTTGGACAGCTTGTCCTTTATACTTGTAGTGTGCATGTGTTGAACCGTTGCTCCGTTTTGAGTGTGCTCTATATGAAACTTGCTTAGAATTGCATGTAGTTTCATATTATCATGTTGCATCCTTATTTTGTTGTGTTTTCTTGATGTTTGGGTGCATTGTGCATCAATGCCATGTTTAACTTGTTTTGCTCATATCTTCTAGGCCGTAGCTCCGAACTAAATGAACTTTATATGTAACTTGACTAGAATTTCGTGTAGATCCTCCTTGTGCATCTTAACTTGTTGTTTAACAACTTGAACATAAGGTTTATTCAGATCTGGACCGATTTCGAAATATGCATATGAGGACTTACCGGAATTGTTATATGTTGTTCTCGGCCTCATTTAAACTTGCCTTGATGTGTTGCTCTTGTTTGCATCATCTCTTGCCATGAGTAGCTTCATGTAGCTTTGTCATGCATCATACTTTGTTGTGCATCATGTCATGTTCATGTGTGGTGTGTTTACCTTGTTGTGTGCTTCTTTTCGATAGTTCCTGTTTCGTTGCGATCGTGAGGATTCGTTCGTCCATGCTTGGTTCGGCTTCATCCGTTTGTCTTCTTCATGGACTCGTTCTTCTTCCTTGCGGGATTTCAGGCAAGATGACCGCTACCCTGGATTACACTACTATCATTGCTATGCTAGTTGCTTCGTTCTATCGCTATGCCGCGTTACCTATCTGTTGCTCTTCAAGCCATCCCAAATTGCCATGAACCTCTAACCTTTGACACCTTTCCTACGCAAACCGTTGCTTGGCTATGTTACCGCTTTGCTCAGCCCCTCTTATAGCGTTGCTAGTTGCAGGTGAAGTTGAAGATTGCTCCATGGTGGACATGATTTTGGTTGGGATATCACAATATCTCTTATATTATTAATGCATCTATATACTTGGTAAAGGGTGGAAGAATCGGCCTTTTGCCTGGTGTTTTGTTCCACTCTTGCCGCCCTAGTTTCCGTCATACCGGTGTTATGTTCCCGGATTTTGCGTTCCTTACGCGGTCGGGTGATTTATGGGACCCCTTGACAGTTCGCTTTGAATAAAACTCCTCCAACAAGGCCCAACCTTGGTTTTACCATTTGCCTCACCACCACCTATACCCTTCCCTTAGGTCGGCCAACCCGAGGGTCATCTTTATTTTAGCGCCCCCCCCCCGGGCCAGTGCTTGTCTAAGTGTTGGTCCGAACCGAGTAGACTGCGGGCCCCCCTCGGGGAAACTCGAGGTTTGATTTTACTCGTAGGATGTCTCATCCGGTGTTGCCCTGAGAACGAGATATGTGCAGCTCCTATCGGGATTGTTGGCGCATCGGGCGGCTTTGCTGGTCTTGTTTTACCATTGTCGAAATGTCTTGTAAACCGGGATTCCGAGTCTGATCGGGTCTTCCTGGGAGAAGGTATATCCTTTGTTGATCGCGAGAGCTTATCATGGGCTAAGTTGGGACACCCCTGTAGGGTATAATCTTTCGAAAGTCGTGCCTGCGGTTATAGGCAGATGGGAATTTGTTAATGTCCGGTTGTAGATAACTTGACACCAAATACGGATTAAAACGCATCAACCGCGTGTGTAGCCGTGATGGTCTCTTTTCGGCGGAGTCCGGGAAGTGAACACGGTTTTTGGGTTATGTTTGATGTAAGTAGGAATTCAGGATCACTTCTTGATCATTGCTAGCTTCACGACCATTCCTTTTGCTCTCTTCTCGCTCTTATTTGCGTATGTTAGCCACCATATATGCTTAGTCGCTGCTGCAGCCTCACCACTTTACCCCTTCCTTTCCCATTAAGCTTTGCTAGTCTTGATACCCATGGTAATGGGATTGCTGAGTCCTCGTGGCTCACAGATTACTACAACTACAGTTGCAGGTACAGGTTACGCGATGATCATGACGCGAGAGCGATGCTTGCTTGCATTGAGTTCTTCTTCTGCTTCTTCTTCGATCAGGGGATAGGTTCCAGGTCGGCAGCCTGGGCTAGCAGGGTGGATGTCGTTTGAGTTTCTGTTTGTGTTTCATCCGTAGTCGGATGTTGCTCTCATGTATTGTGATGTTGTATTCGTGTGACATTGTATGCCTTATGTATGTATCCCCATCTATTGTGTAATATTGATGTAATGATATCCACCTTGCAAAAGCGTTTCAATATGCGGGTCTATCCTTGGTGGGACCTTTGAGTTCTTTTTGGATAGGGTCGCATATTGGGCGTGACAATATAGCTCTTCATCGGTGTCATCGAACTCATCATCGAAACCACGTCTATCGAGAGGGGACAAATACCGGCAAACAAGCAAGAACACAATCAATGCAATTCACAATATGATGCATGATTATGACATGTTAGTATGCTGTGATTTGAGCTAATGCAACTAGCAACAGATTAAATGGAGTTGGTTTGAATCCAAGATTCAAATTCAAACTCCACATGTGGTTATTTAAATGCCATTCATATGATTTGTACTAGACAATAGTCACAAGTTGTTCTATCATGCATGAAACTAGTACAGATGGATAGATTTGATTTTTCTGATCATTTTTCATATATAAATTATTTCATTTGGAGTTACGGTTGAATTTATATGATTTTTAGAAGTTTAAGCCTTTTTCTGGATTTCCTGATTAATAGAATTAAACTAATTCCAGAAAAGGATTTACTGCGTCAGCCTGACGTCAGCAGGTCAACTGAGTCGGTCCAGGTCAAACTTGACCAGTGGGGTCCACTGGTCAGTGGCTGAGGCTGGTTTGTGTCGCTGACATGTAGGCCCAGTCAACGGCCACGCCAGCTTGATCAAAGCTGACGCATGGGTCCCGTTGGGTTATAACTTATCTAAGCAAAAATAAAACTGGAGTTAATTAGGGCGTGGGGCCCATGTGTCATTGGCTTAGGGGGTTGTTTAGTGGGGTGATTAGCCGCTAATCACGCGGCCACGTCGGCCCGCCGGAGTTCAGCCAGCGGCGATCTTGAACCACTACGGAGCCTGCTCGGAACTCGCTAGAGGCCACGGGTCGACGCGCCAGGGGCACAGAAGGAAGCCCGTGCCCGTGCGCATCTGAGGAGACCATCGGGAGGGCGTAGTGTGGCCGGAGTTCACCGGAAGGGAGCTCCTGGCGGCGGCCAGAGCTCGGGCACCAGCAGGGAGGCGAGGCAGTGGCGCTGGGCACGGAAGCGGCGAGCGGCGGCGACGACAGCGCTTGGATGGGGCTCGGGGAGGAGCTACAGAGGAGGAGAGGGAGCAGCGAGTGGGGGAGAGGGAGCAGGGGCTTTGGGGCGTCTCCGTGGCATGCCTGGGGGGTCGAGGCTGCACGGCTGAAGCAGGAGGTGGCAAGGCATCGTCGGCGGGCTTGCCACGCACCTGTCTGTCCTCCTGGCAGGAGGAAGACGACAGGGAGAGGGTTGCTGGGCTGGGCCAACAGGTGGGCTGCCAGCTGGGCCGGCCAGGGAGTCGAGGGGGAGCGGCAAGCAGGAGGTGGCCAGGGCGCGTGGCCGCGCGCACGGGGCACACGCCCGGGGTACTGCTGTAGATGCGCACCGCGCGCTCGCCACTCGGACACATAAACTATTCTGACAATTATGCAGAGCCAGGTTAAAGAACTGGAACGTGTCCATAGCCACTATAGTAACTAAGGTTATTTTTTGCATACAATTACATATTAAAACTTGTATTAAAATTTTAAGCGTAAAAAGGAAAAACTTTTTGAAACGCAAACATTATTTGGGAACTGAATAGAAACTAATACCAGGTAGGAATACAAAATTGAATACGAGAATAATTTCTAAATTATGAACTAGTTTTCGTAAACGCAAAACAAATTTTCCAAAACAAATATCAAAATTGAAAAGGTGATAATTTTTCTCAAAACTAAACTATTTTCAAAAAACACGATCATATTTTGAATTTGTGAACTAACTTCTAAAACATGAACATTTTTTAAATTTCTGAACAAATTTTGAAAACTGTAGCTTTTTAGAATATGTGAACAAATTTGGAAAACAAGAACTTTTTCGAAATTCCAAATGTTTTAGAATTTGCGAACAAAAATTAAACATGCGAACACATTTTGAATTTATCAACAAATTTTAAAAAATGAACATTTTTTGGATATGTGAACAAATTTTGAAAATGAAAATATGTTTTCGAATTTGCGAACAAATTTGAAAAATGGGAATAATTTTTGAAATTCCAGAACATTTTTGAATTTGTGAACAAAATTTGGATATTTTTAAATTCCCAAACATTTTTTATTTCTGAAAACAATATGTAAACATTTTTTGAATTTGTGAACAAATGTTTGAAAATGGGAACTTTTTTGAAAACAAATAGTTCTTGGTATGTAACAAAAGTTAAAAAGATAAACATTTCTTGATTTATCGGGCACTTTCTGAAACGAGAAGAACATTTTTGGATTTAACAAACATTTTCCGAGACGAAGCAAACAAATTTGAAATTACTTTATAACAATTTATGAACAAAATTTGAAAAAAGGAAAAACAAATTGTAAAAATGAACAAAATTTGTAAGAGGCGAACATTTTTTGTAAAAAAGAACAATTTTTGAGAAAGAGAAAAGGTGAACATTTTTCAGACCAGTGAACAATTTATGAGAAAGTAAAGAAATTCTCTAAATGCGAACATTTTTTAATTTTTTTAAGAACAAGAACATTTTTTAATTTGTGAACAAATTTTGAAAACAAGAAGATTTTTTAAATTTATGAACAAAATTTGAAAATGTGAACATTTTTTAAATTTTTGAACATTTTCGGTGAATCTAAAACAAAATCTTCTGAAATCATAGTTTATTTAAAAATTACAAGCATTTTTTCAAATTAGCATACATTTTTAGAAAATGTGAACATAATTTGAAAAAGGAACACAATTTTGAATTCTGAACAATATTTGAAATTTCCAAACATTTTTTGAAAAAGGTAAAATAAACTTGAAAATGGATAAAAAGATATGAAAAGGAAACAGTAAAAAAAGAGAAACTAAAATCAGGAGGAAAAAAAGGTTCCAAACTGGAACGAACGAACAGGTCGAATGGGCCGGCCCGATAGTTTCGCTGGTGCCCTTGCCTCTGTGCGATACGGCGACAATTTGCCGCTACTCGCGGGAAATAGGGATTTCCGCTCCAAATAGCCACCAATCGCACACCCCCTTTCACCCGAGTGCATTTTGGGTGGGCCCATGTGCATGTTGCGGACCCAATTTTTTAGTTTTGTTTCTTTTATATTTTTTAAACTTCAAGAATTGTTCACTAACCTAAATTTGGGATTTGAATAATTGTTTTGAATTCAAAAACTGTTCATGAATTTGAAAGGTTTATGAATTTTCAAGAAATGTCCACAAATTTGAAAAAATGTTCAGGATTTCATAAAAGGTTCATGAATTTCAAATAATGTTCATCGATTTGAAAAAAATCTTCTCAAATATCAAGAAATATTCACAAATTTGAACAATTTTCATGAATTTAGAAATTGTCAGGAATTTTAGTAAATAATGTTTATGATTCCAAAAATTATTCATGAATCCAATAAATGTTCGCCATTTAAAAAATTGTTCAAAAATATAAAGTATATTGCTCAATACAAAATTTGTTCATGAATTTGAGAAAGTATTTGCAAATTCAAAAAATGTTCCTATAGTTCAAAATTGTTTTCAAATTCAAAAAATGTTCATGAATTTTAAAAGTTTTGTAAATTCATTTTTTCGATTTCAAAACAAATTTATGATTTCAAAAATAGTAGCATATTCAGAAAATAGCTATTTAAAAATATGCTCGCAAATACTGAAAATTTTAAAGTATTCAAAAAGAATGTTTGCGTAATAAAAAAGGAAAAAGAAAACAGAAATAAGAAAAAAAAACCCAGGAAAAAGCCCAACGACCTGCACGGTAAATGGGACTAGCCTAAACTTGCCCCTCGATCTTCTTCACGGGTTGATGCACATGTCGGTAGACTTGTAAAACCTGTAGCCTATCGTAGGCTTTAGCAGGCTTAATGTCATGAGTATTCCTATACTCCGCTTAGCGTAGAATAGCAGCTGAATCTCGTGCGGTTGTTATCCCCTACTAGTAAGTGAGCACGTGCAATGCATGTCTCGCTAGAATACAAATTTAAAATTCCTAAAGCTCATAGTTTCAGTTCACGTATATCAACAATCATGCATGTGAAATGATTTTGGAGTAGATCTATGCACTCTTTGAGTTTATATCTCGGTGGGATAACTTCACAGACTTGCCTAAAGATGAATATTTATCGTTTGGTCATACATATTTAACTTGAGATGCTTATATGGGTATACCAGATCAGGATCAAACACAACATGTATGAGCTCTAAAAAATCTGCTTTTCGATATCATAGAAAGGCCACAATACTTGTTTACCATATCACATGCACTAAAAATGTGAAGATTATATATATCACAGAAAAATGTAAAGAGGCAAATAAGCCACGTGTGATAACAACAAAATTACCAACAAAAAGACAATATAACAGTAATATAAAGTCGAGGACTCACATACACAACAAACTATAAATGTACAATGTGTTTTCCTCATAACTCGCTTATCCATGCATTACGGGTAAGGGTCAGCTATGGATACAAAACATTTTACACAATGTAGGGTCAGCTATCCTCTACGCTCTCGTCCAGGCATACAATCTACAAGCTTTGAATTTATCCTTCCCCACCACCATACATGTCATGGCGTTCCTATAATTACCAGTTAGCATGTCCATTCATTATGTCACATAGAAAAGAAAATGCATTTAGCATACAAACCATTTTATGCTGTCAAGTTCGCATGGACTATTTTTTCAAACCTGGATAATAAAATGCAAGAGTAGATGCATATTTGTATGCCTTACACCAGTTACTTATCATATCCCATAAATTAACTTTGTAACAAGATGCTAACACATATATCATCTTTGATGCATGTCTCAACTAAGTTGTTTTCAAGATGAGGTAGAACTGATGGCACAATATGAAGACCCTTCATTTCAATTTCCAACAGCATGCCAAACCGACACATATAGAACATTTCGAAGATAACATATCACATGAAATTGACAATTTTTCAAGGAGATGCAGTTGCAGTCCTTGGACGTGAACAATTTTCTTAATCTGCAGGAAGAAACTGTTTAATCAGATGTAGAAAGGGTCAAATGGATGGACAAATAGCAAACAAAAAACATGTAATCAGAATGCTCTCCAATCTAGGTGGTGTAGCCCGGGGTTATTGATAGGATTATCTCCAACCAAATGATTATAAATTTATCAAATAGGAATGAATCAGCATGCATTTTGATATACCAAGTGTCGTAAACTGTTTCTTATAATCAACTAATAAAAGACCGAACCTAAAACAAGCTTTAGAAGAAGAAGAATACTGCGCCATGAACTCCCCAGTCTGGTGTTGTCATGCAATGAATGCCACCTTGGATCCTGCCATTAGGCACTTACACTGAAGCTTTGCAGACATATACACATTAGACAATACATCAAAATCACTAGAAAAATACTGGAACTTGAAAGTAATTGAAATCACAACAGGAAACATGGATTCTACCAATTTGATTGCATGGTATGTCTGGACTGCAATATATATAGTTCTATTCCATTTCAAATAGAGTCAGACATATATTTTTCCTGATTCTTCTCATATATTTTTCTTGCCCATTACATTCCCATTCTTCGTAATTATTGATATATCATACTCCCTCCATCCCAAAATAACTATCTCAAGCTTAGTAGAACTTTGTACAAGAGCTAGTACAAAGTTGAGACACTTATTTTGGGACGGAGAGAGTATTCACTTAAATAACCCTTACAAAAACTGAAATCAAGTTATGTTCACCAAAAAACAGAAATGTGGGCAGAAGTTCATATCACGATGGAGTCGCACTCAAACTCTTACAACTGAGATATCAATTGAAATTCTAATTCACCAAGAAATCGGAAACATATGGCTGCAATATATCAATGGCCTTAAATAATGTGTAACATATCAGTATCAGCTATATAATACACAAACAGTTTAACCAAAATTTTGAAATATGAGGCTTCTAATAATAGCAATATATCGCATATTAATCCAAACCCACTTCTGGTCGAAAACAAATCGATGAAGTATCTGGTTGAAATGTTGCCGCAGGTTTTTATTTGTATTAGCATTGGTTAAATATCTGTTGGAAATGATTAAATATACATGGTTAAATATGCGGCTCAACACATCTATCCGTGACCGGATCAAACTTCGATGACCACATCTGCATGGATTTCACAAGGCAAACACAATGAAATTATATACATATGGAACTTGATTAGGCATATCCATGACACAACCGGGCATAGTGCTTTATGTTCATTATTCTTGCTGCTAGCTAGAGCAAATGGCTATAGATTTTAGGATTTTAGCTAAGTAATCGTCATCATTATTCTGTGAGCCTAGCCTAGCTCAACCTTGCAATGTACTCCCTCCGTCCCAAAATAAGTGACTCAACTTTGTACTAAATTTAGTACAAAGTTGAGTCACTTATTTTAGGATGCAGGGAGTAGTATATAAAAATAACCAAGATAAGAGATCTTAGTATCCAAAGCCATTATTTACTAAACTGAAGGTATGACTGAATGGAATTATTTCTAGAGCCCTAAGAAAGTTATCGCGTCAGGTTCTACTGTAGGCTTTGAACTATGGATGATCTAACAATTTACTGTATTCTTGTTACTCTATTGGTATTGTCTAATCCTCATTAAAAACAAAAGTTCCCTTCAAAATTCATCTAGAATAGAATTTGCCAACAAGAGAAATGTGGTAAGCAGACCTACTGATTAGTGAAGATGTCCATCATCTAGCTTTGCTCTGTAATCTATATGGTTTAGGGATTCTGAAATGGTACCGAAACAAAACATAGTGAAAAGTTCCTTGATGTAAAACGGATAATGACAGCATGACTGTACATATTGTCCATAGGATCCAGGCAACAACTTGATTTGAATATATCGTTACGAATTGTTCTTTCAGACAAAGGACGAACTATGTAGGGAAATGTTGGTACGTCCATTTTGCATCATGTTTTTCTACTGTTATTTATTATGTTTTGGGCCATTATTTCACTTTATGATGCTATTCTAGTGTCTTTTCTCTCTTATTTTGCAAATTTCACAAGAAGAGGGAGATTGTCGGCAGCTGGATTTCTGGACCTGGAAAGGCTATAGGAGAGATGGATATTCTCCACATCTCCAAATGACTTGAAAATTTATGGAGATTTACTTCAGAATATATAAAAAATATTAGAAGGATTACCAGAAGGGGGCTGCCAGGGAGTGATAGCTTAGGGGCGCACCTATGAGCTTGTGGGGCCCCTGGCAGGCCTCCTCTGCCCATCTTCTCCAATATGGGGCTATTTTCCCTAGAAAAAAGAAGACTTTTGGGATGAAGCGCCTCCGTCTTGAGGCGGAACTTGGGCAAGGAGCACTTCTGTCCTTCGATGGAGCGATTCCGCCGGGGAAACTTCCTTCTGGGAGGGGGAATCCAAGCCATCGACATCACCAGTGATCCTCTCATCGTGGGAGGACCAATCTTCATCAACATCTTCACCAACACCATCTCATATCAAACCATAGTTCATTTCTTGTATTCAATCTTTGTCCCAAAACCTCAGATTGATACCTGTGGGTTGCTAGTAGTGTTGATTACATCTTTGTAGTTGATGCTAGTTGGTTTATATGGTGGAAGATTATATGTTCAGATCCTTAAGAATATTCAATACACGTCTGATCTTGATCTTGAATATTGTTTGTGAATATTTACTTTTGTTCTTGAGGACATGGGGGAAGATTTGTTATAAGTAATCATGCGAAGTTTGTATTTGTTCGATATTTTGATGATATGTATATTGTTTTAGTGGTGCCATGTGAACGTCGACTACAACACTTCACCGTACTTAGGCCTAAGGGAAGTCATTGGGGAGTAATAAGTAGATGATGGGTTGCAAAAGTGACATAAGCTTAAACCCTAGTTATGTGTTATTCCGTAAGGGGCTGATTTGGATCCATATGTTTCATGCTATGGTTAGATTTATCTTAATTCTTATTTCGTAGCTGTGGATGCTTGCGAGAGGGTGAAAGGATCGAGAAGAGGTGTCTTGAGGGGGGTGAATATACCCTCAACACACAAAGTTGGCAGTTTTTAAGTTTTTCAAGTTGAGGTGGAGTTTAAGAACAAGTTTAACCATTCACAATACATATCAAGCAAGCATGCAAAGAGTACATGAGCAGCGGAAAGTAAAGAATGCAACTTGCAAGAAAGTAAAGGGATGGGATTGGAGTGTGCAAATGCAATTGGAGACACGGAGATTTTTGGCGTGGTTCCGATAGGTGGTGCTATCGTACATCCACGTTGATAGAGACTTCAACCCACAAACGGTAACGATTGCGTGAGTCCACAGAGGGCTCCACCCACGAAGGGTCCATGAAGAAGCAACCTTGTCTATCCCATCATGGCCATCGCCCACGAAGGACTTGCCTCACTAGGGTAGACCTTCACGAAGTAGGTGACATCCTTGCCCGTACAAACTCCTTGGTTCAACTCCACAGTCTTGACGGACACTCCCAAGTGACACCTAACCAATCTAGGAGACACCACTCTCCAAAAGGTAATAGATGGTGTGTTGTTGATGAACTCCTTGCTCTTGTGCTTCAAATGATAGTCTCCCCAACACTCAACTCTCTCTCATAGGATTGGATTTGGTGGAAAGATGATTTGAGTGGAAAGCAACTTGGGGAAGGCTAGAGATCAAGATTCATATGGTTGGATTGGAATATCTTGGCCTCAACACATGAGTAGGTGGTTCTCTCTTAGAAAATGAATGCCGGAAGTGTAAGCATGTTCCGATGGCTTCCCTCACGAATAAGGAGAGGGTGGAGGGGTATATATAGCCTCCACACAAAATCTAACCGTTACACACAATTTACCAAACTCGGTGGGACCGAATCATAAAACTCGGTCAGACCGATTTAGTTCATAATGTGACCGTTAGGCATTTCGGTGGGACCGATATGATGAACTAGGTGGGACCGATGTGCAAGGGTTAGGATAAAACCTTAGCTCGGTTTGACCAATAACACAAACTCGGTGGGACCGATTTGGTAATAAGCAAAACAGAGAGTTGGTCAGGCAAACTCGATGTGACCGATTACATCTTCTCGGTGAGACCAAAAATATTGCAATAGTCAACAGGGAGTTTTCAAGCCCATCTCGGTGAGACCGAGAACCCTATCAGTTAGACCGAATTGACTAGGGTTTCTGGCAGTGGCTATGTCAAATGAACTCGATGGTGCCAGATAAATCAAATCGGTGGGGCCGAGTTTGACTTTTGGTTTAGGACATATGTGGATATGAGAAAGCAGCTGAGGGCTTTAGAGCATATCAAAAAGCACTTTGAGCAAGCAAGCCATTAAGCAACACTTCATCCCCTTTTAATAGTATTGGCTTTCCTATGGACTCAATGTGATCTTGGATCACTGAAATAGAAAATGTAGAGTCCTAAGCTTTGTGCTTCAGCCAATCCTTTGTCCTTAGCATCTTGAAGGGGTTCCACATCCTCTTGTCCATGCCACTCCACTGTTGGACTTATCTGAAATACACTAGATAAAATCATTAGTCCAACAAGAGATATGTTGACATTAATTACCAAAATCACCCAGGGAGTACTTGTGCTTTCAATCTCCCCCTTTTTGGTAATTGATGACAACATACATCAAAGCTTTAGATAAAGATATAGAGAAGGGCAAGTAAAGCTTTGGAAGGACATGTAACATGCATAGGCTTCCCCTACATGTATGAAATCATGTAAATAGGGAACATAAGATCATGTGAGTGCATAATCATGACAGAGCTAGCAATGAGTTACATGTATCTTGGCTATATGCATCTGAGCAAATGGTGTATATATATATATGAAATGTACCTTCATGCTCATGAGTCCTTCTTGCAAACAATATGTACATCAGCGAGAGATCCTCATGCACATGAGTGTGATGCATATACTTACCTTGTGGTCTTGAGCTAGCTTTGGAAGAGATGAACCTGAGTAAACAAGGTTAAATAACACAGAAACATCTACTAAACAAAGCAAGAGCAGCAAACCACAAGAGTACCAAGATTGGGATGACATGTATAGAGTGAGTAATAGGTACTCTATTTGAGTGTAGATATGTCCCCAAAGGTAAAGATATGCAATGAATTCGAAGATTTCATTCCCTTAGATGTCTTGCTCCCCCTGAATCTTATGTAAGATACTAGGAGAAGATAAGGAATAGAAAATCAGAGCGAAGCAAACACACAAACGACATGAACATGTCTTTCCCCTTTAAAGACATGTAACTTCTCTCCTCTTTGAGTACCAAGCAACTGGGGTCTCTCTTTGATGTGATTATTTATCTCTTTCCCCCCCTTTTTATATGATTAAGCCTTGATGTGAGCTCTCTCCCTCTTTGACATCAATTTCCAAGAAGGGTCTTCTGGAGTGTGAGTCAAAATAGGTTTGGTCCTTGAGTCACATAGCAAAATAGCAGGGAAAAATAGGGTGCTGGTAGAGGAAAAGAATCATCGAGTGGAGCCGGAACAAAAAGTGCAGGATGCAACTGACGAAGTGTCTCCTTAGCATGTGAAATCGGTAACACCGAGTTGTTATCTTCGATGGCACCAAGATAATTCGGTTTGACCGAGAGTGACAAACCGGTGTGTCCGAGTACAGTACAGAGAAAAAGCACTTGTCACCTCAGCTCACTAGACAAATAAGATCTCAGAAGGATTTTCAAGGAATTAACTAAAGGATTTGCAATGAATTGGATGCAAGGAAATGCAGAACAGAAATAAAAGATAATAAATCTAGATGAAGTTTTTTTTGAAAAGGGAAATAAATATGCACGAGACAAATGCAAAAACAAGGATAAACACTAGAGAACTTCATCTAGAATTGGTCGGCGACAAAGTCACCTATGTTAGAGTATGTTAACTTAGGAGTCAAGTGAAGACACTTGATCATAGGTCATACTCATTGTTTAAGCTCAAAACAGGGTTGCCATTTTTCGTTTAAGCATTTTGATGTATTCACATCTTGTTGAGCTGCTTTGACCCATGTCTTGGGGTAAAGCGTCTCTAAGATGGAATAACATACCTTGGGTGGTGGTTTTGATCTTGATCATGTAGTTGAACTTGTGTGGGATGCTCAATGTTGATGTAGTTCATTTGGAGCACCTCTTGTAGTTTAAGTTCATCTACCTACATGAATTAGTCTCACAAGGAATAGCACTTGTGTATCCAAGATGACAATCATGAAAATTTGAAATATAAATTGTCAAAGGATATGTTTGAAGGGTTTCATGCTTCCTTGTCTTCAACCACCATAATGTAGAGACTTGGGGATGTAGAAATTGCTCAATAAGTGAGTGAGTTGCAATATCATAGATTTAGATCCATCCAAGTAGCTACAAGGGTTAGATACCATGCAAGGGCGCAAATATATCCAAGATATGTGATTATCATCATAAGAGAAATATCAAGGATTAGTCATAGGCTCATGTCTTGCATGTATCCAAACAAAGTTCCTACTCCAAGTTTGAAGCATCAATGGTGTTCAATACATCTCTCAACCTGCAAAACACTTTCTCATCAAGTGGTTTAGTAAATATATCCGCCAATTTCTTCTCGGTACGCACATGCTTAAGGTTGATATCTCCCTTAGCAACATGATCTCGAATGAAATGATGATGAACTTCAATATGCTTAGTTCAAGAATGTTGCACGGGATTGTGAGCAATCTTAATCGCACTTTCATTGTCACAAAGCAATGGAACATGTTTCACATATATCCCATAATCTTTAAGAGTTTGGGTCATCCAAAGTAATTGAGCACAACATGAACCGGCGACAATGTATTCCGCTTCGGAGGTGGATAAGGATACCGAGTTTTGTTTCTTGGAGGACCAAGACACAAGAGATCTACCAAGAAATTGACAAGTACCCGAAGTGGTCTTTCTATTAACCTTGTCACCGGCATAGTTCGAGTCAGAGTAGCCAACAAGATCAAAGGAAGACCTCTTAGGATACCAAATGCCAAAATTTGGTGTATGTATTAAGTATCTCACTATCCTTTTCACAACCTTAAGATGACATTCTTTGGGGGCTGCTTGATATCCTGCACACATGCACACAGTTAGCATGATATCAGGACAAGAGGCACATAGATATAACAAAGAACCAATCATAGAGCGGTAAACTTTTTGATCAACGGATTCACCATCTTTAGTCAAGTCAAGATGTCCACTAGTAGGCATGGGTGTACTCATACCTTTGCATTCTTGCATATTTAACTTCTTGAATAATTCCTTGGTGTACTTTGTTTGAGAGACAAAGGTACCTTCCTTGGTTTGCTTGATTTGCAAACCAAGAAAGAACTTGAGTTCACTCATCATAGACATCTCAAACTTCTCCGACATAAGATTTCCTAACTTCTCACTAAAATGAGGGTTAATTGATCCAAATATAATATCATCAGCATAAATTTTCCACACAAATAATTCTCCATTAACCCTTTTAGTGAAAAGAGTGGAATCAATTTTTCCAATCTCAAAGCCTTTTTCAATAAGGAACTTGGTCAAGCATTTATACCATGCTCTAGGAGCTTGTTTAAGACCATAAAGAGCTTTGTGAAGTTTGTAAACATGTTTGGGTTTCTTAGGATTAACAAAGTCGGGAGGTTGTTCAACATAAACTTCCTCCTCAATTTCACCATTTAGAAAAACACTTTTAATGTCCATTTGGTATAATATGATATCATGGTGATTAGCATAGGCAACAAAGATGCGAATGGACTCAAATCTAGCAACGGGGGCATATGTCTCACCATAGTCCATACCTTCGACCTGAGTGTAGCCTTGGGCGATGAGACGTGCTTTGTTGTGAACTAATTGTCCATCTTCATCTTGCTTGTTGCGAAACACCCATTTGGTACCGATGATGTTGTGGTTGTTGTCGGGCTTTTCGACCAATGTCCACACTTGGTTTCCCTCAAAGTTGTGTAGCTCTTCATGCATGGCATTTATCCAATCCGGATCTTCCAATGCTTCTTCAACCATCATGGGTTCAATGCTAGAGATGAATGAATAATGTTCACAAAAATTAGCCAAACGAGATTTAGAGCGAGTGATTCTCCCGGTTTGGATATCATTGTAGATTTGCTCGACGGGATGGTCTCTAGCGACTCTTGCTCGAACTCGTGAGAGCTTTTGTTTTGGTCGGGGTGGAACATCTTCTTCATCTTGTTCTTCTTCTTGGCCTTCTTCATTGTTGACGCTGTCGTTCTCTTGTCGTGGTGGAGAAGGAGGTTGATGAGGTTCATCTCGGTGTACTTCCTCGTTTTCTTCATCTTGGTGTGGCCCACTTGTGGATGCTTCCATATCAACTCTTGGTTCACCTTGTCGTGAGGTAGAAGCTTCCACTTGGACGGACGAGGTACTCTACTTCACCTCCGTTGGATGGATCTTGCCAATAGACAAGTCTTGGATTGCTTCTGAAGGGACTTTGTCTTCTACATCAATTGGCAATTGCTCTACTTGCGAGCTGTTAGATTCATCAAACTTCACATCTACCGTCTCTTTAACCTTTTGCGTGAAAATGTTGTAGACACGGTAAGTGTGAGAGTTTGAGCCATAACCAAGTAGGAAACCTTCATGAGATTTGGGAGCAAATTTAGAATGACGATGCTTATCAAGAATGTAGCACTTTGAGCCAAATACTAGAAAGTATCCAACTTGGGGTTTGTTACCGGTGAGGAGCTCGTATGCCAGCTTGCCGAGTAGCTTGCGAAGATACAGGCGATTTGTTGCATGACAAGCTGTTTAAACTGCTTCCTCCCAAAAGTGTTTTGGCGTCTTGTATTCATCAAGCATTGTTCTTGCCATTTTGATGAGCGTCCGGTTCTTCCTCTCAACAACTCCATTTTGTTGAGGTGTGTACGTAGCTGAGAACTCATCTGAGATCCCTTCTTCGTCAAGAAAGGTGTCCACATTGGCGTTCTTGAACTCTGTTCTATTGTCGCTGTGAACCTTCTTGATCTTCACTTCAAATTGATTTTGGCCTTCCTGGCGAAGTTCTTGAAGATCTTTTGGACCTGCGATTTATCATCGAGAAAGAACACCCACGTAAATCTTGAAAAATCGTCAACTATAACTAGACCAAATGAGTTTCCACCGATACTTTTGTAGGCGTTGGGACCAAAGAGATCCATATGAAGTAGCTCGAGCGGTCTTCTCGTGGTCACGATGTTCTTCACGGGGTGGCTTCCTCCAACCTGTTTTTCTGCTTGGCAAGCGCTGCAAAGTCTATCCTTATCAATTATGACATCTTTAACACCAAGGATATGATCTCCTGTAATAAGCTTGTCTAGGTTTCGCATTCCCACATGACCAAACCGTCTATGCCACAACCAGCCTTTGGAAGATTTAGCAATTAAGCAGGTTCTAGGTTGAGCCTTTTTAGTTAAATCAACAATGTATAGATCACCTCTATGTATGCCGGTAAAGACCATTTTATGATTATCTCTACGAAACACTTGGCAATCTACTTTAGTAAATAGGACAATGAAACCAAAGTCAGCTAGTCTAGATACAGAAAGAAGATTATAGCCAAGAGATTCAACGAGCATGACATTTTGTATGGAGCTATCATGTGAGATGGCCACCTTACTAAGGCCAACCACCTTACCCTTTGAGTTATCACCAAAAGTGACATACTTTTGAGGGCTGTCATTTTCAACAAGCTCATGAAACATATCTTTATCTCCGGTCATGTGATCGGTACATCCACTATCAAGGACCCATTCCTTTCCTTGTACCATGTAGCCACGAAGATTTACCATAAGACCAAAGTGTCTCATTGTATCATCAAGATCATAGTCACTATCATCATCATCATCATCATAGTATCCATGTTCAACATCTTCATGTGGTGGATCAATTCCTAGAGAGGGTGATTCATTAGATAAATGATCATGAAAATAATCATCTTTATGAAATCTAATGGCTTCGGCGATAATATTGCTAATGATTCCAACATCTCCTTTGTCACGCATAAGGTCACAAAGCTCAAATAGACAATCACCAAACTTAGGATCACTAGTACTCATTTTATTCAAGGCAATTGACTTATGAAGAATCCCATCTAGATTTTGCAAGGAACAGTTTGGAAATCTTTCCTCAAGATATCTCCATATAGTATAAGCACAATCAAGAGCCGACAAGCTAGCAATCAAGTTATTAGGCAATCCTCTAATGATAAGATTGGTAGTTCTAAGATTGTGAATCATGTCAAGATCCTCATCATGGGTAGGATGCAAGGGATCAATAGGGCGAGCACAAGGGGTGGCAATGTACTTGCTTAAATGATATTCATTGAAAATCTCAAGCATCTCATTTTTCCACTCATGAAAGTACTCTCCATCAAGTATAGGCACTGTATGTCTAAGACTCCCCAACGTAGACTCATCCATCTTCCTCCAATGGTGATTAAACCAAAGCAATGGAGACCAAAGCTCTAATACCAATTGAAAGGATCGAGAAGAGGTGTCTAGAGGGGGGGGGTGAATAGACCCTCAACACACAAAGTTGGCAGTCAAGTTTTTCAAGTTGAGGTGGAGTTTAAGCACAAGTTTAACCATTCACAATACATATCAAGCAAGCATTCAAAGATTATATGAGCAGCGGAAAGTAAAGCATGCAACTTGCAAGAAAGTAAAGGGATGGGATTGGAATGTGCAAATGCAATTGGAGACACGGAGATTTTTGGCGTGCTTCCGATTGGTGATGCTATCATACATCCACGTTGATGGAACTTCAACCCACGAAGGGTAATGGTTGCGCGAGTCCACGGAGGGCTCCACCCACGAAGGGTCCACGAAGAAGCAACCTTGTCTATCCCACCATGGCCATCGCCCACGAAGGACTTGCCTCACTAGGGTAGATCTTCACGAAGTAGGCGATCTCCTTGCCCGTACAAACTCCTTGGTTCAACTCCACAATCTTGACGGAGGCTCCCAAGTGACACCTAACCAATCTAGGAGACACCACTCTCCAAAAGGTAATAGATGGTGTGTTGTTGATGAACTCCTTGCTCTTGTGCTTCAAATGATAGTCTCTCCAACACTCAACTCTCTCTCATAGGATTGGATTTGGTGGAAAGATGATTTGAGTGGAAAGCAACTTGGGGAAGGCTAGAGATCAAGATTCATATGGTTGGATTGGAATATCTTGGCCACAACACATGAGTAGGTGGTTCTCTCTCAGAAAATGAATGCTGGAAGTGTAAGCATGTTCTAATGGCTTCCCTCACGAATGAGGATAGGGTGGAGGGGTATATATAGCCTCCTCACAAAATCTAACCGTTACACACAATTTACCAAACTCGGTCAGACCAATTTAGTTCCTAATGTGACTGTTAGGCATTTCGGTGGGACCGGTATGATCAACTCGGTGGGACCAATGTGCAAGGGTTAGGGTAAAACCTTAGCTCGGTTTGACCGATTACACAAACTCAGTGGGACCAATTTGGTAATAAGCAAAATAGAGAGTTAGTCGGGCAAACTCGGTGTGACCGATTACATCTTCTCGGTGAGACCGAAAATATTGCAATAGACAATAGGGAGTTTGCAAGCCCATCTCGGTAAGACCGAGATCCCTATCGGTGAAACTGAATTGACTAGGGTTTCTGGCAGTGGCTATGTCAAATGAACTCGGAGGCGCCAGATAAATCAAATCAGTGGGGACGAGTTTGACTTTTGGTTCGGGACATATGTGGATATGAGAAAGTAGCCAAGGGCTTTGGAACATATCACTAAGCACTTTGAGCAAGCAAGCCGTTAAGCAGCACCTCATCCACTTTTAATAGTATTGGCTTTCCGATGGATTCAATGTGATCTTGAATCACTGAAATAGAAAATGTAGAGTCCTGAGCTTTGAGCTTGAGCCCATCCTATGCCTTGGCATCTTGAAGGGGTTCCACATCCTCTTGTTCGTGCCACTCCACTGTTGGACTTATCTGAAATACACTAGATAAAAGCATTAGTCCAACAAGAGATATGTTGACATTAATTACCAAAATCACCCAGGGAGCACTTGTGCTTTCAATATCCCCCTTTTTGGTAATTGATGACAACATAGATCAAAGATTTAGATAAAGATATAGAGAAGGACAAGTAAAGCTTTGGAAGGACATGTAACATGCATAGGCTTGCCCTACATGTATGGAATCATGTAAATATGGAACATAAGATCATGTGAGTGCATAATCATGATAGAGCTAGCAATGAGTTACATGTATCTTGGCTATATGCATCTGAGCAAATGGTGTGAATATAGGAAATGTACCTTCATGCTCATGAGTCCTTCTTGCAAACAATATGTACATCTACGAGAGATCCTCATGCACATGAGTGTGATGCATATACTTACCTTGTGGTCTTGAGCTAGCTTTGGAAGAGATGAACCTGAGTAAGCAAGGTTAAATAACATAGAACCATCTACTAAACAGAGCAAGAGCAGCAAACCACAAGAGTACCAAGATTGGGATGACATGTATAGAGTGAGTACTAGGTACTCTATTTGAGTGTAGACATGTCCCCAAAGGTAAAGATATGCAATGAATTCAAAGATTTCCTTCCCTTAGATGTCTTGCTCCCCCTGAATCTTATGTGGGATACTGCAAGAAGATAAGGAATAGAAAATCAGAGCGAAGCAAACACACAAATGACATGAACATGTCTTTCCCCTTTAAAGACATGTAACTTCTCTCCTCTTTGAATACCAAGCAACTGGGGTCTCTCTTTGATTTGATTATTTATCTCCTTTTCCCCCTTTCTATATGATTAAGCTTTGATGTGAGCTCTCTCTCCCCCTTTGACATCAATTTCCAACAAGGGTCTTCTGGAGTGTGAGTCAAAATAGGTTTGGTCCTTGAGTCACATAGCAAAGTAGCAGGGAAAAATAGGGTGCTGGTAGAGGAAAAGAGTCATCGAGTGGAGCTGGAACAAAAAGTGTAGGATGCAACTGACGAAGTGTCTCCTTAGCATGTGAAATCGGTAACACCGAGTTGTTATCTTCGGTGGCACCGAGATAATTCGGTTTGACCGAGAGTGACAAACCGGTGTGTCCAAGTTCAGTACAGAGAAAAAGCACTTGTCACCTCAGCTCACTAGACAAATAAGATCTCACAAGGATTTTCAAGGAATTAACTAAAGGATTTGCAATGAATTGGATGTAGGGAAATGCAAAACAGAAATAAAAGAGAAGAAATCTAGATGAAGTTTTTTTGAAACGGGAAATATATATGCATGAGACAAATGCAAGAACAAGGATAAACACTAGAGAACTTCATCTAGAATTGGTCGGCGACAAAGTCACCTATGTTAGAGTATGTTGACTTAGGAGTCAAGTGAAGACACTTGATCATAGGTCATACTCATTGTTTGAGCTCAAAATGGGGTTGCCATTTTTCGTTTAAGCATTTTGATGTATTCACATCTTGTTGAGTTGCTTTGACCCATGTCTTCGGGTAAAGCTTCTCTAAGATGGAATAACATACCTTGGGTGGTGGTTTTGATCTTGATCATGTAGTTGAACTTGTGTGGGATGCTCAATGTTGATGTAGTTCATTTGGAGCACCTCTTGTAGTTGAAGTTCATCTACCTACATGAATTAGTCTCGCAAGGAATAGCACTTGTGTATCCAAGATGACAATCATGAAAATTTGAAATATAAATTGTCAAAGGATATGTTTGAAGGGTTTCATGCTTCCTTGTCTTCAACCACCGTAATGTAGAGACTTGGTGATGTAGAGATTGCTCAATAAGTGAGTGAGTTGCAATCTCATAGATTTAGATCCATCCAAGTACCTACAAGGGTTAGATACCATGCAAGGGTGCAAATATATCCAAGATATGTGATTATCATCATAAGAGAAATACCAAGGATTAGTCATAGGCACATGTCTTGCATGTATCCAAACGAAGTTCCTACTCCAAGTTTGAAGCATCAATGATGTTCAATTCACCTCTCAACCTGCAAACCACTTTCTCATCAAGTGGTTTAGTAAATATATCTGCCAATTTCTTGTCGGTACGAACATGCTTAAGGTTGATATCTCCCTTAGCAACATGATCTCGAATGAAACGATGACGAACTTCAATATGCTTAGTTCGAGAATGTTACACGGGATTGTGAGCAATCTTAATAGAACTTTCATTGTCACAAAGCAATGGAACATGTTTCACATATATCCCATAATCTTTAAGAGTTTGGGTCAAAGTAATTGAGCACAACATGAACCGGCGACAATGTATTCCGCTTCGGAGGTGGATAAGGATACCGAGTTTTTTTTCTTGGAGGACCAAGACACAAGAGATCTGCCAAGAAATTGACAAGTACCCGAAGTGGTATTTCTATCAACCTTGTCACAGACATAGTTCGAGTCGGAGTAGCCAACAAGATCAAAGGAAGACCTCTTAGGATACCAAATGCCAAAATTTGGTGTATGTATTAAGTATCTCACTATCGTTTTCACAGCCTTAAGATGACATTCTTTGGGGGCTTCTTGATATCCTGCACACATGCACACAGTTAGCATGATATCGGGACAAGAGGCACATAGATATAAAAAAGAACCAATCATAGAGCGGTAAACTTTTTGATCAACAGATTCACCATCTTTAGTCAAGTCAAGATGTCCACTAGTAGGCATGGGTGTACTCATACCTTTGCATTCTTGCATATTGAACTTCTTGAATATTCCTTGGTGTACTTTGCTTGAGAGAAAAAGGTACCTTCCTTAGTTTGCTTGATTTGCAAACCAAGAAAGAACTTGAGTTCACTCATCATAGACATCTCAAACTTCTCCGGCATAAGCTTTCCAAACTTCTCACTAAAATGAGGGTTAATTGATCCAAATATAATATCATCAGCATAAATTTGGCACACAAATAATTCTCCGTTAACCCTTTTAGTGAAAAGAGTGGAATCAATTTTTCCAATCTCAAAGCCTTTTTCAATAAGGAACTTGGTCAAGCATTTATACCATGCTCTAGGATCTTGTTTAAGACCATAAAGAGCTTTGTGAAGTTTGTAAACATGATTGGATTTCTTAGGATTAACAAAGCCGGGAGGTTGTTTAACATAAACTTCATCCTCAATTTCACCATTTAGAAAAGCACTTTTAATGTCCATTTGGTATAATGTGATATCATGGTGATTAGCATAGGCAAGTAAGATGAGCCTAGCAACGGGGGCATATGTCTCACCATAGTCCATACCTTCGACTTGAGTGTAGCCTTGGGCGACGAGACGTGCTTTGTTGCGAACTACTAGTCCATCTTCATCTTGCTTGTTGTGAAACACCCATTTGGTACCGATGATGTTGTGGTTGTTGTCGGGCTTTTCGACCAATGTCCACACTTGGTTTCTCTCAAAGTTGTGTAGCTCTTCATGCATGGCATTTATCCAATCCGGATCTTCCAATGCTTCTTCAACCATCATGGGTTCAATGCTAGAGATGAATGAATAATGTTCACAAAAATTAGCCAAACGAAATTTAGAGCGAGTGATTCTCCCGGTTTGGATATCATTGTAGATTTGCTCGACGGGATGGTCTCTAGCGACTCTTGCTCGAACTCGTGAGAGCTTTTGTTTTGGTCGGGGTGGAACATATTCTTCATCTTGTTCTTCTTCTTGGACTTCTTCATTGTTGACGTTGTCATTCTCTTGTCGTGGTGGAGAAGGAGGTTGATGAGGTTCATCTTGGTGTACTTCCTCGTTTTCTTCATCTTGGTGTGTCCCACTTGTGGATGCTTCCATATCCACTCTTGGTTCACCTTGTCGTGAGGTAGAAGCTTCCACTTGGACGGACGAGGTACTCTCGTTCACCTCCGTTGGATGGATCTTGCCAATAGACAAGTCTTGGATTGCTTCCGAAGGGTCTTTGTCTCCTACATCAATTGGCAATTGCTCTACTTGCGAGCTGTTAGATTCATCAAACTTCACATCTACCATCTCTTCAACCTTTCGGGTGAAATTGTTGTAGACATGGTAAGTGTGAGAGTTTGAGCCATAACCAAGTAGGAAACCTTCATGAGATTTGGGAGCAAATTTAGAACGACGATGCTTATCAAGAATGTAGCACTTTGAGCCGAATACTCGAAAGTATCCAACTTGGGGTTTGTTACCGGTGAGGAGCTTGTATGTTGTCTTGCCGAGTAGCTTGTGAAGATACATGCGATTTGCTGCATGACAAGTTGTCTCAACCGCTTCCGCCCAAAAGTGTTTTGGCGTCTTGTATTCATCAAGCATTGTTCTCGCCATTTCGATGAGCGCCCGGTTCTTCCTCTCAACAACTCCATTTTGTTGAGGTGTGTACGTAGCCGAGAACTCATGAGAGATCCCTTGTTTGTTAAGAAAGGTGTCCACATTGGCGTTCTTGAACTCCGTTCTATTATCACTGTGAACCTTCTTGATCTTCACTTCAAATTGATTTTGTGCCTTCCTAGCGAAGTTCTTGAAGATCTTTGGGACCTGCGATTTATCATCAAGAAAGAACACCCACATAAATCTTGAAAAATCATCAACTATAACTAGACCAAATGAGTTTCCACCGAGACTTTTGTAGGCATTGGGACCAAAGAGATCCATATGAAGTAGCTCGAGTCGTCTTCTCGTGGTCATGATGTTCTTCATGGGGTGGCTTCCTCCAACCTATTTTTCTACTTGGCAAGCACTGCAAAGTCTATCCTTATCAAATATGACATCTTTAACACCAAGGATATGATCTCCTTTAATAAGCTTGTCAAGGTTTCGCATGCCCATATGACCTAACCGTCTATGCCACAACCAGCCTTTGGAAGATTTAGCTATTAAGCAGGTTCTAGGTTGAGCCTTTTTAGTTAAATCAACAATGTATAGATCACCTCTATGTATGCCGGTAAAGACCATTTTATGATTATCTCTATGAAACACTTGGCAATCTACTTTAGTAAATAGGACATTGAAACCAAAGTCAGCTAGTCTAGATATAGAAAGCAGATTATAGCCAAGAGATTCAACAAGCATGACATTTTGTATGGAGCTATCATGTGAGATGGCCACCTTAGTGAGGCCGATCACCTTACCCTTTGAGTTATCACCAAAAGTGACATACTTTCGAGGGCCGTCATTTTCAGCAAGCTCAAGAAATATATCTTTATCTTCGGTCATGTGATCGGTACATCCACTATCAAGGACCCATTCCTTTCCTCGTACCATGTAGCCGCGAAGATTTACCATAAGACCAAAGTGTCTCATTATATCATCAAGATCATAGTCACTATCATCATCATCATCATCATAGTATCCATGTTCAACATCTTCATGTGGTGGATCAATTCCTAGAGAGGGTGATTCATTAGAGAAATGATCATGACAATAATCATCTTTATGAAATCTAATGGCTTCGGTGATAATATTGCTAATGATTCCAACATCTCCTTTGTCACGCATAAGGTCACAAAGCTCAAATAGACAATCACCAAACTTAGGATCACTAGTACTCATTTTATTCAAGGCAATTGACTTATCAAGAATGCCATCTAGATTTTGCAAGGAATAGTTTGGAAATCTTTCCTCAAGATATCTCCATATAGTATAAGCACAATCAAGAGCCGGCAAGCTACCAATCAAGTTTTTAGGCAATCCTCTAATGATAAGATTGATAGTTCGAAGATTGCGAATCATGTCAAGATCCTCATCATGGGTAGGATGCAAGGGATCAACAGGGCGAGCATAAGGGGTGGTAATGTACTTGCTTAAATGATATTCATTGAAAATCTCAAGCATCTCATTTTTCCACTCATGAAAGTACTGTCCATCAAGTATAGGCACTCTATGTCTAATACTCCCCAACGTAGACTCATCCATCTTCCTCTAATGGTGATTAAACCAAAGCAATGGAGACCAAAGCTCTGATACCAATTGAAAGGATCGACAAGAGGTGTCTAGAGGGGGGGGGGTGAATAGACCCTCAAGACACAAAGTTGGTAGTTTTTAAGTTTTTCAAGTCGAGGTGGAGTTTAAGCACAAGTTTAACCATTCACAATACATATCAAGCAAGAATGCAAAGAGTATATGAGCAGCTGAAAGTAAAGCATGCAACTTGCAAGAAAGTAAAGGGATGGGATTAGAATGTGCAAATGCAATTGGTGACACGAAGATTTTTGGCGTTGTTCCGATAGGTGGTGCTATCGTATATCCACGTCGATGGAGACTTCAACCCATGAAGGGTAACGGTTGTCAGTGTCAAAACCGGCGGATCTCGGGTAGGGGCTTCCGATCTGTGCGTCTTAGGCTGATTGTAACAGGAAGCAAGGGACACAATGTTTACCCAGGTTCGGGCCCTCTCGATGGAGGTAAAACCCTACTTCCTTCTTGGTTAATATTGAAGATATGAGTAGTACAAGAGTAGATCTACCACGAGATCGTAGAGGCTAAACCCTAAGAGCTAGCCTGTGATGGTATGATTTTAATTACGATCGGCCTTCTAAGGACCAACCTCTCCGGTT
Organism: Triticum aestivum; assembly: GCF_018294505.1. Taxonomy (NCBI): domain Eukaryota; kingdom Viridiplantae; phylum Streptophyta; class Magnoliopsida; order Poales; family Poaceae; genus Triticum; species Triticum aestivum. Next base: position 262,318,956 of record NC_057798.1, on the reverse strand, counting down.
TATATAGACACCGGAGAGGGCTAGGGTTTACATGGAGTCGGTTACAAGGAAGGAAACACAATATCTGGATTGCCAAGCTTGCCTCCCACGCAAAGGAAAGTCCCATCCGGACACGGGCCGAAGTCTTGAGTCTTGTATCTTCACGCTTCAATAGTCCGGACAATGTATATAGTCCGGCTGTCTGGATACCCCCTAATCCAGGACTCCCTCAGTAGCCCCTGAACCAGGCTTCAATGACGATGAGTCCGGCGGGCAGTCTTATTTTCGGCATTGCAAGGCGGGTTCCTTCTCATAATACTCCAAGGTAATTATCGAACACTTCAATCGTGTCCGGATCCACAAAATGATCTTCCCATACAGCCGTAGAGAGGATGATATTTCACAAATGGAATCTGCTGACAACTTTTTTAGACAACGTGACATGTCATTACGGTCGGGTCATTATTCGAACCGTTTTCCTACAACCAGCCACATCGCATATTGCGAGGCAGTTTCCTTGACACGTCTTGTCAAAGCAGAGATCGTGTCCCCTTGTCACGGGATTCTCATCAGTACAGGTATGGGTAATCCCACCATGCCATCAATCATGGCGCTTGGGAAGTAAGCGATTCTACGGGCAAGTGGGGAGGCGCACCGCTTTCGTCGCCTCTATAAAGGGATAAGAGTTCCCCATTTTTACCCACGCCTTCTTCCTCCTTTGCCCACTCTTGCCCCCTCGAGCTCTAGTGCCCTAGCCCAAGTCTTCTTCGCACAGCTAAACATGTCCGGAGCAGGAGGCATGTGGGTGGCTTCCACCGTGAAGGAGAAGCACATCACAAATCTTCGGGCGGCCGGATACTTGGCCGCAGACATAGCGCACCAGCTACCAGACGACGGCCAGGTCGTTTCGACCCTGGGACCCCATGAGAGGGTCGTGTTTCTTGCCCACTTCGTCCGTGGACTGGGGTTTCCACTTCATCCCTTCGTCCGCAGGCTCATGTTCTACTACGGTCTAGATTTCCATGATCTAGCCAACATCTCGGCGTTTATTGTCGTGTGCGAGGCCTTCCTCCGCATCAAGCCTCACTTCGGCTTGTGGCTGCAAATCTTCTGCGTGAAGCCGAAGATCATGAGCGGCCAGCAAGCGGAGTGCAGAGGGGCCATGGTGGGCAAGATGCCTAACGTCACCTGGCTTGACGGCTCCTTTGCAGAAACCGTGAAGGGGTGGCAATCAGGGTGGTTCTACATCACCGAGCCGCGCGGCGCCAACTGGGCGGCGGTCCCCGAGTTCCGATCGGGAACCCCCATGCGGCTCACCTCCTAGGAAAAGAAGGGCCTGTCCTGGGGAGAATCTACAGAGCTTACCGGACTCCAAACCTGCATCCAGAGCATGAAGGACAAGAACATCGAGCTTGTCAATGTGATCCAGGTCATGCTCGTTCGCCGGATTCTACCGTGCCAAAGGCGGGCATTCAATCTGTGGGAGTTCATCCCGGCCAAACACCAGACGCTTCATAGGCTCTACGGCATGAAGCACAAAGACGCGTGGAAGGCATTGTTCAAGGCCTCCGAAGTACCTCCTCCCACATCCGAGGACCGTGGGCTCCATGCCGCGCAGCCTCCTAGTCAGGTGAGTTTTTAGGCTACCACCGGATTCGGTTCTTCCCAATATATTCATGGGGAGTCTTAAGCAATTGTGCATATTTGTTCAGGATTATGTGGAGACAGCGGAGCAGATTGACTGTCCGGCTCCGCTGCCAGAAAGCCCAGCTGATGCTCTCCTGACAGAGATGCTGGTCCCGGCGCCCTATAAGGCGCCTGTCGGTGTCAAAACCGGCGGATCTCGGGTAGGGGTCCCGAACTGTGTGTCTAGGCGGATGGTAACAGGAGACAAGGGACACGATGTTTTTACCTAGGTTCGGGCCCTCTCGATGGAGGTAAAACCCTACTCCTGCTTGATTAATATTGATGATATGGGTAGTACAAGAGTAGATCTACCACGAGATCAGAGAGGCTAAACCCTAGAAGCTAGCCTATGGTATGATTGTTGTTCGTCCTATGGACTAAAACCCTCCGGTTTATATAGGCACCGAAGAGGGTTAGGGTTACACAGAGTCGGTTACAATGGTAGGAGATCTACATATCCGTATCGCCAAGCTTGCCTTCCACGCCAAGGAAAGTCCCATCCGGACACGGGACGAAGTCTTCAATCTTGTATCTTCATAGTCCAGGAGTCCGACCAAAGGTGATAGTTCGGCTATCCGGACACCCCCTAATCCAGGACTCCCTCAGTAGCCCCTGAACCAGGCTTCAATGACGACGAGTCCGGCGTGCATATTGTCTTCGGCATTGCAAGGCGGTTTCCTCCTCCGAATAATTCATAGAAGATTTTGAACACAAGGATAGTGTCCGGCTCTGCAAAATAAGTTCCACATACCAACGTAGAGAGAATAATATTTACACAAATTCAATCTGCTGACGTATTCCGTGGCGTGACATCGCACCACGGCCAAGCCTTTATTCGAATCATTTTTACTATCCCACCTCAGTGCGTTTAGCGAGGCGGTTTCCTTGGCACGTCTTGTCAAAGCAGAGATCGTGTCCCCTTATTTCGGGATTCTCATCAATACGGGCGTGGGTAACCCAACCGCGCCATTGATTACGGCGCTTGGGAGATAAGCGAGTTTTACCAGGCTGGTCGCACAGTTTCGTCCGTCCATATAAGGAGATAAGGATCCACCTTTTTACCTACGCCTTCTTCCTCCTTTGCTCATCCATTTCCACGCACTTGAGCTCCAGTGCCCAAGTCCGCACATCTCGCCTCAACCTTCCCCAGCCATGTACGGAGGGGGAGGCAAGTGGATGGTCTCCTCCGTCACGGAGAGGCACATCAAAAAGCTGCGGAAGGTCGGATACTTGTCCAGCGACATCGCCCATCGGCTCCCCGACAAGGGGCAGCTTATCCCCACCCCCAGGCCCCATGAGAGGGTGGTGTTCCTCACCCACTTCCTCCGCGTACTAGGTTTTCCACTTCACCCATTTGTCCGGGGGCTCATGTTCTACTACGGCCTGGATTTCCATGATCTGGCCCCGAATTTCATCCTCAACATCTCAGCGTTCATCGTCGTGTGCGAGGCCTTCCTCTGCATTCAGCCCCACTTCGTCTTATGGCTAAAGACCTTCAATGTCAAGCCAAAGGTAGTGGGCGGCCGCCAGGCGAAGTGCGGAGGTGCCATGGTGGGCAGGATGCCCAACGTCTTATGGCTCGAGGGCTCCTTCGTGGAGACCATAAAGGGGTGGCAATCGAGGTGGTTCTACATCACCGAGCCACATGACCCTAAATAGGTGGCAGCCCCCAAATTCCGATCTGGCTTCCCTACATGGCTCACCTCTTGGAAAGAGACGGGCCTGACATGGGGTAATTCGGAAGAGCTGACCAGACTCCGAACATGCGTCCAAAACCTGGTGAACAAGAAGCTCAAGCTTGTCAACGTAGTCCAGGTCATGCTCATCCGCCGGATCCTCCCGTGCCAACGAGGGGCCTTCAACTTGTGGGAGTTTGATCCGGCACGGCACCAAACCTTGAGCAGGCTCTTCGACACTACGTACGAAGATGCCTGGAAGGTGCTGTTCAAGGGCGCCGAGGCTCTCGCATCCGCTACCGAAGATCGCGGATTCAACTCGCAGCGTCAAGCCAGCGAGGTAAGATATTTTACCCTTTACAGGATGCTTGTTTTTCATAGTTTGACTCTATGCAGGATCTAAACTCCCTTACCTTTGACAGGCCTGGCAGAAGACGTCTGGGCAGGTTGACTGTCCGGCTCCCTTGCCAGAAGACCCAGCGGACACCCGATTCACGGGGCTGCTGGTTCCGGCACCTCATGTGGTGCCGGAGAAGAAGGCCAAGAAGAAGGCCAGGTGTTGTCGGACTCATCGTCCGATGAATCCAAGGCGGACTCCTCCCGCGAAGACGAGGAGGAGGAAAAAGAGGCCTCTCCCCCAGCGGGGGGAGAGAAGAAAAGGAAGGCCGCCCCAACAGGGGAGGCCGGAGGGTCCAAGAAGGGAAGGACCCTTCCTCCGGACTACTCCACCAACGCCGACGACGGCGAAGAGGAGTGGCCACCGAGGGCTAAGCCCCTGGCGACATCGTAAGTGTACGGATACCAGAATAACTCATGGCGTTTCGTTTGTCGTATAGAATCTCCTAACGCCGAATATAACCCTGCAGCCCGCCCAAGGACGGGCTTGACACTTCAACGAGCGGCTCCCTGGCTTCGTCGGACGTGAATAGCACTTCACTTCCGACCGCCTCCTCTCCTCGCGGTGCGGATGATGCCGAGGTGGGGTCCCAAAAGGGGCCCAGCCAGGAGGAGGAGGTCCCGGAGGCGCCGCAAGGCAACCTCCTGGACTCCGGGCACTAGGGGGATCAAACCCCAAAGGGCTCTAAGTCCGGCCCTGGGCCGGACTCCGCACCGGAACCTTCAGTGGTTCCGGAGTCCGGCAGGCAGCCCCTTCGTAAGAAGGGCGAGACTGCGACACCGGTGACCTCTGTCCAACCGGAGGCACCGGATAATTTGCTGGAGGCGCTTAACGGCGCCTCCATCAACGAGGAGCACCGCACTGTTATGAGTGTGGTGATCCAGAAAGTTCAGTCCGCCAAGAGCGGGCTGACTGAAGCCTGTGCCAGCCTTCTAACATGCTTTAAGGTATGAATTTAAGATATGTAAAAATATTACCGCATAGACAGTAGCCCCTGATGCTCAGTTTTGTGTTCGGAAAGAAAAGCCGAACTGAGGATCTAAAAAGATGTACGCAGGAGTCTAACATAAGTATGTCAATATGGGGAATGCAGGCTGCGCTGCTGACCTCTGCCACACTGATTGCGGAGGTCAATGCATTGAAGCAGAGCCTAGAGCGGTCCGAGAACGAGCTCGGCCTTGCCAAAAAGCAGCTCGAGGACAAGGAAGGTAAGTAATACCTTATGGAAGTATATAAAAGATGTGGTTGCAAAAAATGACAGGAATAACGTGAGAATTGCAGGGGCCACGAACGAGGTGGCGACCCTGAAGGAGGCGGTGTCCAAGGCCGAAAGCAATGCGGCCGCGGAGCGCACCGAGCGAGAGAAGCAGGAGGCGCGGGTGGCGGAGGTGCGGCAAGAGCTCCAGGCTCTCGTGGAAAAACACGAGAGTTTGGAGCGTGACTCAAAGACTCGAGAGTCCGAGCTCGCCTCGGATCTTGAGAGCACCAAAGCCGCTAAGGCCGAAGCCCAGAAAGCCCTCCAGGAAATTGAGGCAATGAAGAAGATAGCGGCGGGTAAGGCATTCTTCATGCAAAGCAAGTACGTGAAAGTGAATTACTTGTTACTTACCGGAATCCGGAGCTCTCCAGGAGCATTCGTAGATCTACCCCGCAGTGTGTCCGATGCTACCGCATTCTACCGGGCCAAGGAGGGGAGCTCGACGGAGAAGGTGTTCTGGTCTCAGTATGCTGAGGCCGGACACCCGGTGCCCTTGAGCGACCAGCTGAAGCAGCTGGTTGAGCTCCATAAGGTGGCCGAACATGCCATGAAGGGCCTCATAGTTCGGCTATGGCCTAAGGAAGCCATGCCTGGGAGCTACTTCGGGCTGGTGAGGCGGCTGGTGGACGCCTGTCCATGGATTGAATTCGTCAAGTGCTCCGCCTATATCGAAGGTGCCCGTAGGGCCCTTGCCCGTACTAAAGTGCACTGGGGCAAGATGGACGCTGAGAAGCTTGTGACGGACGCTCCACCGCCGGGTAGGGAGTATCGCAAGCCTGAGATGTATTATGCGGGCGTCCTGAAGGGTGCCCGCCTTATAGGGGGTGAATGCTCCAAAGATGTAATTTTTGAGTAAACTCGCATTTGTTATCCTGTACGCTTGAAAACTTGTTCATATGCGCTAAGCAACGCTTGTGAATTTAAAATATTACCTTTTGTGCGACCATTTATTAAATTTGAGAGATGGCGAGTCGTCGGCTTCTACCCCCATGCCACGAGTGCTGGGGTGTTCAGGATAAACTTGAGCGCTCTTTTTCCCATTCTTGGGTCCTTCGAGGGAGGTGCTCAACGCAACGAACGAGGCAACCGGACTATAATGCTTGAACACTCTCACTTAGCCATAGAATTCTATAATTTTAAATTTCGGCGAAGCCCCTAGTATTCAGAAGACCGAGTTCGGGGCGCTATCCACGCCTGGGCCGGACAAAGCCGACTCCTCGCTCTAAGCGGCATAAGTGGATATGAAGGAGATAGTCCTCGATCAAGACCGCAGGATCTGTTGTGCCATCGTATGATTCAATGTTTACGGGTTTGAAACCCTCAGGGATTTGATGATCCATCACTTCGTCTGTGAAGCATAGTGGGTGTGCGGCACCTCTGTATTGAGCTATATCACGACGCAGCTCAAATGAGCTTTGTCTACTGTGTTCGGCCCGGCCGGAATTGCCATATCCGGCGTGACGGTTATCATCACGTATCGTGGGGCACCCACGCGATCCGTAGATCGATCTTGTTTGCCTTGCCTTGTCTTCCAGTATATCCCGCAGGTCTGGCACATTTTCCCGCGCCTTGGTATTTTTTGAGCGGCGTCGGGGTGCGGCTTGAGTGGAGGGCCGAGAGGCCTCTCTGTCGCGGCCACGAGGTGGCCGGTCGGCTGTATCATGCGCTGGTGATGTAGGTTTAGGTGCTTCCTCCTCTAATCGGGGTAGCAGCCTGCGTTTTGGGTAGCTCTTGGAGGGGCGTTCGAGTTCATACTCTTCGGCCGCAAGGACTTCAGTCCATCTGTCGGCTAGCAAGTCTTGGTCAGCTCTAAGCTGTTGCTGCTTTTTCTTAAGGCTGCTTGCCGTGGCCATAAGCCTGCATTTGAAACGCTCTTGATCGATGGGATCCTCAGGCACAACAAATTCGTCGTCGTCGAGGCTTGCCACGTCTTCGGAGGGAGGCATGTAATTATCGTCCTCTAGCTCTCCACCTGCCGCTCTCTCATGAGGGCTGGCTTCTCCATCCTCCTGCACTGAATCCTGCTGGAGGGGGTTGTCTTCGGCATTGTCCGGGGTGTTATTGTCTCCCGTGCTGGAATCACCATTTTTGCTGTGGCGGGATTTAGAGCGGCGCCGCTGACGCTGGCGCTTAGGTTGTTTCTTGGAGGGTCATCCTCCGTTGTTCCATCACCATTCCCATCTTTTGGGATGTCCACCATGTAAATGTCGTATGACGAGGTGGCCTTCCAGTGCCCTATAGGCGCTGGTTCTTGGTCGTCTCCTGCATCGTTGTCCATACCATCGATGTGTTCGGAGTCGAAGTTGAGCATGTCGGTTAAATCATCGACAGTGGCTACGAAGTGGGTGGTGGGTGGGATTTGAATTTCTTCGTCGTCCGCATCCCAACCTTCCTGACCATAGTCCGGCCAGGGCTCTCCTGATAAAGAGAGAGACTTTAGTGAATTCAGGATGTCGCCAAAGGGTGAGTGTTGAAAGATGTCTGCGGCGGTGAACTCCATGACCGGCGCCCAATCGGATTCGGTTGGCAGGGGCGCTGAAGGTTCGGAGTCCGGAGAGGAGTCCGGCACCTTGGAGTTACGAGCCTTGCAAAGGACAGGGATGGTGTTTGGCTCAATCGCCGTAGAGATTGCAGCCCCCGAGGCGGTGTCCAGCCACCCGTCCTCGATCGGCGCAGTCGGCTCCGAGCTAAGGGTCGGAGCAGACACTGGTGCGACCTCTAGGGCACTGTTCGGCGGCAGAGCTAGATCATGCCCATCGTGACAGTGTGGCGCGCTTGGCTGTGGCTCGAACCCGTCAAAGATCAAGTCTCCACGGACGTCAGCCGTGTAGTTCAAACTTCCAAATCTGACCTGATGGCCAGGAGCGTAGCTTTCAATCTGCTCCAGATGGCCAAGCGAATTGGCCCGCAGTGCAAAGCCGCCGAATACGAAGATCTGTCCGGGGAGAAAAGTCTCAGCCTAGACCGCATCGTTATTGATGATCGGAGGAGCCATCGGGCCTAAAGATGACGACACAGAGGAACTCCCAATGAAAGCACCAATGTCGGTGTCAAAACCAGCGGATCTCGGGTAGGGGGTCCCGAACTGTGCGTCTAGGCGGATGGTAACAGGATACAAGGGACATGATGTTTTTACCCAGGTTAGGGCCCTCTCGATGGAGGTAAAACCCTACTCCTGCTTGATTAATATTGATGATATGGGTAGTACAAGAGTAGATCTACCACGAGATCAGAGAGGCTAAACCATAGAAGCTAGCCTATGGTATGATTGTTGTTCATCCTACGGACTAAAATCCTCCGGTTTATATAGGCACCGAAGAGGGTTAGGGTTACACAGAGTCGGTTACAATGGTAGGAGATCTACATATCCGTATCGCCAAGCTTGCCTTCCACGCCAAGGAAAGTCCCATCCGGACACGGGACGAAGTCTTCAATCTTGTATCTTCATAGTCCAGGAGTCCGTCCAAAGGTGATAGTTCGGCTATCCGGACACCCCCTAATCCAGGACTCCCTCAGCGCCAGAGAAGAAGGCCGAAAAGATGGCCCCGGGGATCCGAAAGGGTCTCCGACGTAAGGTTGTGCCGGAAGCCTCGTCCGAAGACGACGAGGCACACTCCTCCCCCGAAGGGGAGGAAGAAGAAGAAGAAGGGACCACCCCACCCGGAGAGGGTGAGGGGCCCGAGAAGGCGGACCAGGGGGCCGGGAAAGGCCCTCGGCGCAAGGCCGTCATACCTACATCGTCTGATGACGATGAGACGGATTCCTCCCGCGGAGGCGGGGGGAAGGAAGAAGAAACTCTACCTCCCCGCACTGGGGAGGAGAAAAAAGAGGAAGGCCGCCCCAGAGGGGGAGGCTGGGTCGTCCAAGAAGGGAAAGGTGTCCCTGCCGGACTACTCCGCCACGGCCGCCCATAGCGAGGAGGGGTGGCTGCCCAGGGGGAAGCCCCTAGCGCGATCGTAAGTATCCGCACTCTGTTATGATTTTACTTCAGTCTTTTTATAACGCCGAACATATGTGTTGTCCGGCCGGGGTTCATCCCGAAGTATCTTCTTCGGATGGATCCTTGAGCGATTCAGAGATGAACTCGCTCCCGACGGCCACTACTCCTCAACCCGCGGATGACACGGAGGTGTTGTCCTGAAGGCTCCTAGAGCGGGGGGAGGTGACTTTGGAGACGCCCCAAGGCGGAATTCCAGATGTCGGACACGCGGGGTTCAGGATCCCCGTAGATCGTACCGATGAGAGCCGCAGCAAGCCGGACTCTCATCCGGATACTGTGCCGGAGCCTTCAATGGCTCCGGATGCGGGCAGGCGGCCCCTCGCTAGGGAGGGCGAGCCGTCCGTGCCGATGACTTCCGTCACGCCAGAGGCGTTAGATAGTCTGCTGGAAGCGCTTCGCGGCGCTTCCATGGATGACGAGCACCGTACTCTTATGGGTGCGGTGATTCAGAAGGTTCTGTCCGCCAAGAGCGGACTGACCGAAGCGTGTACCAGCCTCCTGACGGGCTTTGAGGTCGGTAATAAAAATGTATGAAATTACCACCCAATAGGTAGTAGCCCATGATACTCTGTTTGGTGTTCGAAAGGAAAATCCAAACGGAGGGTTAACTATAATCCGCAGGAGTCTAATAATAAATGTTCATGTGAATAAGAAGGTTGTGCTGCTTGCTGCTGCTGCCCACACAGCCGAGGTTGCCGAACTAAAGTGGGACCTGGAGCAGGCGCAAGGAGAACTTGACCTCACGAAGAGGCAGCTCGAAGGGAACAAAGGTAAGTGATTCCCCGCTCTTATGTATTCAAGGATAGATAAAATTGGTTAGTCTAACGCTGAAGCGTCGTGACTGTGTAATAGGGGCCACCGCCGAAGTGGCGTCCCTGAAGAAAGCGCTGTCCAAGGCCGAAGACAAGGCGGCCTTGGAATGCAAGGAGCGCGAAAAGCAAAGTGCTAGAGTGGGCAAGGTACAGCAAGAGCTCCGGGACCTCAACAAGAAGTTCAAGTCCGTGGAGCATGATCTGAAGATGAAAGAGGCCGAGCTTGCAAAGGCCCTTGTGAATATGAAAGACGCCAAGGCCGAAGCCAAGAAGGCACAACAAGAAATCCAGGAGGCCAAAAAGATAGCGGCGGGTAAGAAATTCTTTATGCAAAGCAAACATGTGGAGGAGGCGTTTCTTTTACTTACCCGGGTTCGGAGCTCTCCAGGGGTGTTCGCAGATCTGCCACGCAGCGTATCAGATGCCGCGGAGTTCAACCGTGCCCAGAAGGGGAGCTCAACGGAGAAGCTGTTCTGGTCCCAGTATGCTGGGGCCGAACATCCAATGCCTCTGAGTGACCAACTGAAGCAGTTGGTCGAACTCCACAGGGCGGCCGAAGCGGCTATGAAAGATTTCATAGTCCGGATGTGGCCTAGTGAGCCCCTGCTGGCTAGCTACTTCGGCCTGATCAAGCGGATGGTGACTGCCTGTCCGCGGCTCAAAGTCATCAAGTGATCCGTTTGCATTGAAGGTGCCCGCCGGGCCTTTGCCCGCGCGAAGGTGCATTGGGGCAAGTTGGATGCGGAGAAGCTGGTGAAGGACGGGCCGCCGGAGGGCAAGGCGCATCGCTATCCGTAGAAGTATTACGATGGCGTAATGAAGGGCGCTCATCTCGTGGCCGATGAATGCACCAAGGACACAATTTTAGAATGAATTCACTTCTGTCATGTTTGTAATTTAAGGACGAAGTTACTTGCGCTATGTAGCGCTTTTGTTATTTAAAATATTACCTTCTGTGCGGCTGTTTATAAAATTCTAAAAGTAAGCCAGTCGTCGGCTTCCGCCCCCATGTAACTAGTACTGGGGTGTTCATGGAAAACCCGGACACGCTTTATCCAAATGTTTGGTCCCTTAAGGAGGTGTCCGACGCAGCGAACAAGGCAATCGGACTATGCGGCTTTACAACTTTCACTTAGCCATAGAAGTCTACAATTTTAAATGTCAGTGAAGCCCCTGGAATCAGGAAGGCCGAATTGGGGCGCTATATACGCCTAGATCGGACGAAGCCGATTTATCGCTTAAAGCGGAAAAATCTTTAAGGATTTTAAGACCTCTTGAACAGCGACCAGCTCTTGCCACATCATGTCGGTCAGTTTTTGGCTTTCTCTATTGAGCTGCTCGTCCGGAAGAACCGGGACACAATCGCAGTAGTTCTCCCTGCGCTACCTTAGCCGATATAACGGAATGTAAGGTACCAAAGCAAGGGAGCCGGGCTAACCCAACTGTAGACCCAAGACATGATTCGGAGCTAATGCATATAGTGCTATAAGTTCGGGGTGCCGCACTGTTGAAAGTGTTCAGACTTGTCTTGCCGTATTATGGGGCGCCATAAGAAGCCCCTGGCAAACTGAACGTACCAAGGTGTACGGATGCAATATCAAATAAACATTTGTGAGAAAAATGCTCAAATAAGACTGATAAGCTGACGCTATATGTGATCTCCCATTGATGAATAATACGTTTGAGCGTATGTTTACAATGAATGCATGAAGCGGAGATAAATAGGACTATTTGACATGTCCTATCCAGGGGCAGGTCACGTACAGATAGATAAAACAGGTATAACGATCGTAAATAGATTCCACCTGGGTATTTCCTTCTGTGTGCAATGCCTGTCGCCCCCTTGGTCTTCTCCCTGTATAGGTCCGTTAATCCGGCTCTTCTGAAGAGGATGCACTAAGGCAATGCCCTGAAAGGTAAAAGGGAAAGATTATGAAGGTATGTTGCGGTGATACCACACTATTGACTGAGTCACTGATGCGCCTCCGCTTGTGCCCATGGTATTTTGAGTGCGTAATTGTGTACGCGTGGCACGAATGCTGCTTTAATGGGGTTTGAGCGGAGGCCGGACTGCTAATCACGCTCTTGGCATGTTTGATGATCCTGTTGCGGGGTGCTCCGGACTCACTTGACGGTGCTTGAGGTTGTCGTCGCCGGATTGGTGGTTTGCCGGAGGAGGCCGCATTGTACTTCTGTCGCGAGGGCTGCAGTATGCTCTTCTGTACGGAGAGAGCGGTCCATGTTTCCATTGACTATTATGACCCCGCGCGTGCCTGGCATCTTGAGCTTGAGGTATGCATAATGTGGTACCGCATTGGATCTAGCGAATGCGGTTTGTTCGAGCAGTGCGTGGTAACCACTACGGAAAGGGACGATATCGAAGATTAACTCTTCACTTCGGAATTTGTCCGGGGATCCGAAGACCACTTCCAATGTTATGGAGCCCTTACAGCGGGCCTCTACTCCAGGAATTACACCTTTAAAGATGGTTTTGGTGGGCTAATCCTTGAGGGGTCGATGCCAATTTTGCGCACTGTGTCCTGATAAAGCAGGTTCATGATACTGCCGCCGTCCATAAGGACTCGCATGAGGTGGAATCAATCGATGATTGGGTCTAAGACCAATGCGGCTGAGCTGCCGTGATGGATGCTAGTAGGATGATCCTACGATCAAAGGTGATCGGACAAGCTAACCATGGGTTGAATTTGGGGGCGACTGGCTCCATCACGTAGACGTCCCATAGTGCCCGCTTCCGTTCGCGCTTTGGGATGTGAGTGGCATAGATCATGTTGACTGTTTTCACCTGGGGGGGGAATTTCTTCTATCCCCCCGTGTTTGGACGCGGGGCTCTTCGTCATCGTCGCTGTGCAGCCCCTTGTCCTTGTTTTCGGCGTTTATTTTGCCGGCCTGTTTGAATACCCAACAGTCTATGTTGGTGTGGTTGGCTGGCTTGTCCAAGGTGCCATGAATTTGACACGAGCGCTCCAGTATATGGTCCAGACTGGATGGTCCCTGATTGTTTCTTTTGAACGGCTTCTTCCGCTGACCGGACTTGGATCCGCTGAATCCGGCGTTTACTGCCGTGTCTTCAGTGTTGTCGCTGTTGTTCCGTCACTTATGTCTGTTGCGTCGTGGCTTGCCGTTATTGTCGCGGACATCCGAAGTGCCGGAATGTGGCGTGGTGCCGCTGCGAGCCAACCAGCTGTCCTCTCCCGTGCAAAAGCGGGTCATTAGTGTTGTGAGAGCTGCCATGGACTTGGGTTTTTCCTGGCCGAGGTGTCGAGCAAGCCACTCATCACAGATATTATGCTTAAAAGCCGCCAGGGCTTCGATGTCCGGACAGTCGACTATTTGGTTCTTTTTAGTTAGGAATCGAGTCCAGAATTTCCTAGCTGACTCTTTGGGCTGTTGAGTAATGTGGCTCAGGTCATCAGCGTCCGGTGGTCGCACATATGTGCCCTGGAAGTTGTCGAGGAATGCATCTTCCAGGTTTTCCCAACTGCCAATGGAATTTGTTGGCAGGCTGTTTAGCCAGTGCCAGGCTGGTCCTTTGAGCTTAAGGGGAAGATACTTGATGACGTGTAGATCGTCTCCGCGGGCCATGTGAATGTGGAGAAGGAAATCTTCGATCCATACTGCGGGGTTTGTTGTGCCATCGTATGATTCGATGTTTACGGGTTTGAACCCTTCTGGGAATTCATGATCCATCACTTCGTCAGTGAAGCAGAGGGGGTGTGCGGCGCCTCTGTGCCGAGCTATGTAGCTATGCAGTTCGAATTGGTCTGGGTTGCTGTGTTCGGCCCGGCCGGACTTGTTGATGATGTATCCGGCGTGACGGTCATCGTCGCGCGCTGGGGCGTGCCCCCGCCATCCGTAGATCGATCTTGGCTGTCCTGCTTTGTTTTCCAGAATATCTTGCAGGTCTTGCCTGTTGCCCCGGGCCATAGTGTATTGGCGTGGGGGTGCGGGCTGGTATTCGGGCTGATATCCCGTTTTATCCCGGCCACGGGGTGGCCGGTCAGCTGTTTGGCGCTCGAGTCTGTATTCCTCGGCTTCCAGGACTTCAGTCCATCTATCTATGAGCAGGTCTTGATCAGCCTGGAGTTGCTGCTGCTTCTTCTTTAGGCTCCTCGCAGTGGCAATAAGCCGGCGCTTGAAGCGCTCCTGCTCCACGGAATCCTTAGGCACGCCAAACTCGTCGTCGCCGAGGCTAATCTCGTCTTCAGAGGGGGGCATATAGTTGTCCTCCTCCGGGTATCCGTCAATCACCTGTTCGTCTGGGCGGACCTTCTCATCCTCCTGTTCGGCCTGCTCGAAGGCGGGCTGGTCAGGGTTGTATTCCTCTTCTGCACCATCCGAATTGCTTTCCTCTTCGGGGCCGGTATTGCTGTGGCGGGGCTTGGAGCGGCGCTGATGACGCCCATGCTTTGCTTTTCTCCCTGAGGGGTTATCCTGCCTCGTCGCCACTGGTTTCCTTCGGAGTGTCCACCATGTATATATCGTATGAGGAGGTGGCCGTCCACCGCCCTGTGAGCGGTGGCTCCTATAATTCTCCTCCATCGTCGTCCATACCGTCGGTGCCTTCGGAGTCGAAGTCAAGCACGTCGGTTAAATCATCGACCGTGGCAATGAAGTGGGTGGTGGGTGGGCAGCGAATTCCTTCATCGCCTACTTCCCACTCAAGCCGGACATAGTTCGGCCCAGAGCCTCCTGACAAAGAGAGAGACTTTAATGAGTTCAGCATGTCACCAAAGGGCAAGTGCTGGAAGATGTCCGCAGCAGTAAAATCCATTACCAGAGCCCAACCTAGCTCGGCTGGCTCGAGGGTGGGCGGACCGGAACCAACAACCGGATACGAGTCCGGGGGCCCGGGGTTACAGGCTTCCACAGAGGTGAGACCTGTGTTCGACTCCACCGCCGATGAGTGTGCGACCTGCAGGGCGGGGTCCACCCCTCCGTCCTTAGGCAACGCAACTTGCTCCAGATTTAGATCCGAGGCTACTGCAGGGGTGATATCCCGAGCTTTGTCCGACAGCAGGTCTAAGCCATGCTCGTCGTGACTGTTCGGTGCTCCTGGCGCAGGCCCAAATCCGTGGAAGATCAAGTCTCCACGAATATCCGCTGTGTAGTTCAAGTTTCCGAACCTGACCTAGTGGCCGGGAGCGTAGCTATCGATCTGCTCCACATGGCCAAGCGAATTAGCCTGCAGTGCAAAGCTGCCGAACACGAAGATCTGTCCGGGGAGAAAAGTCTCCCCCTGGACTGTGTTGTTGACGATTGAAGGCGCCATCAAGCCCTGCAGTGATGACACAGTGAAACTCTCAATGAAAGCACCAATATCGGTGTCAAAACCGGCGGATCTCGGGTAGGGGGTCCCGGTCTGTGCGTCTTAGGCTGATGGTAACATGAAGCAAGGGACACAATGTTTACCCAGGTTCGGGCCCTCTCAATGGAGGTAAAAACCCTACTTCCTGCTTGATTAATATTGAAGATATGAGTAGTACAAGAGTAGATCTACCACGAGATTGTAGAGGCTAAACCCTAAGAGCTAGCCTATGATGGTATGATTGTAATTGTGATAGGCCTTCTTGTTGGAAATATGCCCTAGAGGCAATAATAAATTGATTATTATTATATTTCCTTGTTCATGATAATCGTTTATTATCCATGCTAGAATTGTATTGATAGGAAACTCAGATACATGTGTGGATACATAGACAACACCATGTCCCTAGTAAGCCTCTAGTTGACTAGCTCGTTGATCAATAGATGGTTACGGTTTCCTGACCATGGACATTGGATGTCGTTGATAACGGGATCACATCATTAGGAGAATGATGTGATGGACAAGACCCAATCCTAAGCCTAGCACAAGATCATGTAGTTCGTATGCTAAAGCTTTTCTAATGTCAAGTATCATTTCCTTAGACCATGAGATTGTGCAACTCCCGGATACCGTAGGAGTGCTTTGGGTGTGCCAAACGTCACAACGTAACTGGGTGGCTATAAAGGTACACTACGGGTATCTCTGAAAGTGTCTGTTGGGTTGGCACGAATCGAGATTGGGATTTTGTCACTCCGTGTAAACGGAGAGGTATCTCTGGGCCCACTCGGTAGGACATCATCATAATGTGCACAATGTGACCAAGGGGTTGATCACGGGATGATGTGTTACGGAACGAGTAAAGAGACTTGCCGGTAACGAGATTGAACAAGGTATCGGTATACCGACGATCGAATCTCGGGCAAGTACCATACCGCTAGACAAAGGGAATTGTATACGGGATTGATTGAGTCCTTGACATCGTGGTTCATCCGATGAGATCATCGTGGAACATGTGGGAGCCAACATGGGTATCCAGATCCCGCTGTTGGTTATTGACCGGAGAACATCTCGGTCATGACTACATGTCTCCCGAACCCGTAGGGTCTACACACTTAAGGTTCGATGACGCTAGGGTTATAAAGGAAGTTTGTATGTGGTTACCGAATGTTGTTCGGAGTCCCGGATGAGATCCCGGACGTCACGAGGAGTTCCGGAATGGTCCGGAGGTAAAGATTTATATATAGGAAGTCCTGTTTCGGCCATCGGGACAAGTTTCGGGGTCATCGGTATTGTACCGGGACCACCGGAAGGGTCCCGGGGGCCCACCGGGTGGGGCCACCTGCCCCGGGGGGCCACATGGGCTGTAGGGGGTGCGCCTTGGCCTACATGGGCCAAGGGCACCAGCCCCTAGAGGCCCATGCGCCAAGATATAGGAAAAAGGGGAGAGTCCTAAAGGGGGAAGGCACCTCCGAGGTGCCTTGGGGAGGATGGACTCCTCCCCCCTCTTAGCCGCACCCCTTCCTTGGAGGAAGGGGCAAGGCTGCGCCTCCCCCTCTCCCCTGCCCCTATATATAGTGGAGGGGAGGGAGGGCATCCATACCTGAGCCCTTGGCGCCTCCCTCCCTCCCGTGACACCTCCTCCTCTCCCGTAGGTGCTTGGCGAAGCCCTGCAGGATTGCCACGCTCCTCCATCACCACCACGCCGTTGTGCTGCTGCTGGATGGAGTCTTCCTCAACCTCTCCCTCTCTCCTTGCTGGATCAAGGCGTGGGAGACATCGTCGAGCTGTACGTGTGTTGAACGCGGAGGTGCCGTCCGTTCGGCACTAGGATCATCGGTGATCTGAATCACGACGAGTACGACTCCATCAACCCCGTTCACTTGAACGCTTCCGCTTAGCGATCTACAAGGGTATGTAGATGCACTCTCCTTTCTACTCGTTGCTGGTCTCTCCATAGATAGATCTTGGTGTTACGTAGGAAAATTTTGAATTTCTGCTACGTTCCCCAACAGTGGCATCATGAGCTAGGTCTATTGCGTAGATTCTTTGCACGAGTAGAACACAAAGTAGTTGTGGGCGTCGATATTGTTCAATATGCTTGCCGTTACTAGTCTTATCTTGATTCGGCGGCATCGTGGGATGAAGCGGCCCGGACCAACCTTACACGTACGCTTACGTGAGACCGGTTCCACCGACAAACATGCACTAGTTGCATAAGGTGGCTGGCGGGTGTCTGTCTCTCCCACTTTAGTCGGATCGGATTCGATGAAAAGGGTCCTTATGAAGGGTAAATAGCAATTGGCATATCACGTTGTGGTTCATGCGTAGGTAAGAAACGTTCTTGCTAGAAACCCATAGCAGCCACGTAAAACATGCAAACAACAATTAGAGGACGTCTAACTTGTTTTTGCAGGGTATGCTATGTGATGTGATATGGCCAAAAAGGATGTGATGAATGATATATGTGATGTATGAGATTGATCATGTTCTTGTAATAGGAATCACGACTTGCATGTCGATGAGTATGACAACCGGCAGGAGCCATAGGAGTTGTCTTTATTTATTTGTGACCTGCGTGTCAACTTAAACGTCATGTAATTACTTTACTTTATTGCTAACCGTTAGCCATAGTAGTAGAAGTAATAGTTGGCGAGGCAACTTCATGAAGACACGATGATGGAGATCATGATGATGATGGAGATCATGGTGTCATGCCGGTGACGATGATGATCATGGAGCCCCGAAGATGGAGATCAAAAGGAGCAAAGTGATGATGGCCATATCATGTCACTATTTGATTGCATGTGATGTTTATCATGTTTATACATCTTATTTGCTTAGAACGACGGTAGTAAATAAGATGATCCCTTACAACAATTTCAAGAAGTGTTCTCCCCTAACTGTGCACCGTTGCGACAGTTCGTGTTTCGAAGCACCACGTGATGATCGGGTGTTAGATTCTAACGTTCACATACAACGGGTGTAAGACAGATTTACACACGCGAAACACTTAGGGTTAACTTGACGAGCCTAGCATGTACAGACATGGCCTCGGAACACGGAGACCGAAAGGTCGAACATGAGTCGTATAGAAGATACGATCAACATGAAGATGTTCACCGATGATGACTAGTCCGTCTCACGTGATGATCGGACACGGCCTAGTTTGACTCGGATCATGTAATCACTTAGATGACTAGAGGGATGTCTATCTGAGTGGGAGTTCATAAGATGAACTTAATTATCCTGAACATAGTCAAAAGGTTTTTGCAAATTATGTCGTAGCTCACGCTATAGTTCTACTGTTTAGATATGTTCCTAGAGAAAAATTAGTTGAAAGTTGATAGTAGCAATTATGCGGACTAGGTCCGTAAACTGAGGATTGTCCTCATTGCTTCATAGAAGGCTTATGTCCTTAATGCACCGCTCAGTGTGCTGAACCTCGAACGTTGTCTGTGGTTGTTGCGAACATCTGACATACACGTTTTGATAACTACGTGATAGTTCAGTTAAACGGTTTAGAGTTGAGGCACCAAAGACGTTTTTGAAACATCGCGAAACATATGAGATGTTTTGAGGGCTGAAATTGGGATTTCAGGCTCGTGCCCATGTCAAGAGGTATAAGACCTCCGATGACTTTCTTAACCTGCAAACTAAGGAGAAAAGCTCAATTGTTGAGCTTGTGCTCAGATTGTCTGAGTACAACAATCATTTGAATCGAGTGGGAGTTGATCTTCCAGATAAGACAGTGATGGTTCTCCAAAGTCATTGCCACCAAGCTGTTAGAGCTTCGTGATGAACTATAACATATCAGGGATAGATATGATGATCCTTGAGGTATTCGCGATGTTTGACACCGCGAAAGTAGAAATCAAGAAGGAGCATCAATTGTTGATGGTTGGTGAAACCACTAGTTTCAAGAAGGGCAAGGGCAAGAAGGGATACTTCATGAAACGGCAAATCAGCTGCTGCTCTAGTGAAGAAACCCAAGGTAAAACCCAAACCCGAGACTAAGTGCTTCTGTAATAAGGGGAACAACCACTAGAGCAGAATTACCCTAGATACTTGGTAGATAAGAAGGCTGGCAAGGTCGATAGAAGTATATTGGATATACATTGTGTTAATGTGTACTTTGCTAGTACTCCTAGTAGCACCAGGGTATTAGATACCGGTTCGGTTGCTAAGTGTTAGTAACTCGAAACAAAAGGCTACGGAATAAACGGAGACTAGCTAAAGGTGAGCTGACGATATGTGTTGGAAGTTTTTCCAAGCTTGATATGATCAAGCATCGCACGCTCCCTCTACCAAAGAGATTGGTGTTAAACCTAAATAATTGTTATTTGGTGTTTGCGTTGAGCATAGACATGATTGGATTACGTCTATCGCAATACGGTTATTCATTTAAGGAGAATAATGGTTACTCTGTTTATTTGAATAATACCTTCAATGGTCTTACACCTAAAATGAATGGTTTATTAAATCTCGATCGTAGTGATACACATGTTCATGCCAAAAGATAGTAATGATAGTACCACCTACTTGTGGCACTGCCACGTAAGTCATATCGGTATAAAACGCATGAAGAAGCTCCATATTGATGGATCTTTGGGCTCACTCGTTTTTGAAAAGTTTGAGACATGCGAACCATGTCTATTGGTGTATATGCATGAAGAAACTCCATGCAAATGGACCGTTTTGACTCACTTGATTTTGAATCACTTGGGACATGCAAATCATACCACATGGGCAAGATGACTGAAAAGCCTCGTTTTCAGTAAGATGGAACAAGATAGCAACTTGTTGGAAGTAACACATTTTGATGTGTGCAGTCCAATGAGTGCTGAGGCATGCAGTGAATATCGTTATGTTCTTACTTCACAGATGATTCGAGTAGATGTTGAGTATATTTACTTGATGAATCACGAGTCTGAATTATTGAAAGGTTCAAGTAATTTCAGTGTGAAGTTGAAAGATCGTCGTGACAAGAGGATAAAAGATCTATGATATGATCATAGAGATGAATATCTGAATCACGAGTTTGGCACAGAATTAAGACATTGTGGAAATTGTTTCACAACTGATACAGCCTGGAACACCATAGTGTGATGGTGTGTCCAAACGTCATAGTTGCACCCTATTGGATATGGTGCATACCATGATGTCTCTTATCGAGTTACCACTATCGTTCATGGGTTAGGCATTAGAGACAACCACATTCACTTTAAATAGGGCACCACATAATTTCGTTGAGACGACACCGTATGAACTATGGTTTGGAGAAACCTAAGTTGCCGTTTCTTGAAAGTTTGGGGCTGCGACGCTTATGTGAAAAGGTTTCAGGTTGATAAGCTCGAACCCAAAGCAGATAAAATGCATCTTCATAGGACACCCAAAAACAGTTGGGTATACCTCCTAATTCAGATCCGAAAGCAATAGGGATTGTTTCTTGAATCGGGTCCTTTTTCGAGGAAAGGTTTCTCTCGAAAAGTTGAGTGGGAGGATGGTGGAGACTTGATGAGGTTATTGAACCGTCACTTCAACAAGTGTGTAGCAGGGCACAGGAAGTTGTTCCTGTGGCACGTACACCAACTGAAGTGGAAGCTTATGATAGTGATCATGAAACTTCGGATCGAGTCACTACCAAACCTCGTGGGATGACAAGGATGCGTACTACTTCAGAGTGGTACGTAATCCTGTCTTGGAAGTCATGTTGCTAGACAACAATGAACCTACGAGCTATGGAGAAGCGATGGTGGGCCCGGATTCCGATAAATGGCTCAAGGCCATAAAACCCGAGAGAGGATCCATGTATGAAAACAAAGTGTAGACTTTGGAAGAACTACTTGATGGTCGTAAGGCTGTTAGGTACATATGGATTTTGAAAGGAAGACAGACAATGATGGTAAGTGTCACCATTGAGAAAGCTCGACTTGTCGTTAAGATGTTTTTCGACAAGTTCAAGGAGTTGACTACGATGAGACTTTCTCACTCGTAGCGATGCTAAGAGTCTGTTGGAATTATATTAGCAATTACTGCATTATTTATGAAATCTTGCAGATAGGATGTCAAAACATTGTTTCCTCGACGATTCTTGAGGAAAGGTTGTATGTGATACAACCGGAAGGTTTTGTCTATCCTGAAATATGCTAATAAGTATGCAAAGCTCCAGCAATCCTTCTGAGGACTGGAGTGAGCATCTCGGAGTTGGAATGTATGCTTTGATGATGATCAAAGATTTTGGGTGTATACAAAGTTTATGAGAAACTTGTATTTCCAAAGAAGTGAGTGGGAGCACTATAGAATTTCTGATGAGTATATGTTGTTGACATATTAATGATCAGAAATGACGTAGAATTTCTGGAAAGCATATAGGGTTATTTGGAAAGTGTTTTCAATGGAAAACCTGGATTAAGCTACTTGAACATTGAGCATCAAGATCTATAAGGATAGATCAAAACGCTTAATAGTACTTTCAAATGAGCACATGCCTTGACGTGATCTTGAAGGTGTTCAAGATGGATCAGTCAAAGAAGGAGTTCTTGCCTGAGTTGTAAGGTATGAAGTTAAGACTTAAAGCTCGACCATGGCAGAATAGAGAGAAAGGAACGAAGGTCGTCCCCTATGCTTAAGACATAGGCTCTACAGTATGCTATGCTGTGTACCGCACCTGAAGTGTGCTTTACCATGAGTCAGTCAAGGGGTACAAGAGTGATCCAAGAATGGATCACAGGACAGCGGTCAAAGTTATCCTTAGTAACTAGTGGACTAAGGAATTTTCTCAATTATGGAGGTGGTAAAAGAGTTCGTCGTAAAGGGTTACGTCGATGCAAGCTTAACACCTATCCGGATAGCTCTGAGTAGAGATACCGGATACGTATAATGGAGCAACAATTTAGAATAGCTCCAAGTAGAACAGTTATTTGGAATAGCTCCAAATAGAACGTGGTAGCTGCATCTAGGAGATGACATAGAGATTTGTAAAGCACACACGGATCTGAAAGGTTCAGACCCGTTGACTATAACCTCTCTCACAAGCATAACATGATCAAACCCAGAACTCATCGAGTGTTAATCACATGGTAAATGTGAACTAGATTATTGACTCTAGTAAACTCTTTGGGTGTTAGTCACATGGGGATGTGACCTTGAGTGTTAATCACATATCGATGTGAACTAGATTATTGACTCTAGTGCAAGTGGGAGACTGTTGGAAATATGCCCTAGAGGCAATAATAAATTGATTATTATTATATTTCCTTGTTCATGATAATCGTTTATTATCCATGCTAGAATTGTATTGATAGGAAACTCAGATACATGTGTGGATACATAGACAACACCATGTCCCTAGTAAGCCTCTAGTTGACTAGCTCGTTAATCAATAGATGGTTACGGTTTCCTGACCATGGACATTGGATGTCGTTGATAACGGGATCACATCATTAGGAGAATGATGTGATGGACAAGACCCAATCCTAAGCCTAGCACAAGATCATGTAGTTCGTATGCTAAAGCTTTTCTAATGTCAAGTATCATTTCCTTAGACCATGAGATTGTGCAACTCCCGGATACCGTAGGAGTGCTTTGGGTGTGCCAAACGTCACAACGTAACTGGGTGGCTATAAAGGTACACTACGGGTATCTCTGAAAGTGTCTGTTGGGTTGGCACGAATCGAGATTGGGATTTTGTCACTCCGTGTAAACGGAGAGGTATCTCTGGGCCCACTCGGTAGGACATCATCATAATGTGCACAATGTGACCAAGGGGTTGATCACGGGATGATGTGTTACGGAACGAGTAAAGAGACTTGCCGGTAACGAGATTGAACAAGGTATCGGTATACCGACGATCGAATCTCGGGCAAGTACCATACCGCTAGACAAAGGGAATTGTATACGGGATTGATTGAGTCCTTGACATCGTGGTTCATCCGATGAGATCATCGTGGAACATGTGGGAGCCAACATGGGTATCCAGATCCCGCTGTTGGTTATTGACCGGAGAACATCTCGGTCATGACTACATGTCTCCCGAACCCGTAGGGTCTACACACTTAAGGTTCGATGACGCTAGGGTTATAAAGGAAGTTTGTATGTGGTTACCGAATGTTGTTCGGAGTCCCGGATGAGATCCCGGACGTCACGAGGAGTTCCGGAATGGTCCGGAGGTAAAGATTTATATATAGGAAGTCCTGTTTCGGCCATCGGGACAAGTTTCGGGGTCATCGGTATTGTACCGGGACCACCGGAAGGGTCCCGGGGGCCCACCGGGTGGGGCCACCTGCCCCGGGGGGCCACATGGGCTGTAGGGGGTGCGCCTTGGCCTACATGGGCCAAGGGCACCAGCCCCTAGAGGCCCATGCGCCAAGATATAGGAAAAAGGGGAGAGTCCTAAAGGGGGAAGGCACCTCCGAGGTGCCTTGGGGAGGATGGACTCCTCCCCCCCTCTTAGCCGCACCCCTTCCTTGGAGGAAGGGGCAAGGCTGCGCCTCCCCCCTCTCCCCTGCCCCTATATATAGTGGAGGGGAGGGAGGGCATCCATACCTGAGCCCTTGGCGCCTCCCTCCCTCCCGTGACACCTCCTCCTCTCCCGTAGGTGCTTGGCGAAGCCCTGCAGGATTGCCACGCTCCTCCATCACCACCACGCCGTTGTGCTGCTGCTGGATGGAGTCTTCCTCAACCTCTCCCTCTCTCCTTGCTGGATCAAGGCGTGGGAGACATCGTCGAGCTGTACGTGTGTTGAACACGGAGGTGCCGTCCGTTCGGCACTAGGATCATCGGTGATCTGAATCACGACGAGTACGACTCCATCAACACCATTCACTTGAACGCTTCCGCTTAGCGATCTACAAGGGTATGTAGATGCACTCCCCTTTCTACTCGTTGCTGGTCTCTCCATAGATAGATCTTGGTGTTACGTATGAAAATTTTGAATTTCTGCTACGTTCCCCAACACTTCTAAGGACCAACCTCTCCGGTTTATATAGACACCGGAGAGGGCTAGGGTTTACATGGAGTCAGTTACAAGGAAGGAAACACAATATCTGGATCGCCAAGCTTGCCTCCCACGCAAAGGAGAGTCCCATCCGGACACGGTCCGAAGTCTTGAGTCTTGTATCTTCACGCTTCAATAGTCTGAACGATGTATACAGTCTGGCTGTTCGGATACCCCCAAATCTAGGACTCCCTCAACGGCTGCGTGAGTCCACGGAGGGCTCCACCCGTGAAGGGTCCACGAAGAAGCAACCTTGTCTATCCCACCATGGCCATCGCCCATGAAGGACTTTCCTCACTAGGGTAGATCTTCACAAAGTAGGCGACCTCCTTGCCCGTACAAACTCCTTGGTTCAACTCCACAATCTTGACGGAGGCTCCCAAGTGACACCTAACCAATCTAGGAGACACCACTCTCCAAAAGGTAATAGATGGTGTGTTGTTGATCAACTCCTTGCTCTTGTGCTTCAAATGATAGTCTCCCCAACACTCAACTCTCTCTCATAGGATTGGATTTGGGGGAAAGATGATTTGAGTGGAAAGCAACTTGGGGAAGGCTAGAGATCAAGATACATATGGTTGGATTGGAATATCTTGGCCTCAACACATGAGTAGGTGGTTCTCTCTCAGAAAATGAATGTTGGAAGTGTAAGCATGTTCTGATGGCTTCCCTGACGAATGAGGAGAGGGTGGAGGGGTATATATAGCCTCCACACAAAATCTAACTGTTACACACAATTTCCCTGACTCGGTGGGACCGGATCATAAAACTCGGTCAGACTGATTTAGTTCATAATGTGACTATTAGGCATTTCGGTGGGACCGATATGATCAACTCGGTGGGACCGATGTGCAAGGGTTAGGGTAAAACCTTAGCTTGGTTTGACCGATTACACAATCTCGGTGGGACCGATTTGGTAATAAGAAAAACAGAGAGTTGGTCAGGCAAACTCGGTGTGACCGATTACATCTTCTCAGTGAGACCAAAAATATTGCAATAGACAACAGGGAGTTTGTAAGCCCATCTCAGTGAGACCGAGATCCCTACTGTTGAGACCGAATTGACTAGGGTTTCTGGCAGTGGCTATGTCAAATGAACTCGGTGGCGCCGGATAAATCAAATCGGTGGGGCTGAGTTTGACTTCTGGTTTGGGATATATGTGGATATGTGAAAGTAGTTGAGGGCTTTAGAGCATATCACTAAGCACTTTGAGCAAGCAAGCCATTATGCAACACCTCATCCCCTTTTAATAGTATTGGCTTTCCTATGGACTCAATGTGATCTTGGATCACTGAAATAGGAAATGCAGAGTCCCGAGCTTTGAGCTTGAGCCAATCCTTTGTCCTTAGCATCTTGAAGGGGTTCCACATCCTCTTGTCCATGCCACTCCATTGTTGGACTTATCTGAAATACACTAGATAAAAGCATTAGTCCAACAAGAGATATGATGACATTAATTACCAAAATCACCCAGGGAGCACTTGTGCTTTCAGAGGGGTTAATCATAAGAGTGTTGTTTGTTCAAGTAAGAACAACACCCTAGTACCGGTCCACCAGATATCAAATTATCAAAGTAGCAAATGCGAATGAACTAATCATGATGAACGTGACTAGATGACAATTCCCATGTGTCCTTGAGAGCGTTTTGCTTTATATAATAGAATTTTTTGGTTGTCCTTTGCTATAATAATATTGGGCCACCTTGCTACATCTTTTTTACACTTGCTACTTGTTACTTGTTACGAATTATCCTACTACAAAACTATCTATTACCATTACTCCAGTTTCAGTACTTGCAGACAATACGTTGCTGAAAACCGTTTGTCATTTCCTTTTGCTCCTCGTTGGGTTCGACACTCTTACTTAATAAAAGGACTACATTTGATTCCATATAGTTGTGGGTCATCAAGACTCTTTTCTGGAACCGTTGTCGGAGAGTGAAGCGCCTTTGGTAAGTGGAATTTGGTAAGGAAACATTTTTGTTACGTGATGAAATTTATTTTCACTTGTCACTATGGAAAGATAATCCTTTGAGGGGTTTGTTCGGGGTATCTTCACCTCTACTGGAAGCAATAAGATTTGCCCCTCAAGGCCTCAACCTACTGAACCTACTAAAAATATTTATTATGAGATTCCTTCGGGTATGTTAGAAAAACTTCTAGCTAATCCTTATGCAGGACATGGAACGGTACATCCTGATATTTATTATGAGATTCCTTCAGGATTTTTAAGCTTGCAGGTTTATCCGAGGATGGAGTTAGGAAGAAGGTATTCCCTTTATCTTTGGGGGGAAAGGCATTGACATGGTATTGTCACATCCCTAGTTCTGGCCTGACCTATGCTTAATTCCATGTGTGCAACATGTTTAAATTCAAATGAAATTTGAATTGAGGAATTTTCAAAAGCCTCAGGAAACCTCTAAAAATAACCAACATTTAAATCTTCTCAAATGAGTCCAAGAAAATGTTCCTGTTATTCCATGGAAATATTGGTAAGAGGTAAAATTTAAACCAATATTTTTGGAGTCACAGAGATATTTATTTTGGCCATTTGAATTAATCCAATAACTATTTGCTTTGGATTTATATTTAATATATATTAAATATGAATCCAATAATTCTGGAAGTTTGTGAGTGGCTTTGTATATATTTTAGCAAGCCACATAAAAACCTACAGAATTTATTAAAATGATTTAGTTGCTAAACTAAATCAAAACAGAGGAAGAAAAAAATAGAAAACAATAAGTAAAAGGAAAGAGCAGAAGAACTACTTGGCGCTCACCTCTCAGCCCACCTGGCCCAACTCCAGCTGGCGGCCCAGCCCGCCACCGCTACCCCCCTGTCGCCTTCCTCCTCTGCCAGGAGGACGCGCGTGCGGCCGACACGCGCACGCACGCGCCCCGGCCACCTCCTCCCTCCTAGCCTGCCTGGCTCCCCCTCGTCGCGCCTAGACGACGCCAGCGCGACGCCTGGACACCCTGGACCTTCCTCTCTCTCCCCCGAACGCTCTCCCCCTCCTCTGTTCTTTCCGCCCGAGCGCCTCCGTCGCCACCAACGCCGTTCGCCGCGGCCACAGCCACCGCCTCGCCTCCCCGACGCCTCCCAAAGCTCCGCCTCGACCTACTCTTCGTCCCCACTGCTCCAAGCAACACCAGGAGCCCTGCAGTGACGCCATCGCCGCCGTCTTCACCGACGGGCACCGAAGATCGCCGGCCCGATTCTCCGTCTCCAGGTCGCCCCCGAGCCCACTGAGACGCGCTCTGCAACCACAGGGAGCTCATGGACCAACTCCCCCTCCTCTCCTGCTCGCGTTCTTGCTCTAGCTCCGTTCCCCACCTCCGCCGAAGCTCGCCGCCGCCACGGCCGACGAGCTCCATGCTCCTGAGCTCGTCCGCTCGCCCGAGCATCACCAGCGTGCTCGCCGCGCTCCTGTGAACCTGCAGCACCCACGGGTTCGCCCTGTTGTGCACCATAGTGCCGTTTCCGCCAACGCCCGAGGTCCGGCAGCCGCTGAGCTCGACGCCGGCGAGGATTACGGCCACCCCAGCTCGCCCC
Organism: Triticum aestivum; assembly: GCF_018294505.1. Classification (NCBI taxonomy): domain Eukaryota; kingdom Viridiplantae; phylum Streptophyta; class Magnoliopsida; order Poales; family Poaceae; genus Triticum; species Triticum aestivum. The sequence continues at coordinate 262,291,273 of NC_057798.1, read as the reverse complement.
GGTTGCACCGTTGGATGCGCGGGATCGCCAGCTTTCCTTAGAGCCCAACGGCGCCTCGAATGGTTCCCTGTATCGCAATCCCGAGCCGCCCCGCCGTTTCTGTCGTCGCCGGCGACAAGTCGCCGGCAGGTTTGACCTGATCGGCCCGGGGTTTGACCTCCCCTGACGTGTGGGCCCAGGCGCCTGCTTAATTAGTGTTAGGTCAGTTAGTGTTAATTAACTTAGCTAATTAGATGAGCCACTAACATGCAGGCCCCGCCCGGCTAACCAAGTTAGTTAGGGTTAATTTTAATTAGGTTAGTTAGTCCAGACACTGACACGCAGGGCCCACAGGTCAGTTTGACCTGGACGGCGCCCGTTGACCTGCTGACGTCACTATGAGGTCATGCTGACACAATAATTCCTTTCTAGAATTTAAATAAATCTTAAATGATTTAATAATTCCAGAAAATGTTCAAAACTTCAAAAATTCATAGTAATTCAACCGTAACCCCAAATGAAACAAATTATATATGAAAAATTATCAGAAAAATTCAAGGAACCCATCTGTACCATTTTCATGCATGTTTGAACAATGTTTGTCCTCTGTTTTGGACAAAACAAATAAAGGGCATTTAAATAACCATATATGGAGTTGGAATTTGAATCATGAATTCAAACCAACTTCATTTAAATCATAGCTAGGTGCATTAGCCCAAAACACATTCATATTGCCATGTCATAGCATGCATCATATTGTGCATTGCATTGATCATGTTTCTTCTGTGTTTGCCGGTGTTGTTCCCCCTCGATAGACGTTGTACCGACGATGTGATCGTTGACACTGATGAAGACTCAATGCTATCTTCAGAAGTGCCAGGCAAGCAAAACCCCCTTGTTCATTCCGATACAATCCTACTCTCTCGCTCCTGCTCTCTTTTATTGCATTAGGACAACAACAATTCAACTATTACTTGCTGCGGTAGCTGAACCCCTTTATCCTCTGCATGACCTATCATTGCCACAGTAAATAGATGAAACCCACTAGCATGAGTAGGAGTTGTTTGAGCCCTGTTGTGCCTACTCATTCATGTTTGTTTGTCATGCCTGCTATTGCTTAGAGTTGAGTCAGGTCTGATTCATCGGGAATGAATCAGAGGTGTGTGAACATGTCCTACTGTGTGTGAGCTAAGTGTGTGAATATGATTTGGTAAAGGTAGCGGTGAGAGGCCATGTAGGAGTACATGGTGGGTTGTCTCATTGAAGCCGTCCTTAGGAACTGAGTTCTGTGTTTGTGATCCATGATTCAGCTACTACCACGCATTGGGCCCGAAACCAATGGACCCTCTCGGCTTCTTATTCACCCTAGTTCTCTGTCCAGGAGTTGCAAGTAGTTTCTGGTGTTTGTAGCCTACTGGAGGCCGTGGACAGCGCTGACCGTAGGGGTGGGCTGTGATGCGGTAGGTATGTGGCACGGTGTACCGGATACCCGTTAGGTATCTCGGGAACCCTGCACACATCGTTTGGGGCTGTGAGCGAAACTCCAGCCGGATCTCCTCATGGATGGAACCCGAATAGGCGATAAACCTGGACTAGAGACTTGAGTGTTTAGGTAGGCCGTGGCCGACACCCACGTTGGGCTTCCGCTTGAAGGTTGCCGAGTACATGTCGTGTAAACGGCGGTAAGTGGTGAGAGCGTGTGTGAAGAAGTACACCCCTGCAGGGTTAACATCATCTATTCGAATAGCCGTGTCCGCGGAAAAGGACTTCTGGGTTGCTTATATCAGTTCATAGACAAGTTTAAGTGGATACTCTAAAATACGCAAGATAAGCGTGAGTGCTATGGATGGCGTTCTCGTAGGGAGACGGGAGCGGATCCATAGTGGTGTATTGGTTGGTGAATATGTGGACTCGTGTGCGCCACCTCAAAAGAGTTGCTTGCAGTCGTAGTTTAGGATAGCCACCGAGTCAAAGCTGGCTTGCTGCAGTTAAACCCCACCATCCCCTTTGTTGATAATGATGCATATGTAGATAGTTCTGATGTAAGCCTTGCTGGGTACATTTGTACTCACGTTTGCCTATTTTATGTTTTTGCAGAGAGACTTCGGTCTCGCTAGTAGTTCCACGTGGACTTCGACGTTTAGCTTGATACCTCAGCTATGATCTTGTGCCCTCGGCAGGATCTGGTAGATAGTCAGGCTTCTCAGCCTCTTTCATTTATAGTTGTCTGTACTCAGACATGATAGCTTCCGTTTGTGTTTTGACTTGTATGCTCTGAATGTTGGGTCATGAGACCTATGTTTGTAATATCTCGCTCCCCGGAGCCTATTGAATAAAATACTTGAGTCGTAGAGTCATGTTGTGATGCCATGTTTTATTTGCACATATCGAGCATATTGTGTGTATGATATTGAAATGCTTGGTATGTGTGGGATCTGACTATCTAGTTGTTTATCTTTAGTAGCCTCTCTTACCGGGAAATGTGTCCTAGTGCTTCCACTGAGCCATGGTAGCTTGCTACTACTCCGAAGCACTTAGGCTGGCCGGCATGTGTCCTTCTTCGTTCCTGTGTCTGTCCCTTCGGGGAAATGTCACGCGATGAATACCGGAGTCCTGTTAGCCCGCTACAGCCCGGTTCACCGGAGTCCTGCTAGCCCAGTGCTACAGCCTGGATTCACTCGCTGATGACCGACACGTTCGATGCTGGGTCATGGATGCCTGTCCCTGTAAGTTTGTGCCACTTTGGGTTTACGACTAGCCATGTCAGCCCGGGCTCCTTATCATATGGATGCTAGCGACACTATCATATACGTGTGCCAAAAGGCGCAAACGGTCCCGGGCAAAGGTAAGGCGACACCCGTGGGAATACCGTGCGTGAGGCCGCAAAGTGATATGAGGTGTTACATGCTAGATCGATGTGGCATTGAGTCGGGGTCCTGACAGCGTTGGTATAGTTTCTGGTGTTTGTAGCCTACTGGAGGCCGTGGACAACGCTGACCGTAGGTGTGGGCTGTGATGCGGTAGGTACGTGGCACGGTGTACCGGATACCTGTTAGGTATCTCGGGAACCCTGCACACATCGTTTGGGGCTGTGAGCGAAACTCCGGCCGGATCTCCTCATGGATGGAACCCGAATAGGCGATAAACCTGGACTAGAGACTTGAGTGTTTAGGTAGGCCGTGGCCGACACCCACGTTGGGCTTCCGCTTGAAGGTTGCCGAGTACATGTCGTGTAAACGGCGGTAAGTGGTGAGAGCGTGTGTGAAGAAGTACACCCCTGCAGGGTTAACATCATCTATTCGAATAGCCGTGTCCGCGGAAAAGGACTTCTGGGTTGCTTATATCAGTTCATAGACAAGTGAAAGTGGATACTCTAAAATACGCAAGATAAGCGTGAGTGCTATTGATGGCGTTCTCGTAGGGAGACGGGAGCGGATCCATAGTGGTGTATTGGTTGGTGAATATGTGGACTCGTGTGCGTCACCTCAAAAGAGTTGCTTGCAGTCGTACTTTAGGATAGCCACCGAGTCAAAGCTGGCTTGCTGCAGTTAAACCCCACCATCCCCTTTGTTGATAATGATGCATATGTAGATAGTTCTGATGTAAGCCTTGCTGGGTACATTTGTACTCACGTTTTCCTATTTTATGCTTTTGCAGAGAGACTTCGGTCTCGCTAGTAGTTCCACGTGGACTTCGACGTTTAGCTTGATACCTCAGCTACGATCTTGTGCCCTCGGCAGGATCTGGTAGATAGTCAGGCTTCTTAGCCTCTTTCATTTATAGTTGTCTGTACTCAGACATGATAGCTTCCGTATGTGTTTTGACTTGTATGCTCTGAATGTTGGGTCATGAGACCTATGTTTGTAATATCTCGCTCCCCGGAGCCTATTGAATAAAATACTTGAGTCGTAGAGTCATGTTGTGATGCCATGTTGTATTTGCACATATCGAGCATATTGTGTGTATGATATTGAAATGCTTGGTATGTGTGGGATCTGACTATCTAGTTGTTTATCTTTAGTAGCCTCTCTTACCGGGAAATGTCTCCTAGTGCTTCCACTGAGCCATGGTAGCTTGCTACTGCTCCGGAACACTTAGGCTGGCCGGCATGTGTCCTTCTTCGTTCCTGTGTCTGTCCCTTTGGGGAAATGTCACGCGATGAATACCGGAGTCCTGTTAGCCCGCTACAGCCCGGTTCACCGGAGTCCTGCTAGCCCAGTGCTACAGCCTGGATTCACTCGCTGATGACCGACACGTTCGATGCTGGGTCATGGATGCCTGTCCCTGTAAGTTTGTGCCACTTTGGGTTTACGACTAGCCATGTCAGCCCAGGCTCCTTATCATATGGATGCTAGCGACACTATCATATACGTGTGCCAAAAGGCGCAAACGGTCCCGGGCAAAGGTAAGGCGACACCCGTGGGAATACCGTGCGTGAGGCCGCAAAGTGATATGAGGTGTTACATGCTAGATCGATGTGGCATTGAGTCGGGGTCCTGACAGCGTTGGTATAGTTTCTGTTGTTTGTAGCCTACTGGAGGCCGTGGACAACGCTGACCGTAGGGGTGGGCTGTGATGCGGTAGGTACGTGGCACGGTGTACCGGATACCCGTTAGGTATCTCGGGAACCCTGCACACATCGTTTGGGGCTGTGAGCGAAACTCCGGCCGGATCTCCTCATGGATGGAACCCGAATAGGCGATAAACCTGGACTAGAGACTTGAGTGTTTAGGTAGGCCGTGGCCGACACCCACGTTGGGCTTCTGCTTGAAGGTTGCGGAGTACATGTCGTGTAAACGGTGGTAAGTGGTGAGAGCGTGTGTGAAGAAGTACACCCCTGCAGGGTTAACATCATCTATTCGAATAGCCGTGTCCGCGGAAAAGGACTTCTGGGTTGCTTATATTAGTTCGTAGACAAGTGAAAGTGTATACTCTAAAATACGCAAGATAAGCGTGAGTGCTATGGATGGCGTTCTCGTAGGGAGCCGGGAGCTGATCCATAGTGGTGTATTGGTTGGTGAATATGTGGACTCGTGTGCGCCACCTCAAAAGAGTTGCTTGCAGTCGTAGTTTAGGATAGCCCCCGAGTCAAAGCTGGCTTGCTGCAGTTAAACCCCACCATCCCCTTTGTTGATAATGATGCATATGTAGATAGTTCTGATGTAAGCCTTGCTGGGTACATTTGTACTCACGTTTTCCTATTTTATGTTTTTGCAGAGAGACTTCGGTCTCGCTAGTAGTTCCACGTGGACTTCGACGTTTAGCTTGATACCTCAGCTACGATCTTGTGCCCTCGGCAGGATCTGGTAGATAGTCAGGCTTCTCTGGCTCTTTCATTTATAGTTGTCTGTACTCAGACATGATAGCTTTAGTTTGTGTTTTGACTTGTATGCTCTGAATGTTGGGTCATGAGACCTATGTTTGTAATATCTCGCTCCCCGGAGCCTATTGAATAAAATACTTGAGTCGTAGAGTCATGTTGTGATGCCATGTTGTATTTGCACATATCGAGCATATTGTGTGTATGATATTGAAATGCTTGGTATGTGTGGGATCTGACTATCTAGTTGTTTATCTTTAGTAGCCTCTCTTACCGGGAAATGTCTCCTAGTGCTTCCACTGAGCCATGGGAGATTGCTACTGCTCCGGAACACTTAGGCTGGCCGGCATGTGTCCTTCTTCGTTCATGTTTCTGTCCCTTCGGGGAAATGTCACGCGATGAATACCGGAGTCCTGTTAGCCTGCTACAGCCCGGTTCACCGGAGTCCTGCTAGCCCAGTGCTACAGCCTGGATTCACTCGCTGATGACCGACACGTTCGATGCTGGGTCATGGATGCCTGTCCCTGTAAGTTTGTGCCACTTTGGGTTTACGACTAGCCATGTCAGGCCGGGCTCCTTATCATATGGATGCTAGGGACACTATCATATACGTGTGCCAAAAGGCGCAAACGGACCCGGGCAAAGGTAAGGCGACACCCGTGGGAATACCGTGCGTGAGGCCGCAAAGTGATATGAGGTGTTACATGCTAGATCGATGTGGCATTGAGTCGGGGTCCTGACAGTGTTTGTATAGTTTCTGTTGTTTGTAGCCTACTGGAGGCCGTGGACAACGCTGACCGTACGGGTGGGCTGTGATGCGGTAGGTACGTGGCACGGTGTACCGGATACCCGTTAGGTATCTCGGGAACCCTGCACACATCGTTTGGGGCTGTGAGCGAAACTCCGGCCGGATCTCCTCATGGATGGAACCCGAATAGGCGATAAACCTGGACTAGAGACTTGAGTGTTTAGGTAGGCCGTGGCCGACACCCACGTTGGGCTTCCGCTTGAAGGTTGCGGAGTACATGTCGTGTAAACGGCGGTAAGTGGTGAGAGCGTGTGTGAAGAAGTACACCCCTGCAGGGTTAACATCATCTATTCGAATAGCCGTGTCCGCGGAAAAGGACTTCTGGGTTGCTTATATCAGTTCGTAGACAAGTGAAAGTGGATACTCTAAAATACGCAAGATAAGCGCGAGTGCTATGGATGGCGTTCTCGTAGGGAGACGGGAGCTGATCCATAGTGGTGTATTGGTTGGTGAATATGTGGACTCGTGTGCGCCACCTCAAAAGAGTTGCTTGCAGTCGTAGTTTAGGATAGCCCCCGAGTCAAAGCTGGCTTGCTGCAGTTAAACCCCACCATCCCCTTTGTTGATAATGATGCATATGTAGATAGTTCTGATGTAAGCCTTGCTGGGTACATTTGTACTCACGTTTTCCTATTTTATGTTTTTGCAGAGAGACTTCGGTCTCGCTAGTAGTTCCACGTGGACTTCGACGTTTAGCTTGATACCTCAGCTACGATCTTGTGCCCTCGGCAGGATCTGGTAGATAGTCAGGCTTCTCAGCCTCTTTCATTTATAGTTGTCTGTACTCAGACATGATAGCTTCCGTTTGTGTTTTGACTTGTATGCTCTGAATGTTGGGTCATGAGACCTATGTTTGTAATATCTTGCTCCCCGGAGCCTATTGAATAAAATACTTGAGTCGTAGAGTCATGTTGTGATGCCATGTTGTATTTGCACATATCGAGCATATTGTGTGTATGATATTGAAATGCTTGGTATGTGTGGGATCTGACTATCTAGTTGTTTATCTTTAGTAGCCTCTCTTACCGGGAAATGTCTCCTAGTGCTTCCACTGAGCCATGGGAGATTGCTACTGCTCCGGAACACTTAGGCTGGCCGGCATGTGTCCTTCTTCGTTCCTGTTTCTGTCCCTTCGGGGAAATGTCACGCCATGAATACCGGAGTCCTGTTAGCCTGCTACAACCCGGTTCATCGGAGTCCTGCTAGCCCAGTGCTACAGCCTGGATTCACTCGCTGATGACCGACACGTTCGATGCTGGGTCATGGATGCCTGTCCCTGTAAGTTTGTGCCACTTTGGGTTTACGACTAGCCATGTCAGGCCGGGCTCCTTATCATATGGATGCTAGCGACACTATCATATACGTGTGCCAAAAGGCGCAAACGGTCCCGGGCAAAGGTAAGGCGACACCCGTGGGAATACCGTGCGTGAGGCCGCAAAGTGATATGAGGTGTTACATGCTAGATCGATGTGGCATTGAGTCGGGGTCCTGATAGCGTTGGTATAGTTTCTGGTGTTTGTAGCCTACTGGAGGCCGTGGACAACGCTGACCGTAGGGGTGGGCTGTGATGCGGTAGGTACATGACACAGTGTACCGGATACCCGTTAGGTATCTCGGGAACCCTGCACACATCGTTTGGGGCTGTGAGCGAAACTCCGGCCGGATCTCCTCATGGATGGAACCCGAATAGGCGATAAACCTGGACTAGAGACTTGAGTGTTTAGGTAGGCCGTGGCCGACACCCACGTTGGGCTTCCGCTTGAAGGTTGCCGAGTACATGTCGTGTAAACGGCGGTAAGTGGTGAGAGCGTGTGTGAAGAAGTACACCCCTGCAGGGTTAACATCATCTATTCGAATAGCCGTGTCCGCGGAAAAGGACTTCTGGGTTGCTTATATCAGTTCGTAGACAAGTGAAAGTGGATAATCTAATATACGCAAGATAAGCGTGAGTGCTATGGATGGCGTTCTCGTAGGGAGACGGGAGCGGATCCATAGTGGTGTATTGGTTGGTGAATATGTGGACTCGTGTGCGCCACCTCAAATGAGTTGCTTGCAGTCGTAGTTTAGGATAGCCACCAAGTCAAAGCTGGCTTGCTGCAGTTAAACCCCACCATCCCCTTTGTTGATAATGATGCATATGTAGATAGTTCTGATGTAAGCCTTGCTGGGTACATTTGTACTCACGTTTTCCTATTTTATGTTTTTGCAGAGAGACTTCGGTCTCGCTAGTAGTTCCACGTGGACTTCGACGTTTAGCTTGATACCTCAGCTACGATCTTGTGCCCTCGGCAGGATCTGGTAGATAGTCAGGCTTCTCAGCCTCTTTCATTTATAGTTGTCTGTACTCAGACATGATAGCTTCCATTTGTGTTTTGACTTGTATGCTCTGAATGTTGGGTCATGAGACCTATGTTTGTAATATCTCGCTCCCCGGAGCCTATTGAATAAAATACTTGAGTCGTAGAGTCATGTTGTGATGCCATGTTGTATTTGCACATATTGAGCATATTGTGTGTATGATATTGAAATGCTTGGTATGTGTGGGATCTGACTATCTAGCTGTTTATCTTTAGTAGCCTCTCTTACCGGGAAATGTCTCCTAGTGCTTCCACTGAGCCATGGTAGCTTGCTACTGCTCCGGAACACTTAGGCTGGCTGGCATGTGTCCTTCTTCGTTCCTGTGTCTATCCCTTCGGGGAAATGTCACGCGATGAATACCGGAGTCCTGTTAGCCCGCTACAGCCCGGTTCACCGGAGTCCTGCTAGCCCAGTGCTACAGCCTGGATTCACTCACTGATGACCGACACGTTCGATGCTGGGTCATGGATGCCTGTCCCTGTAAGTTTGTGCCACTTTGGGTTTACGACTAGCGATGTCAGCCCGGGCTCCTTATCATATGGATGCTAGCGACACTATCATATACGTGTGCCAAAAGGCGCAAACGGTCCCGGGCAAAGGTAAGGCGACACCCGTGGGAATACCGTGCGTGAGGCCGCAAAGTGATCTGAGGTGTTACGTGCTAGATCGATGTGGCATTAAGTCGGGGTCCTGACAGCGTTGGTATTAGAGCTTGACTGCCTGTAGGATTACCAAGCCAAACTGGTCGAAGTTAAGTCTAGAAATGCTTTAGTTATGTAAGGGAATTGATTGTGGGATGGAACGTAAGGCTCTTTTTACTCCTTATACCTCATGCCCTTCTGATCTGAGTCATCTTATCTTTTCTACGGGGTTAAGGAACTAGGCTTTCTCTTCTTTCTATCAGGATCACGTGTTACTAATCCATAGACTTATAGAATTGTTGGACTTAAGCCTCTGTTCAGTTTCTACTACTCCCGTACGTTAACTGTTGATCTCGAAACCTTGATATTGTGCTTCCGAGTGGTTATGCCACCATTTTTGTGAATGTCTCAAATATTTTCTGAGCATATACAGCCGTTATGCCGTCCGAGTCATCCCAGGTTTCTAAATAGTCTGATGCATTTGCAAATCCTTTCTTTCCGTTCCCGATGTCCTTTATGGTCAGAATAAGCACACTAACCGGTGCGTTGAGGTAATTTATTGCCTTGACATATATGTTGGAGCTATTATTATGACCCTAGGTGTTTTAGGGAGTCACCTAGTAATCTAGCAATGTTTTGTGTTCCCAGTGTGAAGATTCTGGCCGTCATTATCGAAAGCATCCCGTGATGCCATTTAGTTAGTAGGCATTCTATTCCTGGGTTCTTGAACCCGAGATTCACTCTACTTACTTCATGTTGATAGTGTTTGCTAGTTCCTTTAGGATATTAGTAACTTTGCGATAGTCCTCGAGGTCCGTGGTATTTTCCTTCTTCCAAATACTATGAACCACTTATGGCAGTAGTTTGTTGGATCAATAGATCACAATTAGAGTACTCTTGAGGAGTTCTCCATTCATAAATCGTGACTCTGCCAGTCCTACCTCTCTGCATGGGTTATCCGGAAGAAACATGTTGAACTTGGTTCGACATACTAATCTATGCATCCACAACTCAGAAAATTATATGTTCTTTGAGTTGTCCCTCTTAGTTGACTTCTGACCCTCGTCTACCATTTGATAGTCAAGAGTATGCGTGCATTCCTATTACTCTTGTGGTCCGTCAAGCCATTCTATTCCGGAATGACTAGGAGAAACAAACTCCAGTACCTTGTCCATTTCCAGGATTGGGTCAAAGCAGTCGTACTCCGCAGATCAAATTGCTAATCTAGCTTTTGCTCTGTTCTACCTTGGAGTATTACCATCTTTATATCAAGAATGTCATGGGAATTGCACACCATCCTACGAACTCTTGACACAGTGATACTTCCTACCATCACTAGTCATTCCTCGGTTCCGTGTTATAGTAACTGGAACACCGACAAGTGAATCGTGATGTGTGAAATCAATACTGCTAGCAACTCCGTTGCTTGGTAGTTAAATGGACAATAACCTCATTCTTAACGTGTTGGTTCTTGAATCATCATTCTAAGATTGATCGTGCTACCTTGTCCATCTTCCTGGTGCACATTTCGATTGATGAGTTAGGATTTTGTCAAGTCCACGCTCATTTTATCATATCGTCTTGCCCTGAAAAGCAAGATTGTTCTCGATCTTAGTAACATATCGGTGGTTCGTGATTTTCCGGATATCTTCTCGAAAGTATCACCAGGTTGTCACCTGACCGCTATGTTGAGTTCGTGACCAAGTTGGTTTTCTTATAAATCACTCCTTCTCCAAGAATCTGTGTTGGATATTCCTGAGCTAGTTGGTTGAGCTAGACAACAACTTGGAGAGTTGGGAGATAAAAGCTTGTCTTACTTAGTTCATGTTAAGGGATATCTTCTTGTGTGTGTGTGTGTTGAAGAAGGATGATATCTTCATCGACTGACCCTCGTGATCAGTTAATGGACCTATCATCTTGTCCAACCTTTGATTTGGGTGTGGGCTATCCTCAAATCAAATCAGAAACCAACGATGTTCGTAATGTTGTCTTACTCGTGGTTGATCCCTCGAGCATACACCATTCCATCTTTTGGTCTGACCAATACTATCACCTTGTTCACATAATGGCGGAATTCCAGTGATATGGAAATTCTGATGAGTTGTTGTTGAGCCCATCAGCAACATTTTATCTCCTCCATAATTCATGATGAACATCAGGCTAGCATTGGAAACTTGTGTAAGCATTATCTTCGTGTTCCGCTCATGAAGCATATGTTCGGATGTAAGAAGTGACTTCCTCCAGTTCATGTGCATTTGATGCAAGTTGTCGCCGTGGATTCGAGAAAGTCAATGTTGTTTCCTTTGGAATCATCCCAAATCAGTCATGCATACGTGCGAAGTATTCTGTGGTTCGGAGACTTGCAACCTCCATTCTATACGTGTCCCTAGCACACCAAGCCACTGATTGATTTGTTCAAGGTTAATAAGTTCTAAGTGCTAGTCCCGAAGGTACCAGACGGATTTGTACAAAACTTCGATATCCTCTTGAACTCGGTAGTGTTTTATTATAAGACTACTTTGTGGTCATGCTTGTCTTGGACAACATGTTCACATGTTTGTAGCAGAACCGGCTCGTATTTTGGAGCGTACTACCGTAGTCCGTTCCCCGAGAATCTCGCAACGTCATCTCGTCGATTTGTGTTGCAAACTTTCGTTTTTCTTATTAGACTCGATGAGTCTGGAATATCCTGACACCAACCAGATCTGAATCTCAGCAGATGATGGTTGGAACATTTTCCCAATAACTATAATATTGGTCTCTTTGTAACCCGGTAGAGTGGATGTCGTGGCCAACACATCTAGCCGGAAGACCCATTATTGTAGGCTCTTGATTGAGAAAGTTGGGTACCTCCCCATAAGGATTTCGTAGGATCTACTCCCTAGTTGTTCCTTATGGATTTTTGTGCTCCCGAAGTCCGACCCTTTTACTTGATGGTCTGGTTACCAAACCATTTCAATAAATGGATTACGCTAGCACATTAAGGAGAGCATTAGAAGCAGAGTGCTAAATGTCTCTCGGTCGATCATCCAGATTTTATTTCCTTGGCCTCGCTAAGGTGAAATCTGAGAAAGTGTTATCTTCCCTTGCATCTGCATCGTCTGTCAGTATTCATCGTGGTAGTACGTTGTGTTGCCAGGATCCTTGACACGGATGTTGGTAAAACCTGATGAATATGGAAATGCTCAAGTTCTTGAGAGCACGCACAAGCGCTAGGTGTTATCATCGGCACTAATTGGGATTGCTCTCAGTTTCCTCGGCAATGCTATGACCTTTCAAACAGTGAATTCACTCTCTATTGTTGGGTTCTTCCCCAGTTACCAGAATCATTCCCAGCATTTGCATTTTGTTCCCAGCTTGCACCGCCAATGTGCCATTCTACCATGGGTCTCTTCCATTTCCGGTGGTAAGCAAATTCATCCATTACGTTGTCTTCAACAAGGTAATCCACATCATCCAAGTCCGAGTTTGCCATTCTACCGACCCCCTCCAAACGATCGCTCGAGAATTGCCCTAGGCTGATATAGAGAGTCTCAATGATCTCTATATCAAAGGTAATTCTTTTTGCCACTTAAGGGGATATATCTACGAGTCACCATCCCTCAGGTGTCTCGATATGGTATCATGGCAACCCAACTCCTCGCTGCGTTGACAACCGATTACCACCTTCTTAAGCGTGAAATTGTTGTCTACCTAGTGAACCTTCGTCATCTGCTTCACTCCATTCCTATGGATGTGTGCTTCGTCTCTCAGCTCGAGAGATGTTGCTATGTCTCCTTCCGTGGGTTAATCCTGAGTTGTTCGACCTTCGAGAAGAACAATTCTTTTAGGGTCTTTCCTTTCCTCTCGTTGTCATGTTAGTTGGAGTTCTCAGAGCAAGACTTCGAGACAATGATGGTGAACGAATCAACATTCATTTGAAGTGCAACCTGGATCGTGAAGATTGTGCTAGTTTGCGTTCCCCCTTCACCTTACCCTACGCTTGAATCTCGGGACGAGATTTTTGTTTAGTGGGGGTGAGTTGTCACATCCCTAGTTTCGGCCTGACCTATGCTTGCTTCCATGTGTGCATCATGTTTAAATTCAAATGAAATTTGAATTGAGGAATTTTCAAAAGCCTCAGGAAACCTCTAAAAATAACCAACATTTAAATCTTCTCAAATGAGTCCAAGAAAATGTTCCTGTTATTCCATGGAAATATTGGTAAGAGGTAAAATTTAAACCAATATTTTTGGAGTCACAGAGATATTTATTTTGGCCATTTGAATTAATCCAATAACTATTTGCTTTGGATTTATATTTAATATATATTAAATATGACTCCAATAATTCTGGAAGTTTGTGAGTGGCTTTGTATATATTTTAGCAAGCCACATAAAAACCTACAGAATTTATTAAAATGATTTAGTTGCTAAACTAAATCAAAACAGAGGAAGAAAAAAATAGAAAACAATAAGTAAAAGGAAAGAGCAGAAGAACTACCTGGTGCTCACCTCTCAGCCCACCTGGCCCAACTCCAGCTGGCGGCCCAGCCCGCCACCGCTACCCCCCTGTCGCCTTCCTCCTCTGCCAGGAGGACGTGCGTGCGGCCGACGCGCGCACGCACGCGCCCCGGCCACCTCCTCCCTCCTAGCCTGCCTGGCTCCCCCTCGTCGCGCCTAGACGACGCCAGCGCGACGCCTGGACGCCCTAGACCTTCCTCTCTCTCCCCCGAACGCTCTCCCCCTCCTCTGTTCTTTCCGCCCGAGCGCCTCCGTCGCCACCGACGCCGTTCGCCGCGGCCACAGCCACCGCCTCGCCTCCCCGACGCCTCCCAAAGCTCTGCCTCGACCTACTCTTCCTCCCCACCGCTCCAAGCAACAGCAGGAGCCCTGCAGTGACGCCATCGCCGTCGTCTTCACCGACGGGCACCGAAGATCGCCGGCCCGATTCTCCGTCTCCAGGTCGCCCCCGAGCCCACTGAGACGCGCTCTGCAACCACAGTGAGCTCATGGACCGACTCCCCCTCCTCTCCTGCTCGCGTTCTTGCTCTAGCTCTGTTCCCCACCTCCGCCGAAGATCACCGCCGCCACGGCCGACGAGCTCCATGCTCCTGTGAACCTGCAGCACCCACGGGTTCGCCCTGTTGTGCACCGTAGCGCCGTTTCCGCCAACGCCCGAGGTCCGGCAGCCGCTGAGCTCGACGCCGGCGAGGATTACGGCCACCCCAGCTCGCCCCGGTTGCACCGTTGGATGCGCGGGATCGCCAGCTTTCCGTAGAGCCCAACGGTGCCTCGAATGGTTCCCTGTATCGCAATCCCGAGCCGCCCCGCCGTTTCTGTCATCGCCGGCGACAAGTCGCCGGCAGGTTTGACCTGATCGGCCCGGGGTTTGACCTCCCCTGACGTGTGGGCCCAGGCGCCTGCTTAATTAGTGTTAGGTCAGTTAGTGTTAATTAACTTAGCTAATTAGATGATCCACTAACATGCGGGCCCCGCCCGGCTAACCAAGTTAGTTAGGGTTAATTTTAATTAGGTTAGTTAGTCCAGACACTGACACGCAGGGCCCACAGGTCAGTTTGACCTGGACGGCGCCCGTTGACCTGCTGACGTCACTATGAGGTCATGCTGACGCAATAATTCCTTTCTGGAATTTAAATAAATCTTAAATGATTTAATAATTCCAGAAAATGTTCAAAACTTCAAAAATTCATAGTAATTCAACCGTAACCCCAAATGAAACAAATTATATATGAAAAATTATCAGAAAAATTCAAGGAACCCATCTGTACCATTTTCATGCATGCTTGAACAATGTTTGTCCTCTGTTTTGGACAAAACAAATAAAGGGCATTTAAATAACCATATATGGAGTGGGAATTTGAATCATGTATTCAAACCAACTTCATTTAAATCATAGCTAGGTGCATTAGCCCAGAACACATTCATATTGCCATGTCATAGCATGCATCATATTGTGCATTGCATTGATCGTGTTTCTTCTGTGTTTGCCGGTGTTGTTCCCCCTCGATAGACGTTGTACCGACGATGTGATCGTTGACACTGATGAAGACTCAATGCTATCTTCAGAAGTGCCAGGCAAGCAAAACCCCCTTGTTCATTCCGATACAATCCTACTCTCTCGCTCCTACTCTCTTTTATTGCATTAGGACAACAACAATTCAACTATTACTTGCTGCGGTAGCTGAACCCCTTTATCCTCTGCATGACCTGTCATTGCCACAGTAAATAGATGAAACCCACTAGCATGAGTAGGAGTTGTTTGAGCCCTGTTGTGCCTACTCATTCATGTTTGTTTGTCATGCCTGCTATTGCTTAGAGTTGAGTCAGGTCTGATTCATCGGGAATGAATCAGAGGTGTGTGAACATGTCCTACTGTGTGTGAGCTAAGTGTGTGAATATGATTTGGTAAAGGTAGCGGTGAGAGGCCATGTAGGAGTACATGGTGGGTTGTCTCATTGAAGCCGTCCTTAGGAACTGAGTTCTGTGTTTGTGATCCATGATTCAGCTACTACCACGCATTGGGCCCGAAACCAATGGACCCTCTCGGCTTCTTATTCACCCTAGTTCTCTGTCCAGGAGTTGCAAGTAGTTTCTGGTGTTTGTAGCCTACTGGAGGCCGTGGACAGCGCTGACCGTAGGGGTGGGCTGTGATGCGGTAGGTATGTGGCACGGTGTACCGGATACCCGTTAGGTATCTCGGGAACCCTGCACACATCGTTTGGGGCTGTGAGCGAAACTCCAGCCGGATCTCCTCATGGATGGAACCCGAATAGGCGATAAACCTGGACTAGAGACTTGAGTGTTTAGGTAGGCCGTGGCCGACACCCACGTTGGGCTTCCGCTTGAAGGTTGCCGAGTACATGTCGTGTAAACGGCGGTAAGTGGTGAGAGCGTGTGTGAAGAAGTACACCCCTGCAGGGTTAACATCATCTATTCGAATAGCCGTGTCCGCGGAAAAGGACTTCTGGGTTGCTTATATCAGTTCATAGACAAGTTTAAGTGGATACTCTAAAATACGCAAGATAAGCGTGAGTGCTATGGATGGCGTTCTCGTAGGGAGACGGGAGCGGATCCATAGTGGTGTATTGGTTGGTGAATATGTGGACTCGTGTGCGCCACCTCAAAAGAGTTGCTTGCAGTCGTAGTTTAGGATAGCCACCGAGTCAAAGCTGGCTTGCTGCAGTTAAACCCCACCATCCCCTTTGTTGATAATGATGCATATGTAGATAGTTCTGATGTAAGCCTTGCTGGGTACATTTGTACTCACGTTTGCCTATTTTATGTTTTTGCAGAGAGACTTCGGTCTCGCTAGTAGTTCCACGTGGACTTCGACGTTTAGCTTGATACCTCAGCTATGATCTTGTGCCCTCGGCAGGATCTGGTAGATAGTCAGGCTTCTCAGCCTCTTTCATTTATAGTTGTCTGTACTCAGACATGATAGCTTCCGTTTGTGTTTTGACTTGTATGCTCTGAATGTTGGGTCATGAGACCTATGTTTGTAATATCTCGCTCCCCGGAGCCTATTGAATAAAATACTTGAGTCGTAGAGTCATGTTGTGATGCCATGTTGTATTTGCACATATCGAGCATATTGTGTGTATGATATTGAAATGCTTGGTATGTGTGGGATCTGACTATCTAGTTGTTTATCTTTAGTAGCCTCTCTTACCGGGAAATGTGTCCTAGTGCTTCCACTGAGCCATGGTAGCTTGCTACTGCTCCGGAACACTTAGGCTGGCCGGCATGTGTCCTTCTTCATTCCTGTGTCTGTCCCTTCGGGGAAATGTCACGCGATGAATACCGGAGTCCTGTTAGCCCGCTACAGCCCGGTTCACCGGAGTCCTGCTAGCCCAGTGCTACAGCCTGGATTCACTCGCTGATGACCGACACGTTCGATGCTGGGTCATGGATGCCTGTCCCTGTAAGTTTGTGCCACTTTGGGTTTACGACTAGCCATGTCAGTCCGGGCTCCTTATCATATGGATGCTAGCGACACTATCATATACGTGTGCCAAAAGGCGCAAACGGTCCCGAGCAAAGGCAAGGAGACACCCGTGGGAATACCGTGCGTGAGGCCGCAAAGTGATATGAGGTGTTACATGCTAGATCGATGTGGCATTGAGTCGGGGTCCTGACAGGTATAGGCTATTGGATGATATTGGAAAATGGGATTGGAACCGGCTGAAGCTGGAATTTCATCAAATATTTTATCCTATGCATTTGGTTTAACGTGATCGGAATTATATATATAATTTTTGGCCTCGTGAAGGAGAAAGTATGCTCAAGCTTGGGGGAGACTTAAATCTAGGATGCACACATTCCCCAATCATGAGCACTCAAGAGAAAATATTATACAAATTTTTTATGCTCGACTTTCTCATAATGATCAATCCATGCTCGATACTTCTTCTACTGGTTCCTTTATAAAGAGAACTATTGAATTCAAATGGGATCTTCTAGAGATAATTAAACGCAACTCCAAAGTTTGGGAAATCGACAAACGTAAAAATTTGGGTATAAATCTTGAGTTTGATTGTGTTAAATCTTTTATGAAAACTGACGCTTGTCATAAGATTAGTACTAAATATGGACTTGACTCTGAGATAGTAGCTACCTTTTGTGAATCATTTGCTGCTTATGTTGATCTCCCTAAGGAGAAGTGGTTTAAATTCCATCCACCTATTGAAGAAAATTATGAGGAACCTGTTATAGCTAAAGATGAAATAAT
The DNA here is from genome assembly GCF_018294505.1 of Triticum aestivum. Taxonomy (NCBI): domain Eukaryota; kingdom Viridiplantae; phylum Streptophyta; class Magnoliopsida; order Poales; family Poaceae; genus Triticum; species Triticum aestivum. The sequence goes on along the minus strand of NC_057798.1, from coordinate 262,273,437 downwards.
TGTTTATAATGTTGATCCAGTTGTGCCCACTGCTTATATTCAGAAACCTCCTTTTCCTGTTAGGACTAAAGAACATGCTAAAGCTATAACTGTGGTTCATAAGAGTAATATTAGAACAACAAAACCCTCTGAACAAATTAAGATGTAACCTTATATTGCAATGGTTACAGATTTCTTGGTTGAGAATATTGATGGACATGTTATTTATTTCTATTTTGAGGCTGCTAGAATTGCTAAACCAGCTAGAAAGGCACGAGATATGTTAGATAAAAATAAGGGTTTTCTATTTTTGTGCCCCTGGTTCCTTAGTTGTGCTCAGTTTTTCCCACGCTCTAAACTTTTGCTCACTTTTCCCACTCCCTTGTCTGAAACACTCACAAATGCTCAAAATGGACGTCGCCATCAGATCAATGTTTGACCGTTAACTACTAACAAGTGGGGCTGCGTCGGACTTTTTTTCTTGGTCGTTGTTGGAGTCACCCCGCGTAGGGCAGATGGGCCGTGGTTCGATGGCTCAGTATGCTATGCATGGGGCATCTTTGACCTTGACCTACATGCATGCGCGCCGCTAGGATTCAGTGCTGCTGGCCACGGCCCAGAACGCTGATGCAGACAACTGCTGGCCATGCGCAGCCACTAAGAACTACTGGCAACAGCACCACCAAAGACAGCTGCTCGCCATGCTGCCGCCACACACAGCTGTTGGTCGCGCGACTCAGCTCCGTCGCATTAACTCAGGGGAGCAACTTGCTGGCCATGCGTGCGCATACCTGTCAAAGTGCCTCGTTTCGATGCGTGGCCTCTTTTTTTAGTGTGAGCTCCTAAAGCAAGGGCATTACAAATGACGCACCCCTACGCACGCGCATTACGCAGGTCAAGGGCAAGGGCATGCATGCATACATATCAGTGCGCCTCATTTTAGTGTAGCAACACAACTATTTATACCACCCCATCGCGTGTACCTCTTCTAACACACTCTTCCATCTGCGTTGCCCTTCTCCTCTCTTTACCAAATTATCCAGAGCAAGATCCAATCGAAGATTCAGTAGTACGGGCCCACTTTTCTCCTGCCACCCACCATGCCGGAGCGGGGTTACCCCATTGGCGTTGTGGTGGAGACCACACTTCGCGTGTGGGCGATCTTGAGGTGGCGGGGTGCTAGGGAGTTGGCCCAGCGAGTCCTCCATGCTGGCTTTGCCCACCTTCCCGCGGGCTCGCCGATCATGTTCCGTCTCGAGGAGATGCGCCCCAACGCTAGCTCACCGCGGACTATGCTCCTCGCCCACGTCACTAATCACTTCGATGCCTCTCCTCGGCAAGGTGTTTTGGTGTGGCTACGAGTTCATCGCATTCACGACCTACAACATCTTCACCGACGTCGAGAGCATCTTCCCCGCCAAAGACCGCATGCACACTCTCCCCTATTATCTAGGCGAGGAGGAGCACGCAGAGTGAAGATGCCAGTGGTGAAGGCCCGGGTGGAAGACAAAGCAAAGACGATGATGAAGCAGCTGGGGAAGACGCGGATTTCATGTTTTGTTGCCCTAGCTAGCTATATAGTTTCAGCTAGCTAGCTAGGGTATTTATTACCCTCCTTATGTATTGTGCTTTGTTCGATTGTGTGTACCGCGTGAACTATAATCTAGCTACCCTTAGTTATATTAATGTTGTGCACGTGTTATATATGTCGCGTGTTATATATCTATATATGTCCTATATGTTATGAGTGTTATGTTAAGGGCTTATATTAATGTTGTGTGTTGTTATATTATTTATCCGAAGTATTGGCACGAATAGTAATTTTGTTTTCATGAATAAATACTGGTGGGGGGGTGTGATACGTCTCCAACGTATCTATAATTTTTGATTGTTCCATGCTATTATATTGCCCCTTTTGGATGTTTATGGGCTTTATTTTACACATTTATATCATTTTTGGGACTAACCTACTAACCGGAGGCCCAGTCCGTATTGTTTTTTTTTGCCTATTTCAGTATTTCGAAGAAAAGGAATATCAAACGGAGTCCAAACGGAATGAAACCTTCGGGAGCGTGATTTTTGAAATGAACATGATCCAGAGGACTTGGAGTGCAAGTCAAGAGGCAGCCGAGGCCTCCACGAGATAGGAGGGCACCCCCCCTAAAGGGAGCGCCCCCTGTCTCGTGGGCCCCTTGGGCGTCCACCGACATACTTCTTCCTCTTATATAAGCCTACATACCCCGAAAACATCCAGGAGCCAACGAAACACAATTTCCACCACCGTAACCTTCTGTATCCGCGATATCTCATCTTGGAGCCTTCGCCGGCGCTCCACCGGAGTGGGGAATCGACCATGGAGGGCTTCTACATCAACACCATAGCCCCTCCGATGAGTTGTGAGTAGTTTACCATAGACCTACGGGTCCATAGCTATTAGCTAGATAGCTTCTTCTCTCTTTTTCGATCTCAATACAATGTTCTCCCCTCTTGTGTGGAGATCTATTTGATGTAAACTCTTTTTGGGGTGTGTTTGTCGAGATCCGATGAATTGTAGGTTTATGATCAAGTTTATCTATGAATAATATTTGAGTCTTCTCTGAATTATTTTATGTATGATAGAGTTATCTTTGCAAGTCTCTTCGAATTATCAGTTTGGTTTGGCCTACTAGATTGATCTTTCTTGCCATGGGAGAAGTGCTTAGCTTTGGGTTCAATCTTGCGGTGTCCTTACCCAGTGACAGAAAGGGTTGCAGGCACGTATTGTATTGTGGCCATCGAGGATAAAAAGATGGGGTTTATATCATATTGCTTGAGTTTATCCCTCTACATCATGTCATCTTGCTTAAAGCGTTACTCTGTTCTTATGAACTTAATACTCTAGATGCAGGCAGGAGTCGGTCGATGTGTGGAGTAATAGTAGTAGATGCAGGTAGGAGTCGGTCTACTTGTTACGGACGTGATGCCTATATACATGATCATGCCTAGATAATCTCATAATTATTCGCTTTTCTATCAATTGCTTGATAGTAATTTGTTCACCCACCGTAATACTTATGCTATCTTGAGAGAAGCCTCTAGTGAAACCTATGGCCCCCGGGTCTATCTCTTATCATATTTTCTTCCAATCTACTTTTATTTGCATCTTTACTTTTTGCATCTATATTATAAAATACCAAAAATATATTTATCTTATCATAATATCTCTATTAAATCTCACTTTCGCAAGTCGCCGTGAAGGGATTGACAACCCCTTTATTGCGTTGGTTGCGAGTTCTTTGTTTGTTTGTGTAGGTGCGTGGGACTTTTGAGGAGCCTCCTACTGGATTGATACCTTGGTTCTCAAAAACTGAGGGAAATACTTACGCTACTATTGCTGCATCACCCTTTCCTCTTCAAGGAAAACCAACGCAAGCTCAAGACGTAGCAACAAGGATTTCTGGCGCCGTTGCCGGGGAGGTCTTCGCTCAAGTCAAGACATACCAAGTACCCATTACAAACCCATCTCCCTCGCATTTACATTATTTGCCATTTGCCTCTCATTTTCCTCTCCCCCACTTCACCCTTGCCGTTTTATTCGCCCTCTATTTCCCATTCTCCTCCTCTCTCTTGCGCTTGCCTTTTTCTGTTTGCTTGTGTGTTGGATTACTTGTTGCCATGGCGCAAGATAATACCAAATTGTGTGATTTCTCGAATACCAATAATAATGATTTCCTTAGTACTCCGATTGCTCCTCTTAATGATGTTGAGTCTTGTGAAATCAATACTGCTTTGCTGAATCTTGTTATGAAAGATCAATTCGCCGACCTTCCTAGCGAAGATGCCGCTACTCATCTAAACAATTTTGTTGATTTGTGTGATATGCAAAAGAAGAAAGATACCGATAACAATATTGTTTAATTGAAGTTATTTCCGTTTTCACTTAGAGAACGTGCTAAAGTTTGGTTTTCGTCTTTGCCTAAAAATAGTATTGATTCTTGGAACAAGTGCAAAGATGCTTTTATCTCTAAGTATTTTCCTCCCGCTAAGATTATCACTCTTAGGAACCATATTATGAATTTTAATCAACTTGATCATGCGCATGTTGCCCAATCTTGGGAAAGAATGAAATTGATGCTTCGCAATTGCCCTACTCATGATTTGAATTTATGGATGATCATACAAAAAATTTATGCCGGTTTGAACTGTGCTTCTAGAAATCTCTTAGATTCGGCCGCGGGAGGCACGTTTATGGAAATCACGTTAGGAGATGCTACAAAATTTCTTGATAATATTATGGCTAATTATTCTCAATGGCACACCGAAAGATCTTCTAGTAAAAAAGTGCATGTTATAGAAGAAATCAATGTTTTGAGTGGAAAGATGGATGAACTTATGAAATTGTTTGCTACTAAGAATACTCCTCTTGATCCCAATGATATGCCTTTGTCAACTTTGATTGAGAATAACAATGAATCTATGGATGTGAATTTTGTTGGTAGGAATAGTTTTGGAAACAATGCTTGTAGAGGAAACTTTAATGCTAGACCGTTCCCTAGTAATTCCGCTAATAATTATGGAAATTCCTACAATAATTCTTATGGTGATTTTAATAATATGCCCTATGATTTTGAGAATAGTGTGAAAGAATTTATGATTTCTCAAAAGAATTTTAATGCTTTGCTTGATGAAAAATTGCTCAAAGTTGATGATTTGGCTAGGAACGTTGATAGACTTTCGCTTGATGTTGATTCTCTTAAACTTAGATCTTCTCCTCCTAAGCATGATATCAATGAGTCTCTCAAAGCCATGACAATTTCCATTGATGAGTGCAAGGAAAGAACCGCTAGATTGCATGCTAAGAAAGATTGCTTTGTAAAGGCGTGTTCTTCTAGTTTCCATGAAAATAATGATGAGGATCTTAAAGTTATTGATGCGTCTCCTATTAGATCTATGTTTTTCAATATGAATCTTGATAATTATGGGACTGATGATGAGTCAACTTTACCTAGAAGGCGTCCCAAGAATTCAGAGTTTTTAGATCTTGATGCTAAATTTGGTAAAAGTGGGATTGGAGAGGTCACGACTTTAAATAGCATTGAACCCACTATCTCGGATTTCAAGGAATTTGATTATGATAATTGTTCTTTAGAAGGTTGTATTTCCTTGTTGCAATCCGTTGTTAATTTTCCTCATGCTTATAGTCAAAACAAAGCTTTTACCAAACACATTGTTGATGCCTTGATACAATCTTATGATGAAAAACTTAATTTGGAAGTTTTTATACCTAGAAAACTTAATGATGAGTGGGAACCTACTATAAAGATTAGAATTAAAGATCATGAGAGTTTTTCTTTGTGTGATTTGGGTGCTAGTGTTTCCAGGATTCCGAAAACTTTATGTGATATTCTAGGTTTCCATGATCTTGATGATTGCTCTTCAAATTTGCACCTTGCGGATTCCACCATTAAAAAGTCAATGGGAAGGATCAATGATGTTCTCGTTGTTGCAAATAGAAATTTGGTGCCCGTAGATTTTATCGTTCTTGATATAGATTGCAATCTTTCTTGCCCTATTATTCTTGGTAGACATTTCCTTAGAACGATTGGCGCGATTATTGATATGAAGGAAGGGAATATTAGATTACAATTTCCATTAAAGAAAGGCATGGAGCACTTTCCAAGAAAGAAAGTCAAATTACCTTATGAATCTATCATGTGTGCTACTTATGAATTTAGTGCCAAAGATGGCACTCGTTAGATCTATCTTCGCTTTTATGCCTAGCGAGGAGCGTTAAACGATAACGCTAGTTGGGAGGCAACCCAATTTTCTTTGTGTTTTTTGTTTTTGTTCCTGTTTAGTAATAAATCTTTCGTCTACCTCCTGTTTAGATGTGTTTTTATATTTTAATTAGTGTTTGTGCCAAGTAGAACCTATAGGATAACCTATGATGATAGTTGATTTGATTCTGCTGAAAAACAGAAACTTTATGCGCATGAATTTAGTTTTGTTAAATCACAGAAACGTGATTTTGTGTTGATTCTTTTTGATGCTGATCAATAGAAAAATCTTACAGGACTTCCTATTTTGGTAGGGTTTTTAGAGTTCCATAAGTTTGCGTTAGTTACATATTGCTACAGACTGTTCTGTTTTTGACAGATTCTATTTTTCGTGTGTTGTTTGCTTATTTTGATGCATCTATGACTAGTAAATTAGTTTATAAACCATAGAGAAGTTGGATTACAGTAGGTTTAACACCAAAATAAATAAAGAATGAGTTCATTACAGTACCTTATGTGGTGGTTTTGTTTTCTTTCACTAACGGAGCTTATAAGATTTCCTGTTGAGTTTTGTGTTGTGAAGTTTTCAAGTTTTGGGTAAAGCTTTTACGGACTACGGAATAAGGAGTGGCAAGAGCCTAAGCTTGGGGATGCCCATGGCACCCCAAGATATTCAAGGATAGCCAAAAGCCTAAGCTTGGGGATGCCCCGGGAAGGCATCCCCTCTTTCGTCTTCGTTCATTGGTAACTTTACTTGGAGCTATATTTTTATTTGCCACATGATATGTGTTTTGCTTGGAGCGTCGTGTATTATATTAGTCTTTGCTTTTTAGTTTACCACAATCATACTATCTATACACACCTTTTGGGAGAATCCTACTTGATTAGAATTTGCTAGAATACTCTATGTGCTTCACTTATATCTTTTGAGCTTGATAGTTTTTGCTCTAGTGCTTCACTTATAGTGTTTAGAGCACGGCGGTGACTTATTTTTGTAGAAATTGCTAGTCTCTCATGCTTCACTTATATTATTTTGAGAGTATTTTAGAACAGCATGGTATTTGCTATGGTTATAAAATTGGTCCTAGAATGGTAGGCATCCAAGTTGGGTATAATAAAAACTATCATAGAAAGTGAATTGGATCCTATGATCAATTTGATACTTGATAATTGTTTTGAGATAGGGAGGTAGTGATATTAAAGTCATGCTAGTTGGGTGATTATGAATTTAAAGAATGCTTGTGTTGAAGTTAGCAAGTCCCATAGCATGCACGTATGGTTAAAGTTGTGTAACAAATTTGAAACATGAAGTGTACCTGGCTTGTGCATCCTTATGAGTGGCGCTCGGGGACGAGCGATGGTCTTTTCCTACCAATCTATACCCCTAGGAGCATGCGCGTAGTACTTGATTTTTGATGACTTCTAAATTTTTGCAATAAGTATATGAGTTCTTTTGACTAATGTTGAGTCCATGGATTATACGCACTTTTACCTCTCCACCATTGCTAGCCTCTTCGGTACCGTGCATTGCCCTTTCTCACCTTGAGAGTTGGTGCAAACTTCGCCGGTGCATCCAAACCCCGTGATACGATACGCTCTGTCACACATAAACCTCCTTATATCTTCCTCAAAACAGCCACCATACCTACCTATTATGGCATTTCCATAGCCATTCTGAGATATATTGCCATGCAACTTTCCACCGTTCCGTTCATCATCATCATGACATACTTTATTTTTGTCATATTGCCATTGCATGATCATGTAGTTGACATCGAATTTGTGGCAAAGCCATCATGCGTTATTTTTCATACATGTCACTCTTGATTCATTGCACCATCCCGGTACACCGCCGGAGGCATTCATATAGAGTAATATCTTGTTCTAGTTTCGAGTTGTAATTCATATGTTGTAATCAATGAAAGTGTGATGATCATCATTATTAGAGCATTGCCCAAAGAAAAAAAAGGAAAAAAAGGAAAGGCCCAAAAGAAAAGAAAAAAAGAAGAAAAGAAAAAAAAAGAAAAAAGAAAAAAAAAGAAAATAAATAAAAAGGGCAATGTTACTATCTCTTTTTCCACACTTGTGCTTCAAAGTAGCACTTTGTTCTTCATGTAGTGAGTCTCATATATTGTGCTTCAAAGTAGCACCATGTTTTTCATATAGTGAGTCTCTTAAGTTGTCTTTTTCATACTAGTGGGAATTTTTCATTATAGAACTTGCCTTGTATATTCCTACGACGGGCTTCCTCAAATGCCCTAGGTCTTCGTGAGCAAGCAAGTTGGATGCACACCCACTAGTTTTCTTTTGTTGAGCATTCATTTATAGCTCTAGTGCATCCGTCGCATGGAAATCCCTACTCCTCATGTTGACATCAATTGATGGGCATCTCCATAGCCCGTTGATTATCCTTGTCAATGTGAGACTTTCTCCTTTTTTGTCTTCTCCACACGATCCCCATCATCATATTCTATTCCACCCATAGTGCTATATCCATGGCTCACGCTCATGTATTGCGTGAAGGTTGAATTTTTTGAGATTATTTAAGTATGAAACAATTGCTTGGCTTGTCATCGGGGGTATAGAAGTTGGGAACATCTTTGTGTGACAAAAATGAAGCATAGCCTAACTATATGATTTCGTAGGGATGAACTTTCTTTTGCCATGTTATTTTGAGAAGACATGATTACTTTGATTAGTATGCTTGAAGTGTTACTATTTCTTTTATCAATATGAACTTTTATTTTGAATCATTTGGATCTGAACATTCATGCCACAATAAAGAAAATTACATTGAGAATTATGCTAGGTAGCATTCCACATCAAAAATTCTCTTTTTATCATTTACCTACTCAAGGACGAGCAGGAATTAAGCTTGGGGATGCTTGATACGTCTCGAACGTATCTATAATTTTTGATTGTTCCATGCTATTATATTACCCCTTTTGGATGTTTCTGGGCTTTATTTTACACATTTATATCCTTTTTGGGACTAACCTACTAACAGGAGGCCCAGCCCGTATTGCTGTTTTTTTTGCCTATTTCAGTATTTCGAAGAAAAGGAATATCAAATGGAGTCCAAGCAGAATGAAACCTTCGGGAGCATGATTTTTGGAACAAACATGATCCAGAGGACTTGGAGTGCAAGTCAAGAAGCAGCCGAGGCCTCCACGAGATAGGAGGGCGCCCCCCCTATAGGGCGCGCCCCTGTCTCGTGGGCCCCTCGGGCGTCCACCGACGTACTTCTTCCTCCTATATAAGCCTACATACCCCGAAAACATCCAGGGAGCCAATGAAACACAATTTCCGCCGTCGTAACCTTCTGTATCCGCGAGATCTCATCTTGGAGCCTTCGCCGGCGCTCCGCCGGAGGGGGAATCGACCACGGAGGGCTTCTACATCAACACCATAGCCCCTCCAATGAGTTGTGAGTAGTTTACCACAGACCTACGAGTCCATAGTTATTAGCTAGATGGCTTCTTCTCTCTTTTTGGATCTCAATACAATGTTCTCCCCCTCTCCTTTGGAGACTATTCGATGTAAACTCTTTTTGCGGTGTGTTTGTCGAGATCCGATGAATTGTGGGTTTATGATCAAGTTTATCTATGAATAATATTTGAATCTTCTCTGAATTCTTTTATGTATGATTGAGTTATCTTTGCAAGTCTCTTCGAATTATCAGTTTGGTTTGGCCTACTAGATTGATCTTTCTTGCCATGGGAGAAGTGCTTAGCTTTGGGTTCAATCTTGCGGTGTCCTTACCCAGTGACAGAAAGGGTTGCAAGGCACGTATTGTATTGTTGCCATCGAGGATAAAAAGATGGGGTTTATATCATATTGCTTGAGTTTATCCCTCTACATCATGTCATCTTGCTTAAAACATTACTCTGTTCTTATGAACTTAATACTCTAGATGCAGGCAGGAGTCAGTCGATGTGTGGAGTAATAGTAGTAGATGCAGGCAGGAGTCGGTCTACTTGTCACGGACGTGATGCCTATATACATGATCATGCCTAGATAATCTCATAATTATTCGCTTTTCTATCAATTGCTCGACAGTAATTTGTTCACCCACCGTAATACTTATGCTATCTTGAGAGAAGCCTCTAGTGAAACATATGGCCCCCGGGTCTATCTCTTATCATATTTGCTTCCAATCTACTTTTATTTGCATCTTTACTTTTTGCATCTATATTATAAAATACCAAAAATATATTTATCTTATCATACTATCTCTATTAGATCTCACTTTTGCAAGTGGTCGTGAAGGGATTGACAACCCCTTTATTGCGTTGGTTGCGAGTTCTTTGTTTGTTTGTGTAGGTGCGTGGGACTTTTGAGGAGCCTCCTACTGGATTGATACCTTGGTTCTCAAAAACTGAGGGAAATACTTATGCTACTATTGCTGCATCACCCTTTCCTCTTCAAGGAAAACCAACACAAGCTCAAGACGCAGCAGTGTGCAGCCATGAGAGCCCACAGCCGTACGTGCCTCCTCCTAGATCGGCTAATCTGTAAAAAAAATGAGATGGCGTGGAACAAAGTTTGGATTTAATTTCAGCCATATATATCATCCAAACAAAGCTAGAAAAGAATATTCGCTTGTAATGCTAAATTTGTGGGGTTTATATATTGCTACATAGTATACTCATTTGGCCATATCTCACTATTATTGGGCCAAATATATTGAGCCAAACTATTTATTGAATTCAAATAGTTATCAAAAAATAATTAAATTCTCACTATTTGAACCAAACTATTTATTGAATTCTCACTATTATCGAATTCATCTCATTGGGCCATATCTCACTACTATTATTGGGCCAAATATATTAGGCCAAAAGAGGTAGAAAAGTGTGATGGTGTCTATTTGAAGTCTCACTATTTATTGAATTAATCTTCATATTTTTACATGAAGATGAGTCAATCCAATAGTATACTCATGAGCTAGCTAGCCATGGCCCCCACATACAATTGGCATAATTCAACACAAATATAAAGAGTTTGGAAATATCAAAGCAACTCTCATAATTATACACAGAATGATGATAACACAGTCATAAATAATCCATTACATCTGATAAATGAAGAAACACTAATATAGTTCAACACACAAATGATCTTTGCCCAGTAACAAAGATTCTACTCATCACAGGTATATTTTATCTTCTTGATATTTGCCGTGAACCCTTCTTTTGGTGTTAGCAGATCTTCAATCATGTACTCCAGCCTCTTCTTATCTTCCTTGACCTGATCCCTTTCCTTCTCTGCTTTCACCAACAAAAACCTGTGCATGCTGGTAGTTGATGCATCAAGCTTCTGCTCCTCCTCCAATGTAGCTCTTGCATCAGCTAGAGCTTCTTCAGATTTGGCCTTCATGGCTAGTGTCACCTGATTTTCCTCAACCATTTGCTTAAGCTCATCTTGGGCATTCCTCACGTCATGGTGAAGCTTCTCAATCTCATCTGTGAACTTAAACCTTGTTTCAACATTGTTGAAGGCATCATGAACTCTACCATCTCTCCCTTCAGTGTACATTTCTCATAGCTTCGACATGGCTTTAATTAGTGGACTCGACCACACAGGATCAACCCATTGCACAAAGTCACATTTATCTCCAACTTACAATATATATGAGAGAGAAGAATCTATTAGGAAATTACACAATAAAAACTTAATTTGAATTACTGTAAATAAGTTCACAGACCTCTCCTGAACAGGCCAAGAACATCCTGCCAGTCCAACACCCTTCAAAACCAACAAATTTGGAGGGCACGGAATTGCATTTACAACAGATAGGCTTATCTCCATCATCGGCTAATCCTCTATAATCAGAATCATACATTGTATTTGGAACCTAACAATAAAAATACCCATAGTAAATAGGGTTTCCCTAGTAAATAAACAGAAATCAATGCTGAAATAAAAATCCCCAAATCGATATGAACCCTAACCGTAGATTAACGAGAATGCAACACTTATGGTGCCAAGGGAGTTCGGGTCGATGGAGAATTATTTGCCATCGCCCCACGAAACCATGTCATCCTTGAGTGGTTACAGGAGATCTACGATGCTGTGGTGATGGTAGGCGACGAGCAAAATGGTAGGGGAGAGGACGGGGACCGGAGCTGGAGTAGAGGAGGGAGAAGATGATGTGGGAAACATGCCCCAGATGTCATTGTGATCGTCGGCCCCACACACGGCCCAGTCGCCAGCCTCTCACGGATTGCCTAGTCATACGCGGCTAATCATGTCAAAGAGACCAGCCTCTCACAGATCAACTCGCCGGTCCTTCTAGAATACCATATCTAACGGATCTAGTTCGGCGCTAGGGTATGATCGAACGGTTGCAGTTCGGTGCTAGGGTTTGGAGGGGTTTGGAGATGGTCAACGGGGTTTTTGTAGGGTTTGACCAACATTCAAATGGGCATAACCAATTCAAAAAATCGAAAAAATACAAAACCAGCGCACATAGTCATTTCAAGTGACATACTGTCGATAAAAAAATAATATAAACTTGGTATGTCGTTAGTTTTATGAAAAATCCTTCACAAAACTTAGCTAGCTCGAACGTTGTTGCACAAAGTTCAAGGCGCAAGTGAGAGGGGTTTAGGGTTTTGAATTAAAAAAATCAATAAAATCAGAAATGCTTCATTATGGAGTGACTAAGGAGGATCTGAACTTACTTTTCATTTTCATATTTTAAACGTGTTTTCTAATGGTTTCTAACAGTGTAACTAATTAAAAAATCAAGAAATGGACATTAATTCAATAAGTAGTGAGACTTCAGATGGACATTATATAGATTGAATAGGTCTTAATAAAAATTATTTGGCTCATTTAGACAAGGTGAAAAAATTGATGACAAATGAGGATGTTTACCCTAGCTTTGCAGCTCATTTTGAGCATTCAGAGCTCGAGAGCACATTTCGAGGATTTGGAGCTTCGGAGCTCATTTGGAGCCTAGGATCTCATTTTGGAGCAAATGTATAATAGTTCATAAAACAATGCAACATCACACACAGAGCAATGGACTTCAAATGTTGGTTCAAATTTGAAATTTGCCTTAAATTTAAAATTTGCCTCAAATTTGAATTCTACCACAAATTTGACATCAAGGTACATATATCATTTTGCATTACTACACCTTACAAGTTTTCACACTAGTTCAAAGATCAAATTCAAATATTTGACTGGCTCCTTGTGTTCGCAGATGGCTTAACTGTCTTCATACTGGTTTCTCTAGATGGGATATTCTGTGGCATGGTCTTCATCCTTTTGATCTTCACTTGGGATAGCTGCTCCTGGTTTCCCGAGCACTTGATGACCAGTTGAGAATCATCTGTTGGGTCCATAATCTTTAAAGGAATGACAGGAACCATGTCTTGCTCCTCTCTTATAGCTTGAAAACCATCATAAGCCATGGCTTCAAATTCTGCATCAGATGATGGTTCAACGGAAGTTTCTTCCTCTCTAGGCCTTTTCTTTCCTTTATCTCCACCTATCCTAGAGATGGGTTAAACAAAAATAAGATTAGGGATAAGCCATCGATAAAAAAGAGAACATATGCATACAAAAAAGGAAGCCTGCACACATACCAAGATGCCGGTGCTTCTACTACACACATACCAAGATGCCGGTGCTTCTCTTCTGCTGCTGCATTCTGCTTTGCATTTGCTCCTGCCCCATTGTTCCTCTTATCCGAATGATGCATCCACTATATTGGTACAAAGCCTAGCAATATGCCCTAGGGTTCCACATTTTTTGCACTTACGCTGTATTTTTACACGACCCTCTTCACCTGCTCTCATCCTGCTCTTCCTTGGTCTTCCTGGTGGTTTAGTAAGTACAGGAGCACATAGTTTGAACCCTGGATCTACTCTATTCCATTGGCCTTTTCCCAAGAGTGGAGGTACATTGTCAGCATAAGAAGCCTGAAATTTCGCGACAGAGAAATATTCAGAGCAATACTGATAAACTTCACCATCTTCACCCCAATAATAGTCATGAGATGTAGGGCATTATGCATGGCTTCCCATGAATCTGTCATTGCCTACAACTGCGTTCCCTAGTTGCTAGGTTCACTGGCTACCTCCATTCCCTATTTTTAGTGTCAGTATATGTTACCAAAGCCTTGTATTTCGATGGTCTAATGCATTTCATCTTCAGTTCACTTGCCTTGGCATGCAATGCCTTAATCAGAGATGGGAGCATAACATGGCCAATGTTTTGTGTTTCAGCAATTCTTTTACGAAGAGACATCTTTATCAGGATCATCTGCCTTATCTTATCAAATGCTTGCCACAACAATGGCCATTCCACTGACTTGACCTTTGCATTGAAGCACTCTGCAAGGTTACTGGTCACATAGTCTACTTTGCAGATTTCATTGAATTTTCTTCTTGACCACACTATTCCATGATGTGCTTCCAAGTACTCCTTCACCTCATGATTGTGACCATACAAGACTCTCAAATGGTGCTCATGCTTCCTCAAGATGCATGTGTATGATGTTGTCCATAGGTTATCATCATAAACTTTACCTCTGAATTTCTTTTTAAAATTCTACGCTAGGTGTCGCATACATTCCTTATGCTCTGCTAAGGAATACAATTCCGACTGCAGTCTCTAAACCCTTGCAAGCATCTGTGTATATAGCTAAACCTGGGGGTGTACCTATAATGTTGCACAACTGCTGCAGAAACCAGACCCAACTTTCCTCGGACTCTGCCTCACACCAAATACAAATGGGAATAGCCAGTTGTGTCCATCAACTACAGAAGCTACTACTAGTTGTCCTCTCCATCTCCCTTTCAAAGCAGTTGCGTCGATAGCCAAATAGGGCCTGCAACCATCCAGAAACCCTGCCAGTAAGCCTTGAAACAAACAAAAGCACTCCTAAAGCACTCCTTCTCAAATGACTACTCTCTTATTTTGTATGAAACTGTATGCTTGTCAATCTCTACAACACTCCCTGAACTAGCCATCTCCACTTTAGCTTTATAAGTGTAAAGCAACTGAAAACTGTCATTCCATGGACCATTTATCCTGTCAAGAGCCATTTCCCTACCATAAAAAATCCTCATGTAAGGTATATCAATTTTGCTCTTCTCAAAAAGCTTCCCATGGAGTGTTGTTGGACCAAATGTTGGTGTTTCTCTCAACCAATCCAAGATTGCATCTGCCACCCACCTAGTCTTTGCTAGCTTTGTTTTGGTCTTTCCCGCTCCCCGTCTAGGTGGACAAGTGTGCCGGTGGGTTTTGTTTTATCTGAAACAAAATAACGTAAAATTAAGGAACATTACACAATGATCTGAAAATATAATGGATCAATAAACTGAAATCCACAATGAGGTGTAATACCTGAATCAATTTCTCTTTCGCATACGGGATGCATGCATACTCCACCTACACCTATCATATGGGCAATGAACAGTGAGCCTTATTGGCTCATCCTATCAATCACATAATTATTTTCAGTGAGAATGCAATATGTAGTCACTTCATTACGATAGTCCACTATTTATTCAAATATGGTTCCTGGAGTAAGCTGAGGATCTTCCCTATTCCACTCAATTGTTGGCATGTCGTCACCATCGTATTCATCTAATATAGCACGACTACTAAGCTCCTAGAGTAAGCCATTAGTGTTTGCATCCCTCTCTTCATAGTCAATGGCATCAAATATAGCACGACTACTAAGCTCCTCTAGATATTCATCTTCCATTGCCTGTTGACTGACTGTATATACCAGTTTAGGGTAAATCATCTCATTCTCATCATCAAGTCGAGGTACTTCCTCGTCAGGCTCCGCGGCAGCACTGACGGCAGCAGAAGAGGCAGCAGACATGTTGTGGCTTTCAGAACCACTAGTTTTACTTAGTCTCGACCTAAAAGGAGTGTCGGGTGCTCGCTATTATCAGAGACAGATGATGCATGAACACTCTTCCCCTTGTCTCGTTCTTTGCGTTGCTGAAGCACCTCGATACGGGTTTTATCGAAACGTCTATCAGCATTCAAACTAAATAGCAATTCCAGATGCTCGTCACAAGTTAGTGGGAGAAATGTTTGCTTGATGCTATTGAAATATTTCAGTTCAACAACATCGACAGAGCTCTAGTCATACGCGGAACAGAGTGCATCACAAAAATCTTTAAAAGAAATGCTGGTTTCTGCCACCTTCGGGTAGAAAAATCCAGAGATCATATGCAGTTTAGTACCACGTAGGCCACTAGTTCCCATTCTAACCACCAACCGAAAAGCAAGCGCAAGATCAATCCTATTTGATCAAAATAAAGGGTGAAAAAATAAGCAACCCAAATTGGTACAATGCAAGTGAGTAGTGGTCAAATACCGCGTAATTGACGAGTTTTCTCATAAATTCTAGGGCAAACGATGCTTACCCAGATGGAATCCATGAATTATCCGCCTCCGATTCGACCCAATCATCTCCACGGTCGATGGGCCGGAGGTCTTCTACCCCCAACATCGCATCTTAATCCTAGATTGGGAGAGGGGTTGATGTGGCAGAGGCGCGGCATCGCCGACAGACGAAATAGGGTTAGAGGGTGGAGGGCACGATGGCAGCGGCGGAGCAGGTGGCGGTGCGGGAATGGCTCGATCTATTTCAGACAAGCTACTTTGATGTGTCTCCTTGTGGCCCCAATCGTCAGCACATAACGGTCAAAGGAGGACCCCACTCGACAACAGTTAACGGTCAAGCCATTGACCCGGCGACAAGTGTCCAGTTTGACCATTTGTGAGAGTTTCAGACAAGAGTGTGGGGAAAAGTGAGCAAAAGTTTAGAGCATGGGGACAACTGAGCACAACTAAGGAACCAGGGGCACTATCATAAAAAAACCCTAAAAATAAACTGATAGTTGGTATGCCTGTTGTCTATGCTAAAAGTGGAGATCATTGCTATCATGGTTTATGTGATATGTGTGCTAGTGTGAGTGCTATTCCATTTTCCTTGTATCAAGAAGTTATGAATGACATTGCACCTATTGATAAAGAAGATATTGATGTTACTATTAAGCTTGCAAACATAGATATTATTTCACCGCTTGGGATTGTTAGGGATGTTGAAGTCTTGTGTGGCTATATTAAATGCCCTACTGATTTTGTAGTACTTGGATCAGAACAAGATAATTTTTGTCCCGTTATTTTTGGTAGACCTTTTTTTGATACAGTTAATGCTGAAAGAGATTGTGTTAAAGAAAAGGTTAGAGTTAAATTGGTGAGTTTAATTTCTCCAAATTTAGTAAACAACCACATGATTAAGAATTATCTAGTAAAGATGAAATTATTGGTCCTGCTTTTGTTGTTGTTTCTCCTACTTATCCATTAGAACAATATTTGCTAGACCATGAAAATGATATGCATATGAATGAAAGGAATGAAATAGATGAGATAGCCTTTACACAAGCACATACACTTAAGTATAATTTGCCTCTTGAAACTCTGGGAGATCATCTCCCACCTAAGAGTGATCTTGTGTTTGAATTAAAGAAACTATCTAATACATTGAAATATGCCTATCTTGATGATTAGAAGATATACACTTTTATTATCAGTGCTAACCTTTCATAACCTGAAGAAAAGAGATAGCTTAGAACTCTGACGAATCGCCCTGCTGCTATTGGATATACTCTCGATGATCTTAAGGGTATTAGCCCACTCCATGCCATCACAATATTAATGTGGAGCCTGATGCTAAATCAGTCATTGATCGTCAATGTTGTCTGAATCCTAAAGTGAAGGATCTTGTGAGAACTGAAATATTAGTGTTTCTGGAGGCATGTCTAATTTATCCTATACCTGTTCATTGTGTCATAAGAAAGGAGGCATTATTGTTGTTCCTAATGATAGAAATGAACTTATCCCACAAAGAATTGTAACTGGTTATAGGATGGTGATTGATTTTAGTAAATTAAATAAATCTACTAGAAAAGATCATTACCCCTTGCCTTTTATGGATCAAATGTTAGAAAGATTATCTAATCATGTACACTTTTTTCCTTGATAGATATTTTGTTTTTTCTGAAATACCTATTTCAAAAGAAGATAAAGAGAAAACCACATTTACTTGTCCTTATGGAACTTATGCCTGTAGACGTATGCCTTTTGGTTTATGCAATGCACCTGCTACCTTTCAAAGATGTACAGCTGCTATATTCTCCAATTTTTGTGAAAAGATTAATAAGGTATTCATGGATGATTTTTTCCGTTTACGGAACCTCTTTTGATGATTGCTTAAGCAACCTTGATCGAGTTTTGCAGAGATGTGAAGAGACTAATCTTGTCATGAACTGGGAAAAGTGCCACTTTATTGTGAATGAAGGTATAGTCCTTGGGCATAAAATTTCTAAAACATGTATTGGGGTAGATAAAGTTAAAGTGATGGAATTGAGAAAATGTGTCCTAAAGATATCAAAGGTATAAGAAGTTTCCTCGGTGATGATGGTTTCTATAGAAGTTTCATTAAAGATTCTCTAAAATTTATAGGCCTCTTACTAATCTTTTGCAAAACAATGTTCCATTTGTTTCTGGTCATGATTGTGTACAAGCCTTTGAAATAATTAAGAAAGCCTTAACTTCTGCACCCAGTGTTTAACCACCTGATTGGAAGTTACCATTTGAAATTATGTGTGATGCTGGCGATTATGCTGTAGGTGTTGTTCTAGGTCACATAGTTGATAAGAAACTGAATGTTATTCATTATGCTACTAAGACATTGGATAGTGCTCAAAGAAATTATGCTACTACTACGAAAGATATTTTAGCAGTTGTGTTTGCATTCGATAAATTCAGACCATATATAGTCGATTCTAAAGTTACTATTCACACCGATCATGCTGCTATTAAATATCTTATAGAAAACAAAGATGCTAAACCTAGACTGATTATGTGGGTTCTTTTATTACAAGAGTTTGATTTGCATATTGTTGATAAAAAAGAAGCTGAGAATCCTGTAACAGATAACTTGTCTAGGATAGAAAATGTTCTTGATGACCCACCACCTATTGATTATAGTTTTCCTAATGAGCAATTAGTTGTTATAAATGCTTCTACTTCTCGTAATAATCCTCGGTATGCAGATTATGCTAATTACATTGTTGCTAAATATAGGTGAACTAGGACATGTGTCATAATATTGAAGAAGGATGGTGGGAACACCAACTTGAAACTGACAAGACATTGGACCAAATCATTCTGTAACCTTGGTAGGATTTATGAATAGATTACCTTCTCAGAAATTTCATTGAGGATTACACATAGCTTCACAATGGCTAATCGAACATTTTCTGGTAGAAGCCCCCACAATGCAACCAGAAGCAGTTGTGTCATAATCACGTGGCAGTCATGAGACTTTAGGTTCTAGAATTTTTTCTCAGCCATATTTATTATTCCCTTTATATTCGACGAGAAGCCAGATGGGACCTTGATACTGAGCAGGCATTCAAAAAATATTTACTTCTCTGCTTTGGTAAGAGCATAGCTAGCAGGACCTTGATACTGCTTTGGATGCATGCCATCTTTTTCGTTCATAGGTTGCTAGTCCTCGCGTGCCTCTGGTGTATCTTTTGTCTTCCCATACACGCCCAAGAAGCCTAGCAGGTTCATGCAAAGATTCTTCGTCACGTGCATCACGTCGATTGCAGAGCGGACCTCTAGGCCTTTCCAATAGGGTAGGTCCGAAAATATAGATTTCTTCTTCCACTTGGGTGCGTGTCCGTCAGCGTCATTCGGAACAGATTGTCCGCCAGGACCCTTTCCAAAGATTATTTTTAAATCCTTGACCATATCAAGTATATGATCACCAATACGGTGGCAAGGCTTCTTCCAGTGATTTGCCTCACCTTTGAAATGTTGCCTTTCTTTCTTAAGGCATGCTTGATCGGATGAAATCGACGATGTCCCAGGTACACATTCTTCTTACATATGTCCAAATATATACTTTCAATCTCATCTAAACAGTGTGTGCATGCGTTGTATCCCTTGTTTGTCTGTCCAGAAAGGTTACTAAGAGCAGGCCAATTATTGATGGTTACAAACAACAACGCTCGTAGGTAAAATTCCTATTGTTTGTGCTCATCCCACACACGTACACCTTAGATATCCCACAACTATAAAAGTTCTTCAACTAATGGCCTTAGGTACACATCAATGTCGTTGTCGGGTTGCTTAGGGCCTTGGATGAGCACTGGCATCATAATGAACTTCCACTTCATGCACAACCAAGGAGGAAGTTTATAGATACATAGAGTCATAGGCCAGGTGCTATGATTGCTGCTCTGGTCCCCAAAAGGATTAATGCCATCTGCACTTGAACCAAACCATAAGTTCCTTGCGTCACCTGCAAAGTCTGGCCACTTTCTCTCCATTTTTTTCCACTACGAACCATCAGCGGGTACTCTCAACTTCCAGTCTTTCTTACGGTCTTCTTTGTGCCATGGCAACAACTTGGCATGCTCTTTGTTTCTGAACAGACGTTTCAACCGTGGTATTATAGGAGCATACCACATCACCTTGGTAGGCACCCTCTTCCTGGGGCACTCGCCCTCAACATCACTAGGCTCATCTCGCCTGATCTTATACCGCAATGCACTGCATACTGTACATGCATTCAAATTCTCGTACTCCTCACCGCGGTAGAGGATGCAATCATTAGGGCATGCATGTATCTTCTGCACCTCTAATCCTAGAGGGTAGAGAACCTTCTTTGCTTCGTACGTACTGTCAGGCAATTCGTATCCTTTGGCAGCTTCTTCTTCATTATTTTTAGTAGCTTCCCAAATCCCTTGTCAGATACACCATTTTTTGTCTTCCATTGCAACAATTCCAGTGCGGTACTGAGCTTTGTGCTGCCATCTTTGCAATTTCAGTACAACCTTTTTTTGTGCTCCTCTAACATGCGATCGAACTTCAACCTCTCCCTTTCACTTTCACATTCTCTTTGTGCATTAACAATGACCTGGCAAAGATCATCAGTGTGCACATATGGTGCCTCTTGATCTTCAGCTTCCCCCATTGCAGTATCATCATATTCAGGGAACATAGGATAGTTGTCAGCATCCTCTTCTTCTTTACTGTCTTCCATCATAACCCCTCTTTCTTCGTGCTTGGTCCAAACATTATAGTGGGGCATGAAACCCTTCTCAAGCTGGTGGAAGTGAAGGGTTTTCGAGGAAGAATAATCCTTTGTATTCCCACAGACAGTACATGGACAATACATAAAACCATTCTGATGGTTTGCCTCAGCCACGTCGAGAAAAATTATGCAGGCTTGCAATGTAGTCGGAGGTGCGTCGGTCACCGTACATCATTGCCGGTTCATCTGCATGCATTATATAATTAAGTATATCAAAAACCATTATAGAACAGTATGAATAGAGAAATAACCAAATTAATACAAGATTATCATCACATTAAAACTAAAGTACAGTAGTGATCAAATGTTATTACTGAAAAAATAAATACATAAAGTTCATCATAGTTCTCATAGAACAACATACAACTATATAGAGCATGTAATTAAAACATACATTCAAACTAACATACAACTATGTAAAATATTTAAATGCAACAACAAATGCGATCAAAATCGTAACTAAGGTAACCACTGATCCAACCGCATAATGATACCAAGCCTCTTTATCAATGGCATATTTTCTAATCTTTCTAATCTTCAAGCGCATTGCATCCATCTCGATCTCGTGTAGATCGACGTCGTCGGCAACATGCAACTCCAATTTCATCTTATCTTCTTCAACTCTTTCTAATTTTTCTTTTAAAAAATTGTTTTTTAACTAAATTTACCTCTCAACAAGAGGGTCAGTTTGAATTTCCGGTTCACATACCTCCTAGATAAAGACATCTATGTCAAGTTGGTCGGCATAATTGTCATAAACACTAAATGAAACAAATAGTTATAAAAGATAATATACCACATCCAAATCATAGACCGGACGAGAGCTGATGGGGGTGAATACCAAAACCATGGCACTATATAATAACAAACAATAATACAAGTAAGAAAATTATACAAGTAGCTATATAAATCATACAAGTAAGGTTTTTTTCTTAAAAAAGATAAGAACAAGAGGCTCACCACGGTGGTGCCGGCGATGAGATCGGCGCGGGCGATCGACAGCGGTGAGGATGGGGACAGGGACAGGATGACACCCTACACATGTGCAATCTAAGAAGTTAATTTAAGCTCAAATTGTGCATCTAAATAAAATAAACTCCCACATACACTCCTCCACTAAAATCCACAAACCACTCTACTTCTAGAGTATTTGAAATGAGCTAAACTAGCAGTGAGAGATGAAAGGATGAAGTTGCTAACCTTTTTTAGAATACATGGATAGTTGGTGCACCGCCAATTCTAAACAAATCTTGGCGAAAATGAAGCTTGGAGGTCGAGCTTGGACGATGAACAAAGGAAAGTTTAAGTGTGGCTTGGGCATTTCATCAAACGCCTCATGTGCATAGGAAGTGAGAACAGAGTAGCACACACCTACCACCTTCTGTGAGGCAAAAACAGAGGAGAGGGCGGGGAGGGGCGGGGGTATATATAGGCAAACTTATAGTCCTGGTTGGTGTCTAAAACCAGGACTGAAGACAAACCTTTAGTCCCTATTGGAGACACCAACTGTGACTGAAGGGAGACAACCCCATTAGTCCCGGTTGGTGTCTTCAACCGGGACTAAAGGTACCATCTGAACCGGGACTGGTGCCTGCCGAGCCCCGGCCAGCGTCCTAGTCGCTCGAATAGGGACTGATGCTCACATTAGTCCTGGTTCATAAGGCGACCGGGACTATTGATCTGGTCTAGCCAGAACCAAAGCCCCGTTTTCTACTAGTGGTGGACTGCATGGTTTTTGTATGTTGTGGGAATTGCGCGATGTATTACTCAGGTGCAATTGCAGGTATATATGATGTACAACGATGGACCACGACCTCAACTATACAAGGAAACTAGGAGGTGGGCCCAATACACAATAACACCCCCCCCCCCCCCGCGCGCAGTCAAAGCAGCACCATTGCTGACACAAAGACTGGACCGAAACTCCTCAAATGACGTTGTAGGCAAGCCCTTGGTCATGATATCTTCAAATTGTTGGGAAGTAGGAACATGTAGAACACGAATATGGCCAAGAGCCACCCGTTCCTGAACAAAATGTATATCTAACTCAATATGCCTAGTCTGGCGATGATGAACCGGGTTGGCAGAGAGGTAGACCGCCGAGACGTTGTCGCAGTAGACCACCGTAGCACGGTCGACAATACATGAGAGCTCCTAAAGAAGCTGGCGAAGCCACGAACACTCGACGACGACGTTGGCCACAACACGATACTTAGCCTGAGCACTGGAGCGAGAGACCGTCGGCTGCCGCTTGGACGACCACGAGATGCGCGAGGGTCCAAGGAAGACACAGTAGCCCAAAGTGGAGTGACGAGTGTCGGGGCAGCCCGCCCATTCGGCATTGGAGTAGGTGGTGAGGACGATGTCGGTGGAGGCGTGAAGCGTGACGCCGATGTCCATAGTGCCACAAACATAGAGGAGAATCCACTTGATAGCGTCCCAATGAACGTCCCGAGGAGCATGCAATGAAGATACACCTACTGAACTGCATACTGGATCTCCGGTCAAGTAAGAGTGAGGTACTAGAGAGCCCCAACAATAGACCGGTAAAAGGCAACAACCAAAGCAGGAGAACCATCTGAGGCAGAGAGCTTGGCCTTCGTATCAATAGGCATAGCAGCGGCTTGCAGTTAAGCATGCCAGCGCGATCCAGAAGCTCATGAGCGTACTTCCTCTAGTGAAGGAAGAAGCCATCCGGACGACGCACCACCTCAACACCGAGGAAGTAGTGCAAAGGACCCAAGTCCTTGGTGCCGAACTCAGTGCGAAGACGGTCAGTGAGCTAACTAAGAATACCAGCCGTACATGCCCTTAGGATGATGTCGTCGACATAAAGGAGCAAATATGCAGTGTCGGAGCCCTGGTGATAGACGAACAGTGATGCGTCCGAGCGGGTAGAGCGAAACCCGAGCTGGTGCAAAAACGTCGTGATGCGCTGGTACCAAGCGCGGGGAGCCTGCTTGAGGCCGTATAAGAACTGCCAGAGCAGACACACGTGTCAGGATGTGCCGGATCAACAAACCTCGTGGGTGCTACCTCTTGAGCACTGCGTTGGTTTTCCCTTGAAGAGGAAAGGGTGATGCAGCAAACTAGCATAAGTATTTCCCTCGGTTTTTGAGAACCAAGGTATCAATCCGTAGGAGGCTCCTCAAAAGTCCCACGCACCTACACAAACAAACAAGAACCTCGCAACCAACGCGATAAAGCGATTGTTAATCCCTTCATGGTAACTTGCAAAAGTGAGATCTGATAGAGATAATAAGATAAGATAAATATTTTTGGTATTTTTATGATATATATTGGAAAGTAAAAGATGCAAATAAAAGTAGATTGAAAACTTATATGATAAAAGATAGACCCGGAGGCCATAGGTTTCACTAGTGGCTTGTCTCAAGATAGCATAAGTATTACGGTGGGTGAACAAATTACTGTCGAGCAATTGATAGAAAAGTGCATAG
Source organism: Triticum aestivum (assembly GCF_018294505.1). Classification (NCBI taxonomy): domain Eukaryota; kingdom Viridiplantae; phylum Streptophyta; class Magnoliopsida; order Poales; family Poaceae; genus Triticum; species Triticum aestivum. The sequence continues at coordinate 262,249,090 of NC_057798.1, read as the reverse complement.
TTGTGAGAATATCTAGGCATGATCATGTATATAGGCATCACGTCCGCAACAAGTAGATCAAAACGATTCAGCATCTACTACTATTACTCCACACATCGACCGACTCCTGCCTGCATGACTTCAAGCATACTAACAAAGTAATCATGTCTTCTCAAAATAGCATGGCTAAAGAAAGTTCATCCCTACAAAATCATATAGTTTGGTCATGCTCCATTTTCGTCACACAAGAATGCTCTCATCTTGCACCCCCCCCCCCCGATGACAAGCCAAGGAATTGTTCCATACTTTAGTAATCTCAAACTTTTTTCAACTTTGACGCAATACATGATCGTGAGCCATGGATATAACACTATGGGTGGAATAGAATATGATGATGGAGGTTGTGTGGAGAAGACAAAAAAGAAGAAAGTCTCATGTTAACGAGCCTAATCACGGGCTATGGATATGCCCATCAATTGATGTCAACATGAGGAGTAGGGATTGCCATGCAACGGATGCACTAGAGATATAAATGTATGAAAGCTCAACAAAAGAAACTAGTAGGTGTGCATCCAACTTGCTTGCTCACGAAGACCTAGGGCATTTTGGGGAAGCCCATCATGGAATATACAAGCCAAGTTCTATAATGAAAATTCCCACTAGTATATGAAAGTGACAACAAATGAGACTCTCTATATGAAGAACATGGTGCTACTTTGAAGCACAAGTGTGGAAAAAGATAGTAACATTGTCCCCCTTTTTATTTTCTTTTTCTTTTTCTTTTTTTGGGCCTTTCTTTTTATTTGGCCTTTCTTTTTTTCTTTGGCCTTTCTTTTTTTCTTTTTGGCCTTTTTTTAATAAGGGACAATGCTCTAATAATGATGATTATCACACTTCTATTTATTTAGAAATACAACTCAAAACTAGAACAAGATATGACTCTATATGAATGCCTCCGGCGGTGTACTGGGATGGGCAATGAATCAAGAGTTACATGTATAAAAAATTATGAAGGTGGCTTTGCCACAAATACGATGTCAACTACATGATCATGCAAGGCAATATGACAATGATGATGCGTGTCATGATGAACGGAACGGTGGAAAGTTGCATGGCAATATATCTCGGAATGGCTATGGAAATGCCATAATAGGTAGGTATGGTAGCTGTTTTGAGGAAGATATAAGGAGGTTTATGTGTGACAGAGTGTATCGTATCACGGGGTTTGGATGCACCGGCGAAGTTTGCACCAACTCTCAAGGTTAGAAAGGGCAATGCACGGTACCGAAGAGGCTAGCAATGATGGAAGGGTAAGAGTCCGTATAATCCATGGACTCACATTAGTCATAAAGAACTCATATAGTTATTGCAAAAATCTAGAAGACATCAAAAACCAAGCACTACATGCATGCTCCTAGGGGGATAGATTAATAGGAAAAGACCATCGCTCGTCCCCGACCGCCACTCATAAGGATGACAATCTAAGAACACCTCATGTTTCAAATTTGTTACACAACGGTTACCATACGTGCATGCTACGGGACTTGCCAACTTCAACACAAGTATTCTTTAAATTCACAATTACCCAACTAGCATGACTCTAATATCACCACCTCTATATCTCAAAACAATTATAAAGCATCAAATTGATCATATCATCCAATTCACTTCCTATGATAGTTTTTATTATACCCAACTTGGATGCCCATCATTCTAGGACCAATTTTATAACCATAGAAAATACCATGATGTTCTAAAATACTCTCAAAATAATATAAGTGAATCATGAGAGATCAACAATTTCTACAAAATAAAGCCACTGCCGTGCTCTAAAAGATATAAGTGAAGTACTAGAGCAAAACTATCTAGCTCAAAAGATATAAGTGAAGCACATAGAGTATTCTAATAAATTCCAAATCATGTGGGTTTCTCCCAAAAGGTGTGTACAGCAAGGATGATTTTGATAATCTAAAAAGCAAAGACTAATATCATACAAGACGCTCCAAGCAAAACACATATCATGTGGTGAATAAAAATATAGCTCCAAGTAAAGTTATTGATAAACGAAGACGAAAGAGGGGATGCCTTCTGGAGCATCCCCAAGCTTAGGATTTTGGTTTTCCTTGGATTATCTTGGGGTGCAATGGGCATCCCCAAGCTTAGAATCTTGCCACTCCTTATTCCATAGTCCATCAAATCTTTACCCAAAACTTGAAAACTTCACAACACAAAACTCAATAGGAAATCTCATAAGCTCCGTTAGTGCAAGAAAGAAAAACCACCACATAAGGTACTGTAATGAACTCATTCTTTTATTTATATTTGTGTTAAACCTACTGTATTCCAACTTCTCTATGGTTCATACCCCCTGATACTAGCCATAGATGCATCAAAATAAGCAAACAACACACGAAAAACAGAATCTGTCAAAAACAGAACAGTCTGTAGCAATCTGTAACTTTCGAATACTTATGGAACTCTAAAACTCCTACCAAAATGGGAAGTCCTGGGAAATTTGTCTATTGATCTACTGCAAAAATAATCAACGCAAAATCACGTTTCTGTGATTTATTAAAATTATTATCGTGCGCGCAAAAGTTTCTGCTTTTCAGCAGAATCAAATTAACTATCACTGTAGGTTATCCTATAGGTTCTACTTGGCACAAACACTAATTAAAACCTGAAAACACATCTAAACAGAAGCTATGTGAAATATTTATTACTAAACAGAAGCAAAAAGCAAGAAACAAAAATAAAATTGGGTTGCCTCCCTACTAGCGCTATTGTTTAACGCCCCTAACTAGGCATAAAAGCGAGAATAGATCTAAGTAGTACCATCAGTAGCATTCAATTCATAAGTGGTACGCATAATGGATTCATAAGGTAATTTGACTTTGTTTCTTGGAAAGTGTTCCATGCCTTTCCTTAATGGCAATTGGAATCTAATATTCCCTTCCTTCATATCAATAATTGCACCAATCGTTCTAAGGAAAGGTCTACCAAGAATAATAGGACATGAAAGATTGCAATATATATCAAGAATGATGAAATCTACAGGCACATAATTCCTATTTGCAACAATAAGAACATCATTGATTCTTCCCATAGGTTTCTTAATGGTGGAATCCGCAAGGTGCATATTTAAAGAGCAATCATGGAAATCATGGAAACCTAGCACATCACATAAAGTTTTCGGAATCGTGGAAACACTAGCACCCAAATCACACAAAGCATAGCACTCATGATCTTTAATTTTAATTTTTATAGTAGGTTCCCACTCACAATAAAGTTTTCTAGGTATAAAAACTTCCAATTCAAGTTTTTCCTAATAAGATTGCATCAAGGCATCAACAATAAGCATGAGGAGAATCAACACGGATTGTAACAAGGAAATACAATCTATTAAATAACAATTGTCATAATTAAATTCCTTGAAATCCATAATAGTGGGTTCAATGCTATGTAAAGTTTTGACCTCTCCAATCCCACTTTTACCAAATTTAGCATCAAGATCTAAAAACTCCGAATCATTGGGACGCCTTTTAACTAAAGTTGACTCATCTCCAGTCCCATCATTACCAAGATTCATATTGCAAAACAAGGATTTAATAGGGGACACATCAATAACTTCTAGATCTTCATCATTATTTTCATGGAAACTAGAAGAACATGCTTTTACAAAGCAATCTTTCTTAGCACGCAACCTAGCGGTTGTTTCTTTGCACTCATCAATGGAAATTCTCATGGATTTGAGAGACTCATTGATATCATGCTTAGGTGGAATAGATCTAAGTTTCAAAGAATCAACATCAAGCGAAAGTCTATCAACGTTCCTAGCTAAATCATCAACTTTAAGCAATTTTTCTTCAAGCAAAGCATTAAAATTCTTTTTAGAGATCATAAATTCTTTAACACTATTCTCAAAATCAGAGGGAATCTTATTAAGATTCCCATAAGAGTTGTTGTAGGAATTACCATAATTATTAGAGGAATTATTAGGGAACGGCCTAGAATTAAAGTTTCCACTATACGCGTTGTTACCAAAATTATTCCTACCAACAAAATTCACATCCATAGATTCATTATTAGTCTCAATCAAAGTAGACAAAGGCATATCATTAAGATCAATAGGAGCACTCTTAGTAGCAAATAATTTCATAAGTTCATCCATCTTTCCACTCAAAACATTAATCTCTTCTATAGCATGCACTTTCTTACTAGTAGATCTTTCGGTGTGCCATTGAGAATAATTAACCACAATGTTATCAAGGAGTTTAGTAGCTTCTCCTAAAGTGATTTCCATAAAATTGCCTCCCGCGGCCAAATCTAAAAGATTTCTAGAAGCAAAATTCAATCTGGCATAGAAATTTTGTATGGTCATCCATAAATTCAAACCATGACTAGGGCAAATACGAATCACTAATTTCATTCTTTCCCAAGATTGGGCAACATGCTCATGATCAAGTTGTTTAAAATTCATAATATCATTCCTAAGAGAGATGATCTTAGAGATAAAAGCATATTTGCACTTATTCCATGAATCAATACTATTCTTAGGCAAAGACGAAAACCAAGTTTTAGCACGATCTCTAAGTGAAAACGGAAATAAATTCAATTAAACAATATCACTATCCGTATCTTTCTTCTTTTGCATATCACACAAATCAACAAAGTTGTTTAGATGAGTAGTGGCATCTTCACTAGGAAGGCCAGAGAATTGCTCTTTCATAACAAGTTTCAGCAAAGCAGCATTGATTTCACAAGATTAAACATCATTAAGAGGAGCAATTGGAGTGCTAAGGAAATCATTATTATTGGTATTGGAAAAGTCACACACTTTGGTATTATCTTGCGCCATCGTGACAAGCAATCTAACACACAAGCACACAAGAAGGCAAGCGAAAGAGAGAGAAGATTGGGAAAGAGAGGGCGAATAAAATGGCAAGGGTGAAGTGGGGGAGAGGAAAACGAGAGGCAAATGGAAAATAATGTAATGCGAGGGATATGAGTTTGTGATGGCTACTTGGTATGTCTTGACTTGAGCGAAGACCTCCCCGGTAACGGCGCCAGAAATCCTTCTTGCTACCTCTTGAGCATTGCGTTGGTTTTCCCTTGAAGAGGAAAGGGTGATGCAGCAAAGTAGCATAAGTATTTCCCTCAGTTTTTGAGAACCAAGATATCAATCCAGTAGGAGGCTCCTCAAAAGTCCCCACGCACCTACACAAACAAACAAGAACCTCACAACCAACGCGATAAAGGGGTTGTCAATCCCTTCACGGTAACTTGCGAAAGTGAGATCTGATAGAGATAATAAGATAAGATAAATATTTTTGGTATTTTTATTATATAGATTGGAAAGTAAAAGATGCAAATAAAATTAGATTGAAAACTTATATGATAAAAGATAGACCCGGGGGCCATAGGTTTCACTAGTGGCTTCTCTTAAGATAGCATAAGTATTACGGTGGGTGAACAAATAACTGTCGAGCAATTGATAGAAAAGTGCATAGTTATGAGAATATCTAGGCATGATCATGTATATAGGCATCACGTCCGCAACAAGTAGATCGAAACGATTCTGCATCTACTACTATTACTTCACACATCGACCGACTCCCACCTGCATCTAGAGTACTAAGTTCATAAGAACAGAGTAACGCATTAAGAAAGATGACATGATGTAGAGGGATAAACTCATGCAATATGATATAAACCCCATCTTTTTATCCTCAATGGCAACAATACAATACGTGCCTTGCTGCCCCTGCTGTCATTGGGAAAGGACACCGCAAGATTGAACACAAAGCTATGCACTTCTCCCATTGAAAGAAAGATCAATCTAGTAGGCCAAACCAAACTGATAATTCAAAGAGACTTGCAAAGATAACCAATCACACATAAAAGAATTCAGAGGAGATTCAAATATTTCTCATAGATAAACTTGATCATAAACCCACAATTCATTGGATCTCGACAAACACACCACAAAAAGAGTTACATCGAATAGATCTCCAAGAAGATCGAGGAGAACTTTGTATTGAGATTCAAAGAGAGAGAATAAGCCATCTAGCTAATAACTATGGACCCGAAGGTCTGTGATAAACTACTCACAACTCCTCAGAGAGGCCTTGGAGATGATGTAGAGGCCCTCCATGGTCGATTCCCCCTCCAGCGGAGCGCCGGCGAAGGCTCCGAGATGGGATCTCGCGGATACTGAAGGTTGCGGCGGTGAAATTAGGTTTTCGTGGTGCTCCTGGATGTTTTCAGGGTAGGGGAGTATATATAGGCGAAGCAAGTACGTCGGTGGAGCAACGAGGGGCCCATGAGGGTGGGGGGCGCGCCCACCCCCTTAGGGCGTGCCGGGCACCCTCGTGGCCGCCTCATTTGCAGTTTGATGTCCACTCCAAGTCTCCTGGATTGCGTTTGTTTCGAAAAGATCGCTCCCGAAGGTTTCATTCCGTTTGGACTCCGTTTGATATTCGTTTTCTTCGAAACACTGAAATAGGCAAAAAACAGCAATTCGGCTTGGGCCTCCGATTAGTAGGTTAGTACCAAAAATGATATAGAAGTGTAAAGTAAAGCCCATAAACATCCAAAACGGGTAATATAATAGCATGGAACAATCAAAAATTATAGATACGTTGGAGACGTATCAGTGGGCTGCTGGCAGAAAACCTGCTCCTCGAGGTGAACATGGAGGAAGGCGTTGGATACGTCCATCTGGTGCACCGGCTAGGCACGGGAGACCGCAAGCTGGAGAACACCGCGGATCATCCCGGGCTTAATAACCAGAGCAAAGGTGTCGGTGAAGTCAACGCCAAGACGTTGCCAGAAACCACGAACAACCCAGCGCGCTTTATAGCGGTCAAGGGTACCATCGGGACGGAGCTTGTGTTTGAAGACCCACTTCCCGGTAATCACATTAGCGTGCAGGGGACGGGGAACAAGCTACCATGTCTGGTTGCGCGACAAGGCATCAAAGTCCTCTTGCATTGCAGCCATCCAGAGCGGGTCACGAAGAGCGGCTCGAACGGAGGACGGCAAAGGCGACGGTGTAGAGGTGGATGTCGTGTGGACGTACTCATCCGAAGCATAGCACGAGCTTGGGCGGAAAATGCCCGTACGGGCGCGAGTGACCGGGCCAACTGTGACGCCCCCGATTCAGTTGTACACTAATCATACACACAAATGTGCACGATCAAGATCAGGGACTCACGGGAAGATATCACAACACAACTCTATACACAAATAAAGTAATACAAGCTTCATATTACAAGATAGGGGCCTCGAGGGCTCGAATACAAAGCTCGAAACACAAGCGTCAGCGGAGGCAACAATTTCCTGAGTACAGACATAAGTTAAACAAGTATGCCTTAAGAAGGCTAGAACAAAAGCAACACGATCGAAGAGGCAAGGCCTCCTGCCTGGGACCTCCTAACTACTCATGATTGTCGGCAGTCTCCACATAGTAGCATCCATCAGCGGTAGCATCTGGCTCTAGGGATCCACCATCTAGTTGCATCAACCGGAAAGGAGGAAGTAGGGGGAAAGGGGGAGCAAAGAAACCATGAGTACTCATCCAAAGTACTCGCAAGCATCAGATCTATACTAGGTATGCATTGGTATCAAATGGAAGGTTTGTATTTGTGGACTAAACTGCAGAATGCCAGAATAGAGGGGGAAGGCCTAGCCTATCGAAGACTAGCATCTTCAAGCAGCTCCAAGCATCTTGCTGCATGTAGAAGAGTAAAGAATAGCATTTTAATACTAAACAAGCATGTTGTAACATTAGCGCCTAGAGATTCTTCCTTGTCTCCCTGCGAGAAAGCAATCTCGGAGCCACATATCCATCACATATCTCAAGTATCCATTTCTAGTTATATAAGATCAGGATACAAGTCTGAACGTGCGTTATCATGGACATGACTATTAATAGATAATCTTCCCTGCAGGGGTGCACCACGTTACCCAACACGCTTGATTACTCTGGCCGGACACACTTTTCAGGGTCAATGCCCGGCCTCGGAAGATCAACACGTCCCAGCCCTACCTAGGCTCAACAGAGAGGTCCCCGCCGGTCTAAATCCTAAACACTCCAGGGTCTTGGGCCCATCACCTGTTGCACTCCGGGTCATTGCGAGCAGGCGGGTCCACGCTCCACCACTACAGGATGGTGCCGGCCCAGTCGTGCCGCACTGCTGAACTGGACGTCTGACAAAGTTTCGGTTGATACTGCACCGCCAAGGCCCATAACTATTCCCACGTGGTGGTTAGTGCGTAAAGGCCATAGGCCAACTCAGAACAAATACCCAAATCATTAGTGCGTTGGGAGCTCACGAAGACGAGCAGTGACTCATGATCAATGTGACCCCGTCGCCCCGTCTCATGGACTTACGGCAAGGGCCCAGAATGCCCAGTTGTGCCAGGTAATTACCTCGTGGGTGCTCTCCGGGCCCGCCCAACTTTCACATCAACACGCGGGTACCCCTCAGGGCCGACCCGACTCCAACAACGGCCTCAAATAAAGTCCGAGTAACCGTGTGTCCAAAACATCAAGGGGGGAAACTCGAGGAATCACCCTTGGTAGATTCCACTCGATGTAATCATCAAACTGGACGTGGGAGGAATCACCCTCGAGGTCCACACTTGAGAGCTTGCACGACAGAGTCATATCGGGGGTGGTGAAGGAGGAATTACCCTCGGTGACCACGACCGAGTAGCTACACTACATAGTTATCTTCAGGAGTGCGTTATGAGGTATCACCCTCGACACTCGATAGTGTCTCTGCAGAGTCGAGCAATAGGGGGTGTAATGTGATGTGAGGTGTCGGGATCTGGTCGTCGATGATGTTGATCGAGTCATTGATGATGAAGCAGGGGCAACAAGGACAAGGTGGGGGTCACTGATGGATAACTAACCAACCTATACTAAGCAGTTTAGGATAAGTAGGTAAGGTACAACAACAGGTACGAAAGCAAGCTATGCATCAGAATAGGAGCAATCAATTACAGTAGCAAAATATAATGCAAGCATGAGAGAACGGAATGAGCGATATCGGGATGATCAAAGGGGGGCATGCCTGGAAGCTCCGCTGAAAGGGAAGAAGGGTCGTCGGTGATGTAGACGATCACAGGGGCATCGGCAGCAGTCTCGGGGTCTACCAGAGAAGAACAAGGGGAAGAAATAGTAAATACACGGTAACAAAAACAATCACATAGCAAGGCATGGCAATACGCAGTGCAGGGGTGCCCTAGTGCAAAGTTAAGTGCTACAGACGGAACGGGAATTTAACGGGAAAGTTTTCTTGGTTCCGGACGTTTGTCAGGCAGATGAACCGGAAGGGAAAAGTTCGATGTTTGCTATGCTAGGGATGTGTGGCGGACGAACGGACCGCGTATTCGGATTTGTCATATTTTTCTGAGCAACTTTCACGTATACAACTTTTTCATCTGAGTTACGGTTAAATTTTTATGATTATTAAAGTTTTTAAACATTTACTGAAATTTCTGGAATTACTAATATTTCAAAAATAAATGGGAAAGATAGGTGGAGTGCACCCAACAGTGCACCAGATGATGACAGTGGGCCCCGTTGACTGACCAGTCAGTAGTCAATGTTGACCCGTTGACTGGTCAACGGGGCTCGGGGCCCCACACGTGAGAGTTTTATCAAAAATCCAAAATGATTTATTTAATTTAAATAAAGGGGACCCACATGTCATTTGCACTAACTAACCTACACTAATATCCCTAACCTCTAATTAGGCCTACCTAAGAGGATCGACCCCACATTACAGGCTCCTCACACACAACACAAAACACACACGCGCACACACGACACCGTCGGGCATGGCCGTGGCCAAGGCTAGTAGTGGCAGCGGGTGCGGCAGGGCGTGGCCCGGGCGGGCGCTGTCAGGCGGCGACCGGCGATGGCCAGTGGCGCAACAGCAGCGCGCAGTAGCAGCGAGGGCGGAGTGCAGTGGCAGCAGTAGCGCGGCTACACGGGTGGGCACGGGCGATAGCTAGCGCGAGTGGGGAGGCGCGGGCGCGGCCGGCAGCTCTTGATAACCCGCAATTATATGGGATAGTGGTAGCCTCTTTCGATAAGTAAGAGTGTCGAACCCAACGAGGAGCTAAAGGTAGAACAAATACTCTCTCAAGTCCTATCGGCCACTGATACGACTCTACGCACGCTTGACGTTCGCTTTACCTAGAACAAGTATGAAACAAGAAGTACTTTGTAAGTGTGATAGGATTGGTTTGCAAGAAAGTAAAGAACACGTAAATATAAACTAGGGGCTGTTAAGATAAAGATGCAACTAAAGTAAATATGGCGAGTGTGGAAAAGTGGTGGTAGGAGTTGTGGAATTGTCCCTAAGCAACTGACTATGTTACTAGACCGGTAATCACTATTGCAATTCTATTTGAGGGAGAGGCATAAGCTAACATACTTTCTCTACTTGGATCATATGCACTTATGATTGGAACTCTAGCAAGCATCCGCAACTACTAAAGATTCATTAAGGTAAAACCCAACCATAGCATTAAAGTATCAAGTCCCCTTTTATCCCATATGCAAACAACCTACTTACTCGGGTTTGTGTTTCAGTCACTCACGCAACCCACCATAAGCAAATCATAAACATATTGCAAACCCTACAACGGGAATCCCTCACGCTTGCGCGACACGGAGGGCACAATAAGACAGCACCAATAATAAAACATGCAACTCAAACCAATCATAGCAATTCATCAATCACCGGTAGGACAAAGAAAATCTACTCAGACATCATAAGATGGCAACACATCATTGGAAAATAATATGAAGCATAAAGCACCATGTTCAAGTAGAGGGTACAACGGGTTGCGGGAGAGTGGACCGCTGTAGATAGAGGGGGGAGGTGATGGAGATGTTGGTGAAGATGACGGCGGTGTTGGTGAAGATCGCGGTGATGATGATGGCCCCCGGTGGTGTTCCGGCGCCACCGGAAGCAAGGGGGAGAGAGCCCCACTTCTTCTTCTTCTTCCTTGACCTTCTCCCTAGATGGAAGAAGGGTTTCCCCTCTGGTCCTTGGCTCCCATGGCTTGGGCGGGGCGAGAGCCCCTCCGAGATTGGATCTATCTCTCTGTTTCTGCGTTCTCAGATTCTACCCCTTCACTGTTTCCTTTATATCTGGAGATCCGTAACTTTGATTGGGGTGAATCTTTTGCCCAGATCTTTCTCATAAAATTATATTTCCTGCACCAAAAGAAGAGCATCAACCGCCTTACGGGTGGACCACGAGGGTCAGGGGCGCGCCTGGGGGGGGGGGGGTAGGGCGCGCCCCCCTACCTCGTGACCACCTCGGACACCGTCTCGCGTTGATTTTACTTCCCAAAAATCATAAATATTCCAAAATAAAATCTCCGTCCGTTTTTATCCCGTTTGGACTCCGTTTGATATTGGGTTTCTGCGAAACAAAAAAACATGCAACAGACAGGAACTGGCACTGGGCACTGGATCAATGTGTTAGTCCCAAAAAATAGTATAAAAAGTTGCCAAAAGTATATAAATGTTGAATAATATTGGCATGGAACAATAAAAAATTATAGATACGACGGAGACGTATCAGCATCCCCAAGCTTAATTCCTGCTCGTCCTCGAGTAGGTAAATGATAAAAAAAGAATAATTTTTTATGTGGAATGCTACCTAGCATAATCTTGATCATATGTCTAATCATGGCATGAATATTAAGACACGAGCGATTCAAAGCAATAGTCTATCATTTGACATAAAAACAATAATACTTCGAGCGTACCAATAAAGCAATCATGTCTTTTCAAAACAACAAGGCCAAAGCAAGCTTATCCCTACAAAATCATACAGTTTGGCCATGCTTCATTTTCGTCACACAAAATGCCCCCATCATGCACAACCCCAATGACAAGCCGAGCAATTGGTTCATACTTTTTAACGCGCTTCAGCTTTTTCAACCCTCACGCAATACATGAGCGCAAGCCATGGATATAGCACTATAGGTGGAATAGAATATAATGATGGAGGTTATGTGGAGAAGACAAAAAAGGAGAAAGTCTCACATCGATGCGGCTAATCAACGGGCTATGGAGATGCCCATCAATTGATGTCAATGCGAGGAGTAGGGATTGCCATGCAACGGATGCACTAAGAGCTATAAGTGTATGAAAGCTCAACAAAAGAAACTAAGTGGGTGTGCATCCAACTTGCTTGCTGATGAAGACCTAGGGCATTTGAGGAAGCCCGTCGTTGGAATATACAAGCCAAGTTCTATAATGAAAATTCCCACTAGTATATGAAAGTGACAACATAGGAGGCAATCTATATGAAGAACATGGTGCTACTTTGAAGCACAAGATATGAGACTCACTACATGAAGAACATGGTGCTACTTTGAAGCACAAGTGTGGAAAAAGAGATACTAACATTGCCCCTTTTATTTATTTTCTTCTTTTTTTCTTTTTGTTTCTTTTTTTTCTTTGGCCTTTCTTTTTTTTCTTTTTTTTATGGGGCAAAGTTCTATAATGATGTTCATCACACTTTTATTTACTTACAACTCGATACTGGAACAAAGATATGACTCTATATGAATGCTTCCGGCGGTGTACCGGGATGTGCAATGATCTAGCATAGCAATGACATCAAAAATGGACAAGCCATGAAAATATCATGCTAGCTATCTTACGATCATGCAAAGCAATATGACAATGAATGCTCAAGTCATGAATATGATGATGATGGAAGTTGCATGGCAATATATCTCGGAATGGCTATGGAAATGCCATGATAGGTAGGTATGGTGGCTTTTTTGAGGAAGATATAATGAGGCTTATGTGTGATAGAGCGTATCGTATCACGGGGTTTGGATGCACTGGCGAAGTTTGCACCAACTCTCGAGGTGAGAAAGGGCAATGCACGGTACCGAAGAGGCTACCAATGATGGAAGGGTGAGAGTGCGTATAATCCATGGACTCACATTAGTCATAAAGAACTCATACACTTATTGGGAAAGTTTATTAGCACTCGAAGCAAAGTACTACTACACATGCCCCTAGGGGGATAGATTGGTAGGAAAAGACCATTGCTCGTCCCCGACCGCCACTCATAAGGAAGACAATCAAAGAAACACCCCATGCTTAAAATTTGTCACACAACGGTTACCATACGTGCATGCTACGGGACTTGAAAACCTCAACACAAGTGTCTCTACAATCCACAACCACCCACTAGCATGACTCTAATATCACCATCTTTATATCGCAAAACTATTGCAAGGAATCAAACATATCATATTCAGCGATCTACAAGTTTATGTAGGATTTTATGACTAACCATGCGAATGACCAATTCCTGTCATCTCTCTAAATAGATATAAATGAAGCAAGAGTTTAATTCTTCTACAAAAGAAATGACCACGCTCTAACAAATATAAGTGAAGCAAAAGAGCATTCAACAAATGGCGGTTTTCTATGTGAAGAGAAACAGGCAATCCAAACTTCAAATGATATAAGTGAAGCACATGAAGCATTCTATAAAGCCACACTCAAAAGATTTAAGTGAAGTGCAATGAGCATTCTATAAATCAACCAAGTACTATCTCATACCAGCAAGGTGCATAAAAGAAAAATGAAAACTAAATGCAAAAGACGCTCCAAGACTTGCACATAATGCACGAACGAAACGAATTCAAAAACATACTGATACTTGTTGAAGAAAGAGGGGATGCCTCCCCAGCATCCCCAAGCTTAGATGCTTGAGTATCCTTAAATATTTACTTGGGGTGCCTCGGGCATCCCTAAGCTTGAGCTCTTGCCTCTCTTCCTTCTTCTCACATCGAAACATCCTCGATTAGACACTACATCCACACAAAACTTCAACAGAAAACTCGGTAAGATCCGTTAGTATAATAAAGCAAATCACCACTCTAAGTACTGTTGCAAACTAATTCATATTTTGTTTTTGCATTGCGTCTACTGTAATATAACTTTTTCATGGCTTAATCCACTGATATAAATTAATAGATTCATCAAAACAAGCAAACTATGCATCAAAAACAGAATCTGTCAAAAACAGAACAGTCTGTAGCAATCTGAACAATCACAATACTTCTGGTACCCAAAAAATTCTAAGAAAACTAGGAAAAATAAACAAGTTGTATAGAAAGACAGTTAAAAAGGAATCAGAACCATTTGATGTTCCAGTTAAAAATGTAAAATCGCGCACTACAGCCAAAGTTTCTGTCCTGCACCGTACAAACCAACAAGCATTGTAAACATACTAAAGGCAAACCTTAGCACATTATTTTTATAATACAATGGAATTGTACAAGGGGATAATTATTTTTATTGAAAAGTTTCTGTAATTAAGATTCACAAAGTTCCCATGGGCATGAACAAAGTTCAAGGACGTCCCCCACTTTCACAATGCTCGTCTCTCTCACTTTCACTTCTCTTTTTGAAAAGTTTTGGGTTCCCCTCTTTATTTTTGTTGTTTTTAAACTATATGAAAGCACTCAACAGAAATAAATGACTCTCTAAAACTTCCGGGTTGTCTCCCTGGCAGCGCTTTCTTTAAAGCCATTAAGCTAGGCATTTAGTGCTCACGTAATGAATCCACCCGGATCCCAAGGTATATCAAAGACAATTTTAATTAACAATGATTTGTAATTTAGTAGTGAGCACAAAGTAACATATATCATGCAAAAACGAAGTCTAACTCTCTTCCTATGCATCGGCATGTCACAAAAGAACAATTCATGCACACCAAGTAAAGGCCAATGCATAGTATAAACAGTTTCTTGCAATTTTATCATGTGGGAAACATGGAGGGATGGAGAAATAGTTCCTCTCTCATAATAATTGCAAGTAGGAGCAGCAAGCACATGCATATTATATTCATCAAAATCATCATGTGTAGTAGTAAAAGGCAACCCATCAATATAATCCTTAATAAGCACAAACTTCTCCGATATAGTGTAGTCGGGAGAATTCAAAAAGATAATAGGACTATCATGCGTGGGTGCAATAGCAACAATTTCATGTTTAACATAAGGAACTATAGTAAGTTCATATCCATAAGCATAATTCATATTGGCATCTTGGCCACGAGCATAGCAAGCATCATCAAAAAGGGATATTTCAAACAAAGTCAAGGGATCATAGAATCATCATAGCAATCATCCTTCGGTAAGCATGAAGGGGAATTAAATGATGTATGAGTTGGAGGGTTACTCTCATTAGAAGGTGGGCACAGCTAGCTAATCCGCTCTTCCTCCTTTTGTTCTTCACTCTCCTCGTCATCTTTTTCATCCAATGAGCTCACAGTTTCATCAATTTCTTCTTCCATAGCTTCCTGCAAAATATTAGTCTCTTCTTGGACAGCGGAGACTTCCTCAATAAATTGTTTAACATAGGCATTAGAAGCATAATTCTCGTAGCAATATTCAAGTATGGCAAAAATTTAAGATTTGTGAAAAGTAGCATCATACGTTTCAATCAAAGAAGCAATTTCATAAGCACGCTTAAAAGCAACAAATTCTTCAATTTGTTAAACATCATAGTAATTGTAAACACCCTTAGCATACGAAGATACGATTCCATTATTAGTAAACAAGCATTGATAGGGTAGGTGTTTCTTAGGGCCTTCAGAACAATAAGTAACATCATATATTTCACATAAATTCCAAGCATAGCATTGCAAACGTTGAATTTGACCCCATAATAGTTTCCCTTTTTCAGATATACGGTGTCGCACATAACAAGCATGCTCATCTAAAGATTTGCCCTCAACTAAGCTAGTTGGGGTTTCAGCACGAGCACATAGGGATCGAAGATGATCCAAGTAATAAGCTTCAGCAGTGTGATAGATTTTGAGTGGTTCTTCAACCATTGGTTCAGCAGGTACAACTATTTTTTTTGGTATTTTGCGTTTCCTACCCATGACTAAAGATAGAAAACAACTAAGAACAGCAAATAAAAATTACTTAGTGATAAAGCAAACAAGCACACACGAGAATATTCACCCCACGCTATGACTCCCCGGCAACGGCGCCAGAAAAAGGTCTTGATAACCCGCAAGTATACGGGATAGTTGTAGCCTCTTTCGATAAGTAAGAGTGTCGAACCCAACGAGGAGCTAAAGGTAGAACAAATACTCTCTCAAGTCCTATCGGCCACTCATACGACTCTACGCATGCTTGACGTTCGCTTTACCTAGAACAAGTATGAAACTAGAAGTACTTTGTAGGTGTGATAGGATAGGTTTGCAAGAAAGTAAAGAACACGTAAATATAAAATAGGGGCTGTTAAGATAAAGATGCAACTAAAGTAAATATGGCGAGTGTGGAAAAGTGATGGTAGGAGTTATGGAAGTGTCCCTAAGCAACTGACTATGTTACTAGACCGGTAATCACTATTGCAATTCTATTTGAGGGAGAGGCATAAGCTAATATACTTTCTCTACTTGGATCATATGCACTTATGATTGGAACTCTAGCAAGCATCCGCAACTACTAAAGATTCATTAAGGTAAAACCCAACCATAGCATTAAAGTATCAAGTCCCCTTTTATCCCATACGCAAACAACCTATTTACTCGGGTTTGTGTTTCAATCACTCACGCAACCCACCATAAGCAAATCATAAACATATTGCAAACCCTACAGCGGGAATCCCTCACGCTTGCGCGACACGGAGGGCACAATAGGACAGCACCAATAATAAAACATGCAACTCAAACCAATCATAGCAATTCATCAATCACCGGTAGGACAAAGAAAATCTACTCAGACATCATAAAATGGCAACACATCATTGGAAAATAATATGAAGCATAAAGAACCATGTTCAAGTAGAGGGTACAACGGGTTGCGGGAGAGTGGACCGCTGTAGATAGAGGGGGGGAGGTGATGGAGATGTTGGTGAAGATGACGGAGGTGTTGGTGAAGATCGCGGTGATGATGATAGCCCCCGAAAGCAAGGGGGAGAGAGCCCCCTTCTTCTTCTTCTTCCTTGACCTTCTCCCTAGATGGGAGAAGGGTTTCCCCTCTGGTCCTTGGATCCCATGGCTTGGGAGGGGCGAGAGCCCCTCCGAGTGGATCTATCTCTCTGTTTCTGCGTTCTCAGATTCTACCCCTTCACCGTTTCCTTTATATCTGGAGATCCGTAACTCCGATTGGGGTGAATCTTTCGCCCACATCTTTCTCATAAAATTATCTCTCTTGAGCCAAAAGAAGAGCATCAACCGCCTTACGGGTGGACCATGAGGGTCAGGGGCGCGCTTGGGGCTAGGGCGCGCCCCCCTACCTCGTGACCACCTCGGACACCGTCTCGCGTTGATTTTACTTCCCAAAAATCATAAATATTTCAAAAAAAATCTCCGTCCGTTTTTATCCCGTTTGGACTCCGTTTGATATTGGGTTTCTGTGAAACAAAAAAACATGCAACAGACAGGAACTGGTACTGGGCACTGGATCAATATGTTAGTCCCAAAAAATAGTATAAAAAGTTGTCAAAAGTATATAAATGTTGAATAATATTGGCATGGAACAATAAAAAATTATAGATACGACGGAGACGTATCAGCAGCCAGCGCGGCGGGAGGCGCGGACGCAGGGCAGGGGAGTGGCCGACACAGTAGGGTTGTTGTTGAGTATTGTGATTATTAGGAAAGACGAGATAGATTAGGATTTGTTCTGGCTTGTCTTGTACTCCAAGTAGATCATTGTACTCCTATATATATGCCCACGAGGCTCAAACAATACAAAAAAACTATTTCACCAGATCCCTCTCTCCCTTCTAACATGGTATCAGCCCTATCTCGATCCTAAACCCTAGTCGTCGCCGCTTCTGCACCCGCGCGCCGCCCCCGGGGCGGTCGGCCTCCATGACCGCCACCGGAGGCCGCGCCGCCCGTACTAGGGTTCGTCCGTCGGCCGTGTTGGCCAGCTGCCCTAGAGAGTCTTTTTCCCGAGCACTTGCTCCGGGTTTTTTCGCTCTCTCACCAGTCGTTTTGATCGGCATTTTTTTGGTTTTCTGATCTATGCTTGATCGGTTTGCGTCGCCCGTCGCCCTGTCGACACCCCGCGCCTCTATAGCGACACCGGCACGACCAGCCGGCTACTTCACCGACCCAGCGGCCTCACGCGACAGGCAACCCTCGAGGTCGTCGTCTGCGCGCCGGCCCGCCCGTCGCCCTGTGCCGGCCGTCACCACCCTGCTCTGACCGGGACACCTGCATCGCCTACACCCGGCGTCCTCGCGCCATGTGGCGGTCAATCATAGCCGCCGCTCGCGCGTCGGCCCGCCAATAAATCCACGCACCCGCCTCCGTCGCGTCTACATGGCGGCCCCGCGGTCTACCTCGCTGGCCTCGTCCTCGGCTATGTCGAGACGGCTGCGTTAGGCTCGTCGGTTGCCTCAGCTCGGGTGCCGCTGCTCCGTTGGTCACTCGGGCCTCGCTGCCCGGGCGCCGGCGCTGCTTTGGCAGCCCGGGTGTCGGTGCTGAAAAGCTCGTCCGCATGATGTCCCACATCGTTCGTCGCCGCGGGCCTCATCTCGGACTCCGCCGCCACCCCGTCTCCACCGAACGGTGTCCCCGACCTCGCGCGGGATCGGCTGATCACCCGCTCGCCACCGCGATCCGCCTCATCTATGCCGCACAACCGACCTGGCCCGTCGGTTACGCGCACCTTCGCAGGTCCCGTGAAGATTGTCCCCGAGTTCAGCGCGCCCCTCCACCGATCGAGCAATGGGCTGCCGTTGCATCGCCCCATCGGGCTGCAGCGCCACCATCCCGTGGTTCTCCTCGAGGCTACATTGACTCGCGCATCGTCACTGCATCGCCCCCACGGGCCGTAGTACCACGATACGCGGTCCCAGCTGCTGCCCCGAGGTCGTCCCCGCGGTTGCACCGACCCGCGCTCCACCGCTGCACCGCCCCTTAGGGTCGTAGCGCCGCGGCCTGCGGTCCCCGCCACCGCCCCGAGGTCTTCCTGCCATCGCCCCGACTTGCCCGGTGCCGCTGCGTCGCCTCTTCGGGCCGTAGTGCCGCGGACCGCGGTTCACTTCACCATCCCCGCGCGTCGACTTCCTGTGGTATGCATTGCACCGTCTCCCTTGGCGCGGGAACGCCACCGTCCGTGCCGGTCTTCGTCATGCTGTCTTGGTTCTTCGCCTACTTCGAGCATCGCCGTTGCGTTCCTAACCTAGCGACCGCCACCGCCGTCAGGCCGTCGCTGCCGCTCTTCTTCGGTCGCCGCCGCCGCTACCCCCATAGCCGCCGTAGCCGCCCGTCCAACCCCTTCGTCTTCGTCCAACACCAGCCCGTCGCCAACATCGCGGTCATCTACCCCGACCGCTTCATCTACTCCGACAACCGCGGGCGACATTGGCCCCGCGCCGATTGGCGCCGCAACCGTCATCGAGTCCTTCTCTGCTGGCCTCTCCGACTTCTTCAACATGGCGTACAGCTCGTGTAGGTCCCAGCCTACGCATGCCCGGTGCTGGCAACATCGCCGCGTGCCTTCATCCACGATGTGTCCCCGGGCCTGGCAAGCCTGGTGCGGCGCTTCGTCCACTTCATCTTTGTCCGTCTACGCATGCCCGGTGCTGGCAACACCGACGCGTGCCTTCGTCTACGATGTGTCCCCGGGGTTGGAAACCCCGGCACGACGTGTCGTCAACTTCATCTACTTCCTGGTGCACCACTACGCCCATGACTAACTCAGCGCCTCCTTGCGCCCGCGGTTCCACAGCGACTTCCTCGACATCGGCTACCCCGACTCGACATCGACCACGGCATTCTTCACACGGC
Organism: Triticum aestivum; assembly: GCF_018294505.1. Classification (NCBI taxonomy): domain Eukaryota; kingdom Viridiplantae; phylum Streptophyta; class Magnoliopsida; order Poales; family Poaceae; genus Triticum; species Triticum aestivum. The sequence goes on along the minus strand of NC_057798.1, from coordinate 262,229,282 downwards.
TACCTCGACCACGGCTCCAGCACCCACCCTCTCGGCTACATCGACAAATGGCACAAAGGCTACCACCTGCTTGAGCAATCTCGTTGGTTTTCACTCTAGCCACGACTCCGTGATGCATCGACCATTATGACTATGGGGGGGTCCGTCAGCTTGCCTTCGGATTCTTCTCCAGTCTCACCGTCTGCGTCGCTGCCGTTGTGACTGCGGGGGGGGATGTTGAGTATCGTGATTATTAGGAAAGACGAGATAGACTAGGATTTGTTCTGGCTTGTCTTGTACTCCAAGTAGATCATTATACTCCTGTGTATATATATATATATATGCCCACGAGGCTCAAGCAATACAAAAAAACTATTTCACCAGATCCCTCTCTCCCTTCTAACAGTTGCAGCGGCGGGAGGCAGGTGAGGCATTGTGGCTGCGAGAAGCAGGAGGTGACAGCGGCGGGCGCATGCGCTGGGCTAGTGGCCAGTCGAAGGTAGCTGCAGCATGCGCGTGTGCGGGCGCAGGAGGGTGCGACCATGGCAAGCAGGTGGCCGGAACAGTAGGCGGGTGTGCGCGGGAGTGGAGATCCAGTGGCGACCATGGCGAGTTCAACACGACGACTACGGCGATGGATACAAGAGGGAAAATAGGGGAATCGGTCGAGGGCCTCACTGTGGAGCTCAAGGATGGCTCGTTGGTGGTTTAGGAGCAGCAGGGCGGTCGAATTTGAAGACGAATGTCGGCGGTGACCGAGGAAGAAGAAGCTCGATCCGTATGATGCAGAGGTGCCAAGCTCGAATGGGTGGTCGTAGATGACATAGACGAACTCGTTGGAGCTCCTGGATGCGACCTTAGGGCGCGGGGATGACGGTGGGCACGTCGACGAGGTCGGCCATGGAGACCATGAGCTCGAGCGCGTCCAAACCGATGATGGTGAGGGAGGGAGCGAGGGGAATTAAGCTAGGGTTTCGATCTAGGGTTCCAGGGGGTGCTCTTTAACCAAGAGGGGGGTCGAGGATGGCCGCACGTGGCTGGGGGGACGGCCACAGCCGCGAGATGGCTGCCACACCCTCCACGTTCTCCTGTAGTGAGAGGAGGGAGATGAGGGGAGGTGGGTTGGGCCACTGCAGGTTGGGTGGGCTGGGCCATTGTAGCACTAGGTTAGCCTTTTAACACATTCCTTTCCTGTTCTTATTTTCTTTACTATTTTCTATTTAATTGTAAAACTAAATGAGTTTTGCCAGAGATGAGACGTCACATAAATCAAGCACATTATTTCTAGGAGACACAAAAAGTTTGAGGCCAAAAGGAGCGGCCTAACCATTTTTAGAAATTAAAAGGCCAATTTTAAATGATGTTGGACCACTAAATAAATATCCAGGGGCACTTGGGAAACCAAAACTGGTTGGTTCCAACATGACAATTACTCAGTGGTTATTTGCAACATTAAGAACATTTTAGTTTTGACATTTGAAAACTTTTATAGTTTGACTTGATTTAAATTAGAATTTGAACGGGGTTTGAATCAACGCGAGTTTATCAATAGTAACCGTGGTGACGTGGAACCATTAGTAGAGGATTATTGTAGCTTAATTATCCGGGCGTCACACCGACTGCGGGTGGTGAGTCCGAAGCCACCAGGGAAGAAGCACCAGGGGGCGACGAGGCCGCGGCCGAAGGCGGGGCCACGGTAGCCTGGTCCGCAGGTGGGGCCGACCGGCGGGCCGACGAGGCCGCGATCGAAGGGGCGCCACGGGAGCCGGCAGCGATGGAGCGGCGGAGGGCGGCTCAGACATCACGCCAGCAGAAGAGGCCACAGGGGTTGTCGCGTTAAAGGGCGACGACTAGGTGGACACCGAGGCGGCCGCCGAGCCAGAAGACGACATTGAGGTGGGGCCGGTGCTGGACCCAAAGGCAGCCGGAGATGCGTGACGCGCCTTGAAGCCAGGAGCGGGCCGAGGACAGCGTGCGAGTGCCCCGGGCGAGACACCAATGGTCCCACATCATCAGCGACGGGAGGGACAGTCGGAGGAACCTGCTGAAACGGAAACACATGCTCATCAAAGTAAACGTGCCGGGAGGTGAATACTCGATGGGAGACGGGATCGTAGCACCGATAGCCCTTGGAGTTGGAAGGGTAGCCGATGAAGATGCATGCAAGAGAACATGGTGCAAGCTTATGAGGAGAAGTGTCGGCAGTGCTAGGATAACAAAGACACCCAAAAATCTGCAAACCATCATAAGAAGGTGGCATACGAAAGAGGAGGTGGTGAGGTGCGTAGTTCCACGGCGGGAGACAGTGCCAGAGGTTAAGGATCAGTGATGCAGTAGCAAGTGCGTCCAGCTAGAAGCAAGGCGACACATTAGCATGAAACAGGAGCGTGTGAACGCAGTCGTTCAGAGTGCGAAGGATGCGTTTGGCTCGACCGTTCTGCTGTGAAGTATACGGGCAAGTGAGACGAAAAATTGTGCCATGGTGCGACAAAAAAGTGCGAAAAACAAGATTATCAAACTCTTTTCCATTGTCAGTCTAAAGAGCAAGAATGGGACGGCCAAACTGACATAGGAGTAAAAAGCCGTCAGGGTGGAAAGTGCATCCGACTTTCGTCGCAAAGGAAAAGTCCACACATAATGAGAATAATCATCAAGAATAACCAGATAGTATAAGTAGCCCGAATTAGTAGGAACTGGAGAGGTCCACACATCACTATGAATCAACAGAAAAGGGAAAGAAGCAATGGTGGTGGAGTTACTAAAGGGAAGATGAACATGTTTGTCGACACAACAGGCATGACAAGTGTGATCCTCTATCTTATTACAACTGAAACTGAAACTGAAACTCCTAAGAATATGAAGATGGGTGACGAGGTTGGGATGACCCAAACGAGCATGCCAGAGATCAACGCCAGCGGAGAGAGCGACCAATGCAGTGGTGGTGGAGGAAGCCGAATGCACCGGATGGAGCTCGTCGGGGCTATCATGGTGAAGTTCCATCCTGGTTCGAGCGTCCTTGACACAAAAACCAAGCGCGTCGAATTCGATAGTAACAAGATTTTCACGAGTGAAACAACGATCGGAATAAGATTCTTAATAAGATGAGGTGACACAAGTATGTTAGACAAAGATAAGGGCATGGAATTAGAAAGAAAAGAAGTGTGCCCGACGTGTGTAATAGGGAGGGTGGAACCGTCACCGACAATGATGCGGTGGGCGGTGGTGATAGGAGTGAAAGAGGCAAGATTACCAGGGTGAGCAAACATGTGAGCCGTGGCCCCGGTGTCCATGTACCAATCACCGCCTCCAGTGTAGTTGTTCGGCGTAGGGGCGGTGTGTAGCGCGGCTAGAAGCGCCGGGTCCCAAGGTGCCGGTGGCAGCGCCGACGAAGGTGGCGGAAGCTCCGTCGGGAAGCCATAGCTGCCACTCAGCTACGGCGGCGGGTACCCTCCATAGGGCTGCGGAGTCGCGTAGTACGCGTGATGCGCCGGAGGGCGCAACACGGGGAGAGTCGGCGCCAGTGCCCGTGGGACCGGCATGGTGTACGCATGAACGACACCGGTCCATGAGTTGTACCCGCCAGCCCATGGAGGAGGCGCCTGGGGCGGCTGCTGCTAGCTATCGCGCGCCGGCCTCCGCGGCGCCGATCGGCGGGTGGCGCTGGAGGGGCGGGCACCCCGTATTGCTGCGGCGGTAAGGGCAGCAGCGGCGGCTACTGCTGCGTCTGATAAGGCTAGGGCTGGACCAAAAGCTCATAGCTCGCGAGCTTAATGAGTGCTCGATAGTTTGGCTCGTTAAGCTCATAGCTCGCTTCTTAATGAACAGAGCCAATCAATAGCTCGTTAAGCTTAACAAGCTTAACGAGCGAGCTAACGAGTTTCACAAGTAGCTCGTTAGTAACAACACAACACATATTTTTGTCTTACGTGACAAGATTTTTGTAGCACCTCAGCCCATCTATTTAATCTAATCGACTTTGAAATGCAGTAGTTTGTTGCCTCATAAGTCGATTATATTAAATAGATGGGCTGAGGTGCTCCAAAAAGTTTGTCACGTAACGTGCGGTAGTCGTCGACGGAGGAGTTGTCCTGGTGGCATCCAAAAAAACTCTGCTGCAAAAAAACGTGACATTGAAGATGATTGTCGGTGAATAGCCCGTTCAGCTTGGTCCACACGGCGTGGGCATCATCATCGTCTTGCACGACCGTCTGAAACAGGTCCGGCGAGATGGTAAGGAAGAACCACCGGATGAGCGTGGCATCGATGGTGGACCACCACTCATGAAACGCGGGCATGAGGCTGGAGTCGACAGAGCCGTCCACATGGTCGACGAGGTTGTACTCCCGAAACACGAGGGAGAAGTACGTCTTCCACGCGTAGTAGGAGGAGTCCGTCTGAGAGAAACGAACCGGAACCCACTCGTAGATGTTGAGGTTGCGGATGTCGATGGCGTTGGGAGGGTTGGCGTTGGCGAACGGGTTGGAAGGGTTGGAGGTGCCGGACAATGTGACGGACGACATGGCAGTGGCTTGGTGCTGTGGCTAGGGTCCGGGCTCGGGTTAGGGTTTGGTCGCGGCGCGCGCCTAGGGAAAGGTGTGGCGGTGGCGTGGGGTGGGATTGCAGCGGGCGGCTAAGGGAAGCGGCGGCGGCGAGTGGAGATGATGGCACCGATGCTAGGGTTAGGCGGCTGCGGGGTGTCGCGGCGACGACAGAAGGCGGTGGCGGCGAGGGCAACGGGAGGGATTAGCGCGGCGGCCGGGAAGGAGGTAGCGGCGGCGGCCGCCGCGGCGAGAGGGCGCGGGTGGCGGCGGGTGGGGCGGCGGCGGCCGAGTGGAAGCGAGGATCGTAACCTAAAAAACTGATACCATGTATTTCCTCCGTCCGGAAATACTTGTCCTATAAATGAATAAAATTGATGTATCTATAACTATAATAAGTCTAGATACAATCATTACAAATATTTTCAGACGGAGGAAGTATGTTGTAAGAATTGCACGATGTATTACTCAGGTGCAGTCACACATATATATGATGTACAACGCTGGATCACGACCTCAACTATACAAGAAAAGTAGGAGATATGCCCAATACATAATATGCACAACATATATACTCAACAGTTTGGTATAAAATAAAGTATCCGAATTTGTGGTTTGTAGTTGTGGAGAGCAAATTGGCTACTGTCACTGTAAGTGGACACGCCCGTGTGCGTACAGGGCACCAAATTAGCTTACTATTATGGTTGTAGATGCCCTGAGTTGCTCGGTGCTTTTGATACTACAAACCGTTTAGGTCTGGACCGTTTGAGCGAAATAAATCAAATGCAATGCAATGCAGTTAGTATGGAGTTAAATAAATCAATGCAATGCAGTTAGTAGTGGTTGCAGCTGGTCAAATGAGTTCGATCGGTTGGGTACCTTGGATGGCCTCCACTCCACGGGAAGCCAGCCAGCCAGGACGCTACGGCGGCGACGACGACTGTGCACCGGCCAACGTCCGGCCGGTGGAAGCGATTTGGGGCCTAGACACAAGAATTAATCAGGTGACCTGGCCAGCTAGGCATATATTCGCAACCAACTGAAATTGTTGACCTAGAATGATTTTTTTCAGTTGGTGCTGGATATGGTGCAACTGTAAGTAGTATTACTGGCATATTGTTGGACCTCCAAACTAGAGCACACGGTACCTGAATTAGTTGACAATTGTTTTATACTCCCTCCAGCCAACCAAAACGACTTATATTTAGGTAGAGAGGAAGTATACTACGAGTAGATCACCTTGGAAACTCATGAAGAGAAAGCAGCCTTTGAGAGATTAATTGTTTAAGGTGATTTATGGCGGGTAAGTATGTACACATGACATACATCCAGCATTATGAAGGGAATGTACGCGGCTAATCATTTGTTCAGTTGGTGATAGCTATGATTGGAAGCCACCCGGATGACAGCTGGACAAGGCGAAAACGAGGGCGCATGCCCATGCCATGCATATGCATGTACCCGGTGATCCACAGTTCAACGTAAAACTCAACGATCCATATGAGAAAATTCCACGTTAATCATCGCCGCTGAAGTTTCATTCTCTTGTCGTGTACATCCATTCGGATCAGTCATTAAAGAAAAAACTGTTCTGTGTATAGATGTTCATAATCTACGCTGGTGTTTAGTACAATTTGCTAACAAGCCGTGTAAATAAAGCTGTAAAACAGCCGACGCAGGCTCTGTGAAAGTGATTTTTTTTAAATGAAGACGCTAGAAGCGTCCGGCTTTAAATTAATAAAGCCCGAAAAGCACCAAGGTTTAATGGTTACAACTTAACAAGTTCAGCATCACACCCAACATGGGCGGCAAACAGCAAGGTTCATCGCAACAAAATAAACATCACGGACCAGCAAATGCAATGACCTAAGCAACTAAACACTCCATGGAGGTCTTCAAAAGCTTCAGCGACTCGCCAGGTTTTGTCTTGCCATCATCTGGATCGTCTTGATACGCACCATTGCTTTTGACATACGTTCAGCATCGCGCTCCTTTCCCAGCGGGGTCCACATCTGCAGAAATAGATGGCATTTGAAGATCACGTCTGCAGGATGGTTAGGAAATTTCTTCTCGATCGTAATTTTATTGTGCGTCGTCCAAAGTGCCCACAATAGCGCCCCTACGCAACGCCAGGCAAGTCTGCTAGAAGTCCCTTTCGTGGACTTAAGGATAGAAACTAATTGGGTCCCCGAAGCGGGATTCCAGTCCATGTGGAAGGCCTCCCGAACAGCGCTCCACGCAAACCTGGCCAAGTGGCACCTAAAGAAAACATGATTCACGTCTTCACCTAGCCCGCAGATCGCACATGTGCCATCGGCCGGACCGTTTCGTTTGGCTACGTTATCCGATGTAGGCAGCCTATTCCTAAGCATTTGCCACATGAAGATCTTAATCTTCAGGGGCAGGCCTGCCTTCCACAGTCCTTTAGCTATGTCAAGCACTGGCCCTCCAGTAAGCTTGTTATACAAGGACTTCACCGTGAATTTCCCAGACGCTGTCAAACTCCACTTAACTGTGTCAGCCCCCGTCCGAAGGCGATTAGAGCCTAATTGCTGGACCAGCCCGTCCCAAGATGCACACTCTTCGTTTGTTAGGGCCCTCATAAAGTGGATCACCGGAGGATCGATACGAATTGCCTCCCCAACTAGTATGTTAGTGTCTGTGGCGATCCGGAATAAGGTGGGATGACTTTGCCATAGGGGGGAGTCACCCAGCCAATGGTCAAGCCAAAACCGAGTGGATAGGCCGTTATTGGTCTGGAAATTGGCCCCTAAGTCAAAAGCAGGCCGCACCGCTTGGATCCCTTTCCAAAACACGGAGCCGTTGGCCGAGGCTGTGAAGGGGTTCCCATTAGGGAAATACTTGGCTTTATGCAGCTTTGCCCAGAGCCCCGACTCATCTTGGGCCAGCCGCCACCACCATTTGGCAAGGAGGGCAACGTTCATTAGTTTGGAGTTGAGGATTCCCAATCCACCAAATTTCTTAGGCCTGCAAACCGCCGCCCACTTGACGAGGTGGTACTTCCTCTTGATGCCAGTTCCTTCCCAAAAGAACCTGGATCTCGGAGTGTCTAGCTTGGCATGAACCCCATCGGCAAGCAAAACCATCCCCATAGTGAAGAGAGGAAGGGAAGAGAGGCTCGAGTTTGTTAGAATGAGCCTTGCAGTAGAGGACATGAAACGCCTTCGCCACGGGCTTACCCTGTTAGCCACTTTCCCATACAGGGGCTCCCATTCTAGAATCGAGAGTTTGCGGTAAGAGATTGGGAGCCCAAGGTACTTAATTGGGAAGCTCCCTAGCTTGCAATTAAGAAGGTTTGCGGTTCGTAAACTTTGCTGGTCATCCATCCCCATGGTAATGACCTCACTCTTGCTAAAGTTAATTTTGAGTCCGGAGAGGAGCTCAAAGGCTAGTAGCAAAAGTTTAATCGTAGCAATACTATGGTCGTCTGGCTTGAACAACAACAAAGTGTCGTCTGCGTATTGTAAGTGTGTCACGCCACCCGGGATGAGGTGTGAAACAAGCCCCTTGATGTGACCGGCCTCCCGGGCCTTGGTCAGCATGGCTGCCATAGCATCTGCCACAAAGTTAAAGACGAGTGGGGATATGGGGTCGCCCTGTCTAAGCCCTTTTCTATTACGGAAAAATTTCCCCATTTGGCCGTTAACAATGACCGAGGTGTTGCCACTCGAGATCAGGTTCATGAGCCGGTGAACGAACCTTGCCTCAAAACCCTTTTTGAGGAGGACCTCACGTATAAACTCCCAGTTTACACAATCGTAAGCTTTTTCAAAGTCTAGCTTAAGGATAACGCCCTGCCCTCGTGAACGTTTTAACTCGTGTATAATCTCCGTAAGAGCAATGTGACCTTCTAGGATGTTCCTGCCTTTAAGGAAAGCAGTTTGGCTCGAACTAATGACACATTGGGCGACTGGCGCTAGCCTAGAAGCATAAGCTTCGGCACATAATTTAAAAGGTACATTAATGAGCGTGATCGGCCGAAACTGCTTGATAGATTCTGCCCTTTTGACCTTGGGGATTAGGCAGATAGCCCCATAATTTAGGCGCGACAGGTCCACCGTACCTAGGGCAAAGCCGTTAATGATCGCTTGGAATAGGTCCCAAAGCAACGGCCAGAAGCGCTTGAAAAACTCCACTGGCCAGCCATCTGGGCCTGGAGCCGTGTCGTTCTTCATACCCGCAAGCGCACTGTCAATCTCCTGGGCCGAAAAGGACACCATTAAGGCGTCGTTTTCCTGCTGCGAAACTCGCTCGTGCATACCCATTAAGTCTTCCCTTAGACTTAGATTCTTAGCCTCAGTTGTTCCCAACAGCTCAACAAAGAAGTCAAAGATGTAGTTCACTATGTCGTTCTGGGTGATCAACGTCCCACGCTCTGACTGAAGCCTAAGGATAGTACTCTTGCGTTTGCGTCCGTTAGCGTACGCGTGGAAATATCCTATGTTGGCATCACCTTTCGCGACCCACTTGACACCACCCCTACGGCGCCAATATTCCTCCTCCGCCCTGAGAATAGCCAGGACCTAATGTTCAAGGGAGTATCTAAGCTCCCATTCGTCACCAGAGAAGGTTCTTACATCCGCCTGCGAGTCGAGGTGGGCGATATCAGCCATGATGCGCACCCTCTCCCTTTTGGACTCACTACCATGATTAGCCCCCCAGCCCCTAAGGAAAGCTCGCAAAGCCGCAGCCGCAGAGGACCAGAACTCTACTGGTCCTCGTTGGCACCCTATCTGGTTGCCAATCACGGTCCAGCGATTTGTGACAAGCTGGCTAAAACCCTCATGTTCGAACCAAGCTGTCTCAAAAAAGAACCTACGGCTGCAGCGCACGTTATCCTCCCCTGAGGACAGGATCAGCGGAACGTGGTCAGATCCTATGCGCGTTTCCGCCACTAAGGTGCAGAGGGGAAACATCGCCTCCCAATCACTAGAGCAGAATACACGGTCGAGAACGCATCGAATAGGCCCTCGTTGCTTGTTAGTCCAAGTGTATCTAGCCCCAGTACGTGCAATCTCTCTAAGGGCAGCGGACGTAATGGCATTATTGAACAGGGACACCCTAGCCCAGTCGATATTGTTGTTGCTCTTGTCCGCCCCCGAGCGGATCAAGTTGAAGTCACCTCCCACCACCACGGGTAGATTGGACGGTTGTTTGGCCCCCACCATTGCTGTGATTTCTCCCAAGAAATCAGCGGACCTCACATGATCTGCCGGCCCATAGACACTCGCGATCACCCAAGAGGCTTGGGAGACCCGGTGGCAAACAGTGGCAGCTATGTAGAACGTACCGGCCTCCCACAGAATAACCTCGCACACATCCTTGTTGCAACCCATCAGTTGACCCCCAGAGAGGCCCACGGACGGAGTCCAAAACCAATCGAAACGCTGGAGCGGATCATACGCCAAAAGGTCTCTAAAAGAAAAATCGGCCTTAATTGTCTCCTGAAGCGCAACGAAGTCAATGTGTTCTTTGGACATGTACTCACGGAGCTGCGTGCGACGCCCCCCGTGCCCGCAGCCGCGGATATTCCAGAAAAAATATCACATCAAATGATCCTGTTACGCAGGCGGACTCCATGGGAGGAGACCGCCTTGGCCACTTGCTTCCTAGCCGGCATTCGACTGGAAGAAGGCAGGTCCGAGGCCACCACGGCCTCGGCTCTCTCATTGGGCAAGGCGACAGCACCAGCCCCTACTGATGCAGCGGCCGGGTCGTCCACTGCCTGAGCAGCCACGCACCTGGCGGCTGCTTCTGCGAGGGCGGCCTGAGCTTCTTCGTGCGCACGAACTAAAGGAATCAGATCCAAAGACGAGGAATCTAGCGCTGCGCCACTATCATGAAGAATCTCGGCGAGATGCTCATCGGAGAAAGCATTCAGAATCTTAAAGGAAGGGGAAGGATTACCTGTCGTGTCCATGTTCTTGTCAGCAGCACGGAGCTTGGCACTTTCCAGAGAGGTCATGTCTCCAAGCTTGGCCTTGGCGCGAGCGCTAGGATCCCGAGACGACACCGGAGTTGCCCTTGTACGCTTGGCCTCGGCTGTCGGCCCTGGCGCCACCAAAGCCGCGCCCAGTTCACCTCCCAGCGCCGTCACCGATCCCGCAGCATCCGAGGCCACCGTCTTGTTCCCTGCCTTCCTCCCTGCGGTCTTCTTGGCCTGACGACCGGAGCCACTCGACAGGCGCCTGTCCGAGGCCGGAGTTGGGTCCGAGTCCATGAGGACGCAGTCCAGCCCCGAGCCCCCACCGCGAGGTGGGGAGCCCGGCATGGCCTCGTTCTCCAAAGCCACTAGAGAGAGAGGAAGAGGCGCACTCGGGGCTGGCAAGCTGGAGCCGAGGACCTCGAAGGACGGATCCAGAGAGCGGGCGAGGGGGGTAGGCTGACAGCCGTGTCTTGAGTAGTGATCACACCCAGCTTTTCCCATGTCTCAGTGTCAATAGAAGTGTCTTGGATGCTGTCTTCGTGCTCGTCCGCCAGCTCGCCCATCACCACATCTTGGCCCCCCACCTTCGCGTCGGAGCCGGCTGCATCCTCCTGGGACGTCACCGTCGCAGGTTTGGACGCCCCAGTGACAGCAGCCTTGGAAGAGTTGCCCGCGGGTGGCCCCTGCTTGCTAGAACCGCCCTTTCCCTGCTGGCTGTCTGGCAGGGGAGCGGAGGGACCCGCCCCCGAAGCTCCACCACCATCACCCAGCCTCCTCGGCATCCGTTCCAGCTCAACCTTAATCTGCTACCCTTCGTGATTAAACCAGACCTCCACCGTGCCATTCAGCCCTGCCGGCGTCTTGCAAGCCAATTTCATCCTCACCGGACCCAACTTAATGAGGGAAAGCTCATCGACCACTATCGGCCTGCCCAGCATCTTGAAGGCCTCCTTGATGCGCTCGATCTTGCGGTGCTTCTCAGGGATCCTGTGGAGCCGCACCCACGCTTCTGGCATCACCATCGGGGGAATCACCTCATGCACCACATCCCGCACCCTAGCAGTGATGTCATTAATGGAGAGAAATAATTTGCCACTAGTCCGGGCCATGTGAAGAAGATCTGCGAAGGGGAACACCACCATGAAGTCATCCTCGCCTACTTGCGTGACTTGCCAATCCCAGTCCCCCGTGACCATGTGCTTGAGCTCCTGCTTGAGGACCCTCAGGTTTAGGCGGCCCGGCTCCGCGGAGAGGATAGCCACGTTGCCCACCGAGAGCAGCCGAGGGCCCTCCAGATCTTCCTCCTCTTCGAACTGCAAACAGAAGAAGCCCCCCCTGCAATTGCACTGCCCATTATCTGCAGACTTGGCTGTCGGCCCCTCGTCGGGCAGTGCGCGAAGGCATGTCCCTCCTCCTTGCAGAGCACGCACAGAGGCTGGAATTTGCATTTGGACTGGAAATGGCCAAGTCTCCCACACTTGAAACATTCCACATCCAGAGCCTCCGACACGTCCTCCACCGGAATGGGCTCGCCAGCGGTGCCCTTCGCACCAGGGGGAAGGGACACAGCCAGGGGTTCGGTCGTCGCCCTGGCCTTCTTGGCCAACGGATCCCCATGGCCACCACCGTAGTTGGGAAGATCCGCTGGCTTGCGCTCCAGCTCCCGACGCCGAGCCAACTCCTTCTTCTTCTTTCTTCTTTCCTGCTGCTGAATCCACCAGGGGGGAGGAGGACCCCAATCCCCCTCGCGCCCCTCTGGCTCATAGTTCCTCTCAGATCTGCCACCCGATCTTGCTCGCTGCTCCTTCTTCGCCTTCTCCCGCAGATCTCGCTCACGACGCCGCTCCCCATCAGAGATCGGGGGCTCCATGGGCCTCTTCTCCACGCGCCGCCCACTCATCACCGTCGCCGCAAAGGAAATGGAGAGAGGAGGAGGTGGGGAAATGAGGTGGATGGATCTGGCGCGGTGAGCCCAGCGCCGCACCTCCGATCTAGATGCGGGAAACCCTAGCGAGGGGGCGAGGCAGCCGCGGCGCACCCATAAATAGGAGCCAGGGGTGGGCCGGGGCCGAGGCAGGCCCGACGCGGGCTGGACGGCACCAACAGGCCCACAAACCGCCAGCCTCCCACTCCCACGGGGCACGCTGTCCCCCTCGAGACTCGGGCCTCCGACACCAGCCGAACAGGACACCTGGGCCGGCCCATCTGGCCCACCACGGCCCCGGGCCCAACACTGCCAACCCTAGCCCTCGGAGACGCTGCGACGCCCTCCGCTGCCTGCGGCTCCGCCGCCGCCTCCACCGCCGCTCGTCCAGCCACCACGGCGACGGTAAGCACGGCCACTCCACCTCCGAGTCCACCGGAGCGAGAAGCGCAGCCGCCGTCCTTGCTCAGATGCCCCGAGAGGCACCACCAGGGGACGACGAGCCCCTGCCCGTCGACATGGAGGGCCGCCAAGCTCTGACCTCGACCGCGCGCGATCCCCGGCCCCCTGGAGCGAAGCGGCGGCGCGGCCCCTGCGGCGCCACTCCCCGCCGCTTGCATGCAGGCCACGAAATCGCCGGGGGACGGCCTCGCCGGCACCAGGTTCCCCTCCCTAGTCACCGGATCCACCTCCTCCTCATCCTCCGACTCGCCCGCAGCCATCGCCGTGAAAGTGATAGCTACGTATTAAAGTTTTCATGGTCCATCATTTTGGTCAATCCAGCGAGGTTAATTTGCTGACAAGATGTGTAAATAAAGCTGTAAAAGAGCCCTAGTTTTGTCCGCTCACGAGATTAACAATGACAAATCACCTTTATAGCTCACACGTTTACAGCTCACACTGCACGCCGGGGCCCGCGCGGCCATAAAACCGTTCGCACTGCGAGCCACTGCCAAGATCCATCTCAAACGTCCGAACCACCCAGGCACGGATCTCAACGCACCCGGCATGACTGCCTGATCGGCACCGGACGGGCACGGCAACTTGGACTCGATCGGAGCCATCCACGTTTCGATCAAACGGTCCTTCTCCCCCTCTCAATTTCCCTCCATCCGCCAAGCCCACGCCTATAAATGTCCCCCACCACGGTCGCCTTCCCAGTAGATCCGCCACTTCCCATCCAATCCTGCGAGCACCCGATCATCAAAACCAAACTGCGCACCGATTGTTGATCACCCTCGGTCCAATTTTGGCCTTCCAAATCCAATCGATCGCCCGCCTAGCCAAGAATTTGAGTTCAAGATGGGCAACTGTTTCCACACAGCGCAAGGTCGTCGCGGTGTCGACACCAAGAAGAGCGCGGTGCCGGAGGAGGAGGAGGAAGTTACTCCGCCGGTGAAGGAGGTGAAGATCAGGATCACGAGGAAGCAGCTGGAGGACCTGCTGCGGCGCCTCGACCAGGAGGACGGCTGCAGCGGCGCCGTCATCTCGGAGCTCCTCTGCATGACGAGCAGCTCCAATTTCCGGCACAGGGGGCAGACCGCACAGTGGACGCCGGCGCTGCAGAGCATACCGGAGTGAGAATTCATCCTCCTGCCGCTACATACATATTGCTAGTTATACGGGCGGTGTATTTAGTTAGTCAACTACTGGTGTGCTAGTGTATTATTGTCATTATAAATCCTGCTCGGAACGCACAAATTGTGACGATCCTTCATTCCTGGTATGTAGGTCTGAGAATAGATGAGCTTGAGATAATCTATGTAATTAAAGTAAATAAACTCGTTGTGCGTTTTAGACAGTATGGTGACATGTAGAAATATCAATATTTTAAATAGCGCGCTACAAAATATAGCGAGGCCCTTCTCTAAATGCTACACAAGTTATAGCGCGCTAACAGCGTGCTATATTTCAAAATAGCATTTGCAAAAAAAAAAAATCAAAATATCTAGAAATAAAGTATTTAAGCAACTAAATTTTTCATAGGAGCAAGCAATATATGCATATGATAAAAGGAGTGAGAAAGCTAGTGGGAGAATCTGATAAAAGAAGTGAGAAAGCTAGTGGTCATGGGTTGATTTTGGCCTGCTGGGCCTGTTGGGCTGTGCTTATTTCAGTTTTGCATGATATGCACGTTATAACGTTACAACGTTACAACGTTATAGCGTGTGTAGCGCGCTAATTACGCGATTAGCGCCGTAGCGTCTGATTTTGCCAAAACGTAACGTCTCCTTTCCAAATATGCTATAACCGCGTTATAACGGCAAAATAGCGTGTTATTTAAAATATTGAGAAATATACATATACATAAGTGAATGTAAATCGAGAATTGGTAGCTGGGAAGTCTAGGAGGGCTCCTTCCATTGCTTGCTATGTTTGATTCTGATATACTGGCTAATTACTTCAGCTCCTTAATTTTAGCTGAAGATATTTTCTGTTCTTGGATTATGAATCATTGACCCATCTCGAGGGAATTTTGTTGAAAGAAAAATCGATCAAGATACCGGCAGGCCGAGTGGCATTGCAACTAGGAGTATGAAAATGAAGTAGGAGTAAAATTAGCATGCGGTAGTGGCTTGGTACGTGCTGTCTCATATGCTTGTCGCTGTTTGATGTGTCTTGGGCAATTCAGCGCCTCGTAAGGCAAGTGCGTGCGGACGTGGCTGCTATGCTGTTGCGGGACATGGTGATCGACTGCAGTGGTTGAGATGCATGGTGATCCTCCACTCCGTAAGAGCGTTTCCGATGTACTCCTTGATTAGTCTCGGCTCTAATGGTCAAGCTTTCTAATGATGTTTTGCACCCGCAAGAAAAAGTCCCCTTTTGGATTCTCATGTTCTTCCTTATGATCAAGTTCTCTGTCGAGTTGTTGCCACCACGTTCCCTTGCTTCTCCAGGCATTATTTTCTTTTGTTTTTCCAGGCACATGCGTCGTTTCTGAACATATTTAGGCAGTAGACTTTTTTTCCAGAGAAACTCGGGAGTGGACTTTTGGTTCTCCAAGTAATATATAGTCACCTTCTGCACAGATGCTCCATAATAATACTAAATCGGCCCAGACGGTGTTGACTTTCAAATAGGACTTCATTTTCCTATTGAAATCTCTAAATATCCGTTTTTGAAAGAAAAATGAAATACAATGTAAATATCGCGCTCTAGAGCCAACACAGATCTACATGTAATCAGTATGATGTGAAAGAAATATAATTAACTGCATATGTTGCCTGATGAACGACTTTCTAGTTAATCCATGGATTGGACTTGGCACTTGGCATCGATGGTTCAACTCATCTTATCATTTCCGTAGAGATGTTATGTGATCAAATAATTGTTACGCCGGAAAGTTGACATGCTCATGCGCTGATGGATGCACAAACGTCACATAGTTGCATGCGTGTGATTATCTTGTTGCTGCCGCTTGCTGACACACATGCGCTCGAAGCTCGCTCTCGGACTGTTTGGCATCTGACCAGGCTTTATCCTGCCTACGTAGCATCAAGTTGATAGTAGTAGAATCGTAGATTCAATGAGTATTGAACTTTCTAATTGAGTGCCCTTGGACGAGAATTATTTGGGATTCTATTGCTACCCTCACAAATATCCAATTGCTGAAGCCGGCCTCTTGGAGCAATGCTACTGACATCAAGGAGTGGATGAATAGGTGTCACTTGCAGGCACCCAGTGGGAAGAAAAAAGGCACACTCTTATTGATCCGTCTTATTGCCTCGGAACTGTGACGCGGGCGAAACAGACGCATCTTCCAGCAAGAATCACTGCCTTCCACGGTGATGGTGCAAAAGATTAGAGATGAAATCATCCTTTGGAACATGGCTGGAGCTGGTATACCGTTCGACCCAGGCTGAGGAAACGGCAAAGCGCGAGACGCATCTTCCAGCAAGAATCACTGCCTTCCACGGTGATGGTGCAAAAGATTAGAGATGAAATCATCCTTTGGAACATGGCTGGAGCTGGCATACCGTTCGCCCCAGGCTGAGGAAACAGCAAAGCGCACGCATTTTTCTTTCTTTGTTTCTCTCTCTTGTTTTGGTTTTCCTGTTGCTTGCCTGCTTGGGATTTTCTGTACTTTGTACTTGGCTTTCTCTGCTGATCAATGAATTTGGTACTCAACTACCAACATTCCAAAAAAACAGTACTGAACCGTACAAACTTACAACATCTACAGCAAGACTTGGCAAATCCGGCCCCTCAAACATCCGCGGACGCGCCAGGACGCGTCCGCGAATAGTGACTGGGCACCCCTTAAATAATATAATTCACATTCGGACACCTCAATTATTATATCTCATATCCATACAAACAGTGGTGGTGCCAGGATCCAAACCTTGTGATGTCAAGATTTTGGTAACGAAAAAATTTATACACAAATTAAACAGTGACAAAAAAGTCATACTTTAGTATAGATATATTTCTGTAGTGGACCTTTTGGATCATGCATGTTTTGATATGTATGCATAATATAAACTTTACTGAAAGTTGACATCTTGAATCCTAACAAGCATCAATCTCTTCTAGTTCCTAGTATAGTAGTATTCATCGTAAGAAAAGAAAATTAGAAGAGGTTCCTAGTCACAAAACGCTGCCGGCTAGCCGGAGGTTGATGCGCCTCATGCCCTCAAATGTCGCATCTCCATTTTGGAGAGATTTACACGGGAAGATGAAACAGCGGAGAAATTCAACTGTGGAAGGATAAATCACGGGATTAGTAGATCAACCAATCTAAGGCTTCCTTTGCTAGTTTACTTCTTTTTGCCCAGCCAAACGTTACCCATAACAGATGACAAGTGGGCCTTGTTGTCAATACTCAGAATATGTTTATTCAGCAGCTGAGTACACATGCATGGGGTCTTTCACTTCCCAAATCCCTGTGTAGTCAAGCGACTGCACAGCCACAACGTGGCTTCGCCACTATATACAAACTCATGCAACTACGTTGATGTATACACATCGCCGATTAATCCATCAGTACTAACTAAATATGCCATCGGACTATCAGAATTTGGCATATTTGGTCATGGTGGAGTTCATCCACGGCTACCCTCGCCCTTCCCGGTGCCGTTGTCGTCCTTTTCACGGAAGTACCGGTCGAAGAAGCAGTACGGATCGAGCCGGATTTGCTCATCGCCACTGTTCGCCTTCTCCTCCTTCGGTGGCAGTCCGGCCATGACACGAACCGTCCGATTCTGCTCTCGTGCGATGTCGCGCGTGTTCCTCCGCTGCCATTTCTTCACAATGCGGGAGCGGATGGCTTCCTCCTTTGCGGCCGCCCGCACCGCCGCATCCGCCGCCGTCATTTTCGTCATGATGCGGGCCTCGGCGGCCCATATCCTCTCCTTCCCATGACGGTCCGCCCATTCCTGGTGGGACTCATAGTCAACCCGACCGGTGATGGGGAAGGAGAGGTGTTTCGGCTACGGGGACCACGAGGATCCAACACCAGAGGACCTGAGCACTCGCCGAGCCGACGCTTTGGCGTCGCGGCCGACGGTCGGATCCAAATTCTATTCGCCGCTGGTTAAAGGCAATTTTCCTAACCGGCGCCTGCAACAGCGTAAGAAAAAGGGTTCTCTGCTGGGATTCGAACTCGCAACCCCTTCGTTCAGGGCAAACCGTACTAACTATCTTGGCCATCGGTCAACATCTGCTGCATTTCTTCTTTTTCCACTTTTTCATCTTTCACTCAGTGCGCGGGAGTCCCAGTTTGGATTTTTTTTCACTTGTTTTCTGGGCTGGGTTCCGGGGATTTTCTTTCCCGGTTTTCTTCCATTTATCTGATTTCTGTTTTTCTTTTTCCTTTTTGTTTTTCTCTCTTGTTTTTTCGTTTATCCCTGTCTCTTTTTATTTTTCATATTCAATGAACTTTCAACAATTCGATAAACTATTTTCCAAAATCGACAAACTTTTTCAAAATTGATGAACGTTTTTTCAAATTCTGTAAATTTTCTTCAAGTGCGATGAACTTTTTAAAAAATTGATTAACTGTTTTCGAAACAAATATGATATTTTAAATTTTGATGAACTTTTTTGTTAGATCGATGAACTGTTTTAAAATTTGATGAACTTTTTTAAAATGGACGAACTTTTTTAAAGTCGATGATCTTTTTTTGAATTCGATGAACTTTGTTCAAATTAGATGAGCTTTTTTGAAATGCAATGAACGTTTTTTAAAATCGATGAACTTTTTTCAATTCATTGCACAATTTTTCCAGATTCGATAATTTTTTTTATATTTCATGAACATTTTTCAAAATCAGTGAACTATTTTCAAATTCAATGAACTTTTTTATAATTTGATGAACTTTTTTCGAAGTTTATGAACATTTTTTTAGTTTTGTTAATTTTTTGAAATCGTTGAACTTTTTTTCAAGATTTTGGCGAACATTTTTTGATTTTTTTTGTGAAGTATTTTTCAAAATTGACGAACTTTTTCAACATCATTGAACTTTTCTTGAATAGGGCAAAGTTTTTTAGCATGTTCCTGAACCTTTTCCGAAATCTGTGAAGTTTTAATTTCTTTAAAGAAAATCATGTAAGAACGGCTATAATATGTTTTATTGCTTTAGCGTTGCACTAAGTCAGTGGGAATCGCTCATCCTAGTGGTTAGAGCATCTCCAGACGCGTCCCCAACAGGCCCCTTTCCCCCAGGCGATTTTTTAGCGCCGGTGGCCGAAAATCGGCCCAATCGCGTCCCCAGGATCTCGTTTAGTGCCGGTTTGGGCGAAAACCAGATCCGGCGATCCCGCCCCGAACCCAAGCGGCCGGGTGTCGCCTGGGCGAGCCGGCTGAAGCGAAAAGCGGCGTGGGGCCGCTCTGTCAGCGACAGGAAGCCCTTTTCCCGTCGTTTCCTCCCGCTTCCCCTAGGCTTCCCTCTCTTCTCCATTCCTCCCGCCACCCACTCCCCCCCGCCTCCTCCCCCTTCTGCCCGCCATGTCGCCAAATAAGTACGTGATGCCGCGCGCCGCGACGGATCCCACAGCCGCCGCCGCCGCCCAGCCGAAGCGAAGGAAGCCGAGGGCGCCGCTGTCCAAGCCCCCCGGCATGAGCAACACCAACTGGAAGGTGGATGTGGAGCGCCGGGAGGCCGTCACCGCCGACAGGCGCAACAGGGCCAGGGAAAAAGCGACGCACGCTGCGGCTGCGGCGGCGACGGAGCATCCGGCTGAACAAGCGGAGGCGGCGCGCGCGGCGGCGATGATGAATCCACCCGGTGGGTACCCGCACCATGCGGCCTGGAGCCAACAAAGCATCGGCTCTCCGGTCGGGTTCTCGGCGTCGCCGCACCCATGGAGCACGCCCTCGCCTGGCTATGCCGATGGGGACGCCCATGGTGGCTTCAACCCCAACATCACCTTCCCCCATGGGCGCCCAGTCCAGTGCATGCCCTCGCCCGCACCCGCGGCCTCTACTCACAAGCCTCATCCTCGTTGCATCTCGGCGATGCCGACACGACGGAGGCCGACATGGAGGACATCATCGCAGCCGGCTCAGCTGCCGCCGCCGCTTCCCCCGGATTCACTATGCAGGACGGCTCAATTGACCTCGCCGACATGGACGACGAGCTCGACTATGGCGAGGAAGAGTCGGAGGAGGAGGAAGAAGAGGAGGAGGAGCCGGCGCCGACGAGGAAAGGCAAGAAGAAGAAGAAGAAGAAGGCAGCCAAGTCTGGCGAGCCACGCATAAAATGGGCGTCCAAGGAAGAGGAGTGCCTCGCCAAAGCATGGAAGGTCGTCTGCCTCGACCCGGTCACTGGCACGAATCAGAGCATCGAGACGTATTGGGACCGCATCAAGGCCGAGTTCGACGAGCGGAAGCTCATCGACCCCTACTTCAAAGGCATGCACATGAAGCGGGGGTCGAAGGCGATGGCGAACCATTGGGGGATCATCCAAACGGCGTGCAACAAATAGCATGGGATCGTCGAGGAGGTCGCGGCTCGCCCGAAGAGCGGCACCATCGTCGAGGATCAGGTATGGGCACGCCGTCCTTACTGTTGCCTTTCGACGGGCGCGCGCTCTTTCGCCTTGTGCGCGCCGTGGGAGCACCCTGGCGCGCTCTGGCGCCGACTGATGTTCTTTCTTCCGCGCAGCTGCTACGCATGTTCGCCATGTTCCACGCCGACAATAGCGACGCAGACTTCAAGTACCTCCACGTCTTCAAGCGGATAGACAAGTGCGAGAAATGGGCGGCCGTCCGACGCACCATCGCCAAGACCAAAGAGACGTACAAACCGGACGCGCCGACCGCGGGCGCGTCCAACGGGCGATCGGACGGCAACAAAGGTGCCAAGAAGGAGAAATACGCCGAGTCGGTTGCCGCGCGCGTGCAAGAGTCCATCAAACACTGCCTCACCGACGCCAAGACCAGGGCTGCCGAGCAAGAAGAGAAAACTAAGGCGAGGTGGGCTGTTTTGATGACGAAAAGCGCCGTCAAACTCGACTTGCTCTGCACCAACGTCGCCGAGAAACTCAAAGCTCAAGACACCAAGAAGAGGAACAACAACCCCGCCTTCTTGATGGGCGGCGCTGACATGCTCCAGAGCGGCGATGAGAAGTTCAAGGCGTGGTTCCTGGCGGAGCGCAGCCTCATCCTGAACCAAATACCGGCGACGCCGATGCCGCCGCCCAGCCCGGAAGCTGTGCCGACTGATGATGATACCGCTGTGACGCCCAGCCCCACTGACGGTGCCTCCGCCGCGCCGACCAGCCCGAAAGCCGCGCCGACTCCTCCCAGCCCGCGTACGCCCACGACGACGCCGGAGGTCGAGCTCGACGTTTGATGTATTCCTTCTGTGTCCTTCTTTTTTTGTACGCCGAACTACCGCGTGTCCTTTTATTTGATCGCCGAACTGTGGCGGTGATCGCCGGTTTGTTGTTTTTTTTGAGCGGGAATGATGGAGTTCGAATATGGGGCGCCTTGGGGGCGGCACCTGGGGGCGTGGCTAGGGAGAAACGAACCCCAGGGGCCGATCTAGCGCCGGCTCGCCCACAGGCCGCTCTATTTCGGCGTCCTGGGGGGCTGAACGGCTGAAGATGCTCTTAGCTCAACACCTGTAGGATGTGGATGTGCAGGTCGTGAGTTCGACTCACCTTTTGGATAGTTTTCGCGCTTTTTTGTTTCATTTTTGTGCGGTGCCCTCTTCGTGGGCCGGCCCACTTGCTAGGAGCTCCCACGGTTTGAGCGGATGGGGATGAATATTGTGAAGTCGGGTGGGTCAATATGGACCGGTCCGGCGTGCCCGGGCGCCCCATGTTCGTCTCATATTTGGATAGTTTTCGCGCTTTTTAGTTTCATTTTTGTGTGGTGCCCCTTCGTGGGCCGGCCCACCGGCTAGGAGCTCCCAAGGTTTGCTCCGACGAGCGGATGGGAATGAATATATGCGAAGTCGGGTGGGTCAATATGAACCGGGTCCGGCGTGCCCGGGCGCCCCATATTTGGATAGTTTTCGCGCTTTTTAGTTTCATTTTTGTGCGGTGCCCCTTCATGGGCTGGCCCACCGGCTAAGAGCTCCCACGGTTTTCTCTGACGAGCGAATGGGGATGAATATATGCGAAGTCGGGTGGGTCAGTATGGGCCGGGTCCGGTGTGATGGGCGTGCCCGGGCGCCCCATATTCGTCTCATATTTGAGCTAGATATGAGGTGTATCGATCAGCCCGACCGTTTGACACCCGTTTGATGCGTCTGTCTGTGTCAAGAAAATCGTGATTGGACAGTAACTAGGCGGCCCGTCCAAACTTTTAAGAAGGGTTTGAGACGCCCGACTGTAGATACTCTTACATCAAGTCACTGATTGAGAAGATGATACCACACTATTGTTTTGCTAAAAGTCAGCTTTGCTCGCGACAAACATATACGAGTTCTTTTTTTTGACAATATATATATGACCTTAGCCAGGGTATTTGACAAGATCAATGGGAGGACTCGGAGATGAGATCAGAAGGGTGATTACAATGTGAAAATTGTTCGGGATTGTTGACTTCATATGGCTGCGCTATACTACCTCCGTCCGTCCTGATTTTTAGTCTCTATTGTAATTTGTGTAAAATTTTGATCATAAATTTAACTAACAATATATTCATATTCATGCATATCATTAAAAATTATATCATTAGAAACTATGTTCAAATAATCCAACGATTTTTTTTGTTGACACACTAACATGTTGTCAGTTAAATTCTTGATCAAAATTTAATACAAATTACAAAGGAGACTAATGAATCAGAACGGAGGTAGTAGCTGGTCTCAGTTGTTATCCGTACCCTGGATTTTGCAGAGGTAACCGTACCCTGGATCCGCATGATCGCATGGAACTAAAGTGAAGCCAGTGTCTTTTTTATTTATTTTTGAACTGAACTGAAGCCAGTGTCTTGGCTCTTCTCTTCTTTTTTTTTTGGCGATGGAGAAGTTTCATTTCATTACTCTGGTGCATCACGGGTGCGCACAGCTCATCACTGTCCCTGCCAGTTCCTTTTTCTTTTCTTGCAAGACAATTGTGCATTGCTAATCTTTTCTTGAAGTCCCCGCAAAAAAAATAACTTTTCATGAGGTGAGTGTCGTGGTTCTAAGTCTGACAGTAGAATAGGGGGGTAGATATGAAGATGCAAGATCCTAGCTATGAAGCAGTTGTACACACAAGGGATTTACGAGTTCAGACCCTTCTCGGAGGAGGTAACAGCCCTACGTCTCGGAGCCCGAAGGCGGTCGACTGAATTATATGCGTATGAGTTACAGGGGTGCGAACCATTTACACTGAGGAGGGGGGTGGCTTATATAGTGTCTGCCAGACCCATCCGGCCCTCAGTTATGCACGGTTTAAAGTACATAAAGGATTAGCGTTACTGGTAACGTCCTACATAAAGTGTCATCATGGCTATAAAGACTACTTAATTACAGACCGTTTGGATACAGAATGGCCCTTGATCTCCTGGTGGTCGAGTAGGTCTTCATGGTCGAGTGCCTTCGAGTCTGTCGAGTGGATTCCCTCTTGGTCGACTGGAAGGCAGCTTCTTCTGAAGATGCCCTTGGGGAGGGTACTTTGGACAGGTCCGTGACCCTACCCTAGGTACATGACTTCATCATTAGCCCCCGAATGGATCGAGGTTTGAGTGAGGAAGGAGTTGATAATCTTTCTGACCTGTTTTTGGTGTTCTGAGCATGTCTCATCTTGGATCAATGACCTTTTTTAATGATGGCATCAACTTTTCTTTCAGTCGCCTTGATCCATTATTTTCTTCTGTCGAGTGAACTTTTGAACTTGGTGAACTTCCGAGCGACGGATCGTAGGAAATCCACCACCTGACAGGTTGCTCTGCTGTTAGCGGATTTTGTGGGATCCGAATTTTGGGAAGCGCGCGAAGCGGGGTGGACCGCGATACTCGGATGGGATAAGGCGTAGACGCCTCAATTTCTGCGCCATCTTTTTCGCCACGTATCGCGCGCGCGACTATTTCGGAATTTGACAGGACCGTCCGGGCCTACCTGTCATCCACTCGGAAGCATCCCTATATAAGGTGCCGGGCGAGGGTTTTTGAACAGTGCGTCTCCATTTCCCTCTCCGCCTTCCTCACCCCCGCCTGCTGTGCCCGCCTTTGCCTCCTCCCACCCACTCCTCGCGTGCCTCGCTGACGACGATGGTGAAGGAGAAGACGGCGGCCCTGGAGCGAGCGAAGAAGGCGACGGCGACGGTGAAGGCGAAGGGGAGAGCGACCAGCCGGGGCGGATCTTCGTCGAGGTCCTGCCTGCCGCAAGGTTGGGTCCAAGGAGATTGGATCCGCTCGACCATCACCCAGGCGGATCTCAACGACCTGGCCAATGAGGGACTGATCTCCCATGGGTCAGCAA
This sequence comes from Triticum aestivum, assembly GCF_018294505.1. Lineage (NCBI taxonomy): Eukaryota > Viridiplantae > Streptophyta > Magnoliopsida > Poales > Poaceae > Triticum > Triticum aestivum. The sequence continues at coordinate 262,205,036 of NC_057798.1, read as the reverse complement.
GACTCCCGGGGACCGAGTGGCAACCGCAGCCACTGGAGGGTGAGTGCGTTCTCTTAGCCACTCGTGTAGATCGCGGATTCTCCCTGCCACCGAGTCTTTTCTTCCGAGGGTTTCTGAACTTCTTTGGGGCGCAACTCCACCATTTCACTCCCAATTCCATTGCCTATCTTGCTGCTTTCGTGTCCATGTGCGAAAACTTTCTGGGTTGTCGACCGCACTGGGGTCTCTTTAAGCACATATTCACCTGTCGCTCACAGACGGTGAAAAAGGCGAGTCCGGATGATGAGATGTGACGCCCCCGATTCAATCGTACACTAATCATGCACGCAAACGTGTACGATCAAGATCAGGGACTCACAGGAAGATATCACAACACAACTCTAAAACATAAATAAGTCATACAAGCATCATAATACAAGCCAGGGGCCTCGAGGGCTCGAATACAAGTGCTCGAACATAGACGAGTCAGCGGAAGCAACAATATCTGAGTACAGACATAAGTTAAACAAGTTTGCCTTAAGAAGGCTAGCACAAACTGGGATACAGATCGAAAGAGGCGCAGGCCTCCTGCCTGGGATCCTCCTAACTACTCTTGGTCGTCGTCAGCGGCCTGCACGTAGTAGTAGGAACCTCCAGTGTAGTAGGAATCATCATCGACGGTGGCGTATGGCTCCAGGGCTCCAGCATCTGGTTGCGACAACTAGGTAGAAGGGAAAGGGGAAAAGAGGGAGAAAAGCAACCGTGAGTACTCATCCAAAGTACTCGCAAGCAAGGAGCTACACTACATATGCATGGGTATATGTGTAAAGGGCCATATCGGTGGACTGAAGTGCAGAATGCCAGAATAATTGGGGGATAGCTAATCCTGTCGAAGACTACGCTTCTGGTAGCCTCCGTCTTGCAGCATGTAGAAGAGAGTAGATTGAAGTCCTCCAAGTAGCACCTCCAAGTAGCATCTCCAAGTAGCATCTTCAAGTAGCATCTCCAAGTAGCATCTCCCGTAGCATCGCATAGCATAATCCTACCCGCGATCCTCTCCTCGTCGCCCTGTAGAAAAGCAATCACCGGGTTGTATCTGGCACTTGGAAGGGTGTGTTTTATTAAGTATCCGGTTCTAGTTGTCATAAGGTCAAGGTACAACTCCAAGTCGTCCTGTTACCGAAGATCACGGCTATTCGAATAGATTAACTTCCCTGCAGGGGTGCACCAACTTACCCAACACGCTCGATCCCATTTGGCCGGACACACTTTCCTAGGTCATGCCCGGCCTCGGAAGATCAACACGTCGCAGCCCCACCTAGGCTCAACAGAGAGGCCAGCACGCCAGTCTAAACCTAAGCGCACAGGGGTCTGGGCCCATCGCCCTTAGCACACCTGCACGTTGCGTGGGCGGCCGGAAGCAGAACTAGCCCCCTTAATACAAGAGGAGGCTTACGTTCCAATCCGGCGCGCGCTGCTCCGTCGCTGACGTCTGAAGTGCTTCGGCTGATACCACGACGCCGGGATACCCATAACTACTCCCACGTAGATGGTTAGTGCGTATAGGCTCGTAGCCAACTCAGATCAAATACCAAGATCTCGTTAAGCGTGTTAAGTATCCGCGAACGCCGAACAGGGCCAGGCCCACCTCTCTCCTAGGCGGTCTCAACCTGCCCTGTCGCTCCGCCACAAAGTAACAGTCGGAGGCCGTCGGGAACCCAGGCCCACCTCTACTGGGATGGAGCCACCTGTCCTTTCAGCCCCTCATCAGAATCACTTGCGGGTACTCATCGAGCTGACCCGACTTTAGTCACCATCTGTATAGTATGTATGTATGTATAGTATATACCCGTGATCACCTCCCGAGTGATCACGGCCCAATAGTATAGCAAGGCAGACTGACAAGAATGTAGGGCCAATGATGATAAACTAGCATCCTATACTAAGCAATTAGGATTGCGGGTAAGGTATCAATGATTGTAGCAACAATGACAGGCTATGCATCGGAATAGGATTAACGGAAAGCAGTAACATGCTACACTACTCTAATGCAAGCAGTATAGAGGAGATTAGGCGATATCTGGTGATCAAGGGGGGGGGGGGGCTTGCCTGGTTGCTCTGGCAAGAGAGAGGGGTCGTCGGTGATGTAGTCGACCACAGGGGCATCAGCATCGTCACGGGGTCTACCGGAGAGAAGAGGGGGGAGAAACAGTAAATACATAGCAAGCAAGTGCATAACAGGACAACAAGCAGAGCTAGACGTGTTCTAACGCGGTAGTAGGTGATACCGACGAAGGGGGAAAGCATCCGGGAAAGTATTCCCGGTGTTTCGTGTTTTCAGACAGATGAACCGGAGGGGGAAAGTTGCGTGTTTGATATGTTAGGGGTGTGTGGTGGACGAACAGGCTGCGTATCCGGAATCGTCTCGTCGTTCTGAGCAACTTTCATGTAGAAAGTATTTTCATCTGAGCTACGGTTTATTCTCTATTAATTTTAAAAGATTTAAATCATTTTCAGGATTTACTTAATTATTTTAATGCAACATTATCCAGAACAGTGATTGCTGATGTTAGCATGATGTCAGCATGATGTCAGCAGTTAATAGAGGTTGACTGGGTCAACCTGACAGGTGGGTCCCACCTGTTAGGGATTGTTTAGCTAATTAACAGTAGTTAATTAGGGTAACTATTTATTAGGTTAATTAATCTTAATTAGTTAAACTAAACATGATTAGTTAAGTTAATTAATTAATTAATTAATTAATTAATCTTATTATTAATTATTTATTTATTATATTTATTTTTTTTAATAAAAAAATGTTTTGGGCGTGGGGTCCATCTGTCATAGGCCCTAGGGGCCTTAGCCGGCACAGGGCGGTGCGGTTTCGGGCGCAACGGGTGCCCCGCACCCGTTCGTTCAGGCGCACGCCCAGAGGTGGGCGGAGCCGGCAGGGCGCCGGAGCAGGGGAGGCCGGTGGCCACGGCGCCGGCCAGGGATGGGCGCAGGGGCGCATCCCGCCCAGTGCGGGGCGAGGTTGCCGGCGGCCACCGCACCAGCGGCAGCAGGGCGGCGGTGCCGGCGTGGGGCGAGGGGAGCAGGGGGCGCGGCCCTGGCGACCGAGTGGCCGCGGCCACAGCGGCGGACGCGCGCGGGAGAGTGCGGCAGGGCCGAGCCAGTGGCCAAGGCGGCCGTGGTGGCCGGCCGACGTGGGGGGGAGAGGGAGTGCGGTCCGGCGAAGAGCGGGCGTGCGGGCGTGACGGGTGGGATGACGAGGCATGCACGGGACGCACGCGTGCGGTGGCCGTGGCGACGAGCGCCGGGCGCGCGCGGTGGTGCGTCGAGCAGGGGAGGGAAGGAGAGGGGGGGCCTCACGGGGGGGGGGGGGGGGAGGGGTTTGAAGTGGACGGGGCAGCGGGCTCGGGGGAGGTTGGGGAGGACCGGCGAGGAGGAGGTCGGAGACGTTGCTCCGACGACGGAGCGGCTACGGACGGCGAGGCGCGGGCGTCGGGGCTGCTCCCCAGATCCAGCCGGGGGGAAGGGGAGGGAGACGGAGAGGCGGCAGACGGGAGCCGCGAGGAGGAGGCCGATGTGGCGGTGCTCGGCGCCGGCGGGGCGACGGGCTGCGGCGTCGAGCGACGGGGGCGTAGGGATGAGGCGGCGGGCTCGGGGCGCCGTTTCCCCCCGATCCAGATCGGGGGAACAAGGGAGACGCGCGGGGTGGGGCGAGTGGGGGAGTGGGGGCGAGTGGGTGCGGCTAGGGTTGGCCTGGGGGGAGTGGGGGGGGGTTAAGCCGGCGGGGTGGACCGGCTAGCCAGGTGGGTGGCCCAGTGGGGTTGATGGCCTGCTGGGCCGGAGCGGGGGGGTTCTTTTCCCCTTTCTTTTCTTTTTTTTTGTTTTTTTTGTCTGTTTAGTTTTTCTCTTTTGTATTTTCTTTTCTGTTTTATTTTAAGTTCCCTTCTATTACAGTTTTATAAAAACACTAGCACCTAAATTTGTATTTATAAATATACTACTGCCACCTTAATTCTCAACCGAAAATAAAATAGTTTAATATTTTATAAAATTCAATAGGCATGTATTTAACTGTTTTAACTACTGTTTTAATTATTTTAGAGCCTTTAAACACTTTATCAAAGTTTGGTTTCTCCACCATAATTACCGCTGCATTATTTAGTTCACTCCGAACATTTTAGTTTTAAAGTTTGGAAACTTTTGTTGTTTGCCTATGTTTTAAATTTGAATTTGAATCGGGTTCGAATCAACGTGAGTTTAATCACAGTAATGGAGGTGACGTGGCATCATTAGCTTGGGATTACTGTAGTCTAATTATCCGGGCGTCACATGAGAGGACCAAGGTTATCCAGATGTGCGGGGGTCTTGGGATCCAAATGAGGAGTAAGAGTGCCTTTCCGGCCATGACCCTTCCTGAGTCGGTTAGAGGGTGGCAGTCGACCTGGTTCTACTGCCAAGACGAGTTGACGTCGGGGCAGTCGACTGGTCTCCCTCCGTTCTCCATGGACCGAGTGAACAAACCCTCTTCTCTGAAGGTGCTCCCTGAGGAGAAAGCTCGGGTAAAAATGTTGATGGAGCGCGTAGTCCAGCTCGTTCGGGACGGAGTGACGGGTATGGACCTTCTGGAGGTCTTCCTTCGATGGCAAATTCAACCGCTCCAATACCGAGGCCACCCGATGTGGCTGTACTGCGGCACCGAAGATACCACTCGGGTCCATCCAGAGGCGGTCGATGACGCCACACTGGAGAGGTGGATGGCTGCCATCACAGGGAATAAGGATAACCCTCGAGGGGCTAGGAGGATCCCACCACTCGACCATACCTACACACCGGACACGGTACGACCACTTATCCCCAGTTCTGATCTTGCTTTGTTCATTCTGCTTCACCACAAATTGGTCGATTGACCTTTGTCTTGTTTTGTTGTCTGTCAGGCCACCACTGAATTGTACTCGATGCCCAATGGAGAGCAAGCGCTGACTGAGGAGGAGGAAGGAAGTGGGGGCGAAAGCCCGGAGGAGTGGGATTCGGATGCTGATGACGATGATGACTCTGTCGCGGAGGAAGAGGAGGAGGAGGAGGAGGAAGTTACACCTCCTCGTTCGGAAAGACGCTCAAAGCTTGTTCATGATCCTGCAGCTGAGCGTGGAAAGGGGGTTGCGCCCGTCACGCAGTCGACCAAGCGTCCTCGGACGACTTCCCCGGTGCCGACTGAAAAGGTCTCGAAGCAATCTCGAGTGGCGCCATCGAAGCCGGCAAAGGTCTTGCCGAAGATGAAGATGGCGATCCCCACTATCTCAGGGTAATGGTGTAACTTGAGTTTTCCCGTTTCACATGAATTTATCCTTGGCCGACTCATGAGCTGATCGACTGACTTCTGGAGTTGTAGTGCTGCTACTTCTGATACCTCGGCCAGGGCTGAAGATCACGAGATGGAAGATGCTGTCACTTCAAAACCTGGTATGACTTTTGTAGTTCTGTCTTCAGTCGGTTGGCTCTTTGTCTCTAATTTTGATTCTTTTCTGCAGCTCCATCTAACGTTGTTATTGACCTTCCTGACGATGATGACGAGGAACCACTGAGGCAGAGGAGGAACAGGAAAGCGTCTGCTGGCAAGGCGATTCAGGACGTGCCAGCACCCGAGATGTTGGTCGTGGAGGGGGACAACGTCACTCGGCCTACCATATCCTTTGCAGTGCCGCTGATGAGTGCTCGCCCTTCATCGTCGAGTGCTGCTCAGCCTTCACTTTTCTCGACCCACCACGTCCCAGAGGACCAAGCCAGTGCTGCTAAAGAAGCGATACGCCAGGCAGGGGTCATGATGGAGCAAGTGAAGGCAATCCGAGACGCTAGTCAGGCAGCTTATGACGCCAGTTCAGCTCTTCAGAGTAATGTTCAGGTCAGCCGGTCACCGCCTGTTCTGTTAGGATATGATATCTGAAAATCCTTCTCCTGAAAATTTTAGTATCTGTCGTACACCCACTGGGTGTGTTGTTTGAAATTCTGGATTAGTGGGGGCACGCTGAGTGCACCCACTGGATGTAGTCCCCAAGGCTATGGTGGACTACTGGCAGTCGAACATAGTCTTTATGTCTTAAGTATCTATCGTACACCCAGTGGGTGTGTTGTTTGAAATTCTGGATTAGTGGGGCCACGCTGAGTGCACCCACTGGGTGTAGTCCCCAAGGCTATGGTGGACTGCTGGCAGTCGACCATAGTCTTTATGTCTTAAGCTTTTTTCTTAACTCGATCAGGTCGAATGGATTCATAGACCGGTGGGGGCATGCTGAGTGCACCCACTGGGTGTAGTCCCCAAGACTGTGGTGGACTGCTGGCAGTCGACTATGGTCTGAAGATAATGTTTTTTTGAGCTATTTGTTGGTCAACTGATCGACTCTAACTGATAGAACTAGTGGGGGCACGCTGAGTGCACCCACTGGGTGTAGTCCCCGAGACTATGGTCGAATGTTTATATTCGGCTGTAGTCTTAGAAATGCTATGGTTTTTCCTTAGTCACTCGGAAGTGAACTGTCTTTGACATTTGTCGATTGGTTCTTCGCAGAAATCTTGCGAGCTTGCGGCTCGTTACACTGAGTTGGAGAACAAGCAAATCCAGCTCGAGCTTGATCTGAAACTGGTCCAGGAGAACTTCACGAAGTCGAAGGAGGAGGCAAAAGGTATGTTTGGTGAGAACCTCGACGACTGCTTTTGCCTCTCGTCCATTTCTAAGTCTGATCTCACTGTGACTTTGTAGACAAACTGAGGGATGCTCTGAAGAAGAAAGACCTTGATTTGGCTGAGATGCAGAAAGAGGCTTTAGAGAAGACCAAGCTCACAAATGAGAAGCTGGCTTCAATCACCAAGCTTGAAGAAGAAAACACCAATCTTAAAGCTGCTCTTGGTGCGGCCAACAAGGAGGTCAGTCGACTGAAGAGTGACAAGATTGCCTTGAGTGACAAGGCCAGTGAGTTGGTGGGAAAGAAGAATGATCTGGAGGCTTATCTGGGGGGCTTGCCAAGAAGCTATTCCTCATGCTTGAAGGTAATCTTTTGTATCAAATAGACATCTTGACTATGATTTCTCCATCAGACTGCAGTCTTGACTCTAGGGTTGTGTTTGCAGAGTTCTGCCAGAACTTTGAAGAGGAGACTAGTCGATTGGAAATAAACCTGGATCCCATCAACTCCCCTGTGAAAGATGAAGTCGCCATGAATGTGCTCCGTCTTGAATCTCGCGTTGCTGCTGTCGTTGACTATCTCGCAAGGCTGAAGGTTGCAACTTCCCACATCGACACAACACTCTGGCCAAGAGAGACGCTTCAGAACGACCTCGAATCTCTGATGACTCGACTGAACGAGGTTCCAAGTTGAGTGCAAGAATAGAAGAAGTCTTCTGCCATGTGCGGCGCGAACGTTGCTTTGTCTCTGGCCCGTGTTCACTGCAAGGAGGCGCGAGAGGACAAGCTGGCAGCCCTTAAGGTGGCTAATACCAAGAAGCATGATTTCCGATCTTTCATGGAGACCTTCATCGCTGCTGCCACTCGGATTGCAGATGGAATCGACTTGGACGAATTTGTTGCGCCTTCCAGCCCTCCGCAGGAGGGGTAAAAAACTTCTGTGCTTGATACTTTAAATTTGCCTCGGTATGCCGAGTGATTTTTGTAACCGATAAACCTTAACGGGCTCAGCACCCGAGCACTTTCGGTTCCGTTAGATGTTATCTGAATTTGGATTCGATGTTGAATATGTCTGCATTTGGTTTGAGGTGTCTTTTGTAGGCTATGGCGAAGCGCTTATTGCAATCGACTTGTTCTCCAACACACTTAGGCGAGCACTGGGCTGCAGCTAAGCCTCCGGGTGGGAGGTCTGCTCCTCACTCGGTAGGATTTTCAAAAACTTAGGTGAGCACTGGGCTGCAGCTAAGCCTCCGAGTGGGAGGTCTGCTCCTCACTCGGTAGGATTTTCAAAAACTTAGGCGAGCACTGGGCTGCAGCTAAGCCTCCGAGTGGGAGGTCCGCTCCTCACTTGGTAGGATTTTCAAAAACTTAGGTGAGCACTGGGCTGCAGCTAAGCCCCCGAGTGGGAGGTCTGCTCTCCACTCGGTAGGATTTTCAAAAACTTAGGCGAGCACTGGGCTGCAGCTAAGCCCCCGAGTGGGAGGTCTGCTCTCCACTCGGTAGGACTTTCAAAAACGTAGGCGAGCACTGGGCTGCAGCTAAGCCTCCGAGTGGGAGGTCTGCTCTCCACTCGGTAGGATTTTCAAAAACTTAGGCGAGCACTGGGCTGCAGCTAAGCCCTCGAGTGGGAGGTCTGCTCTCCACTCGGTAGGATTTTCAAAAACTTAGGCGAGCATTGGGCTGCAGCTAAGCCCCCGAGTGGGAGGTCTGCTCTCCACTCGGTAGGATTTTCAAAAACTTAGGCGAGCACTGGGCTGCAGCTAAGCCCCCGAGTGGGAGGTCTGCTCTCCACTCGGTAGGATTTTGCGGTGTTTCTCTGAGGAAGAAGGCATCAATCGATCAGCACCTCGTCTTCCTTGCGGAGCGCACATTATACTTGTGGCGTAGCTCGGAAGAAGAGGGTAGCAGTCGACCTGCACCTCGTCTTCCTTGCAAAGCGTACGTTGTACTTGTGGCGTAGCTCGAAAGAAGAGGGTAGCAGTTGACCTGCACCTTGTCTTCCTTGCGGAGCGCACGTTATACTTGTGGCGTAGCTCGGAAGAAGAGGGTAGCAGTCGACCTGCACCTCGTCTTCCTTGCGGAGCGCACGTTATACTTGTGGCGTAGCTCGGAAGAAGAGGGTAGCAGTCGACCTGCACCTCGTCTTCCTTGCGGAGCGCACGTTATATTTGTACTTAGGCGAGCGCTATGCTGCAGCTAAGCCCCCGAGTGGGAGGCTGGCTCACCACTTGGTAGGATTTTATTGAAACTTAGGCGAGTACTTGGACTGCAGCTAAGCCTCCGAGTGGGAGGCTGGCTCACCATTCGGTAGGATTTTATTAAAACTTAGGCGAGTACTTGGACTGCAGCTAAGCCTCCGAGTGGGAGGCTGGCTCACCACTCGGTAGGATTTTATTAAAACTTAGGCGAGTACTTGGACTGCAGCTAAGCCTCCGAGTGGGAGGCTGGCTCACCACTCGGTAGGATTTTTAAAGTACTTAGGCGAAACGGATTCGCAGCTAAACCCCCGAGTGGGAGACTGGCTCACCACTCGGCAAGGATTTTTTTTTACAAACTTAGGCGAAACGGATTCGCAGCTAAGCCACCCACTAAAGTGAAATTTTATTTGAACAAACAAAAGTGACAACAATCACTGGGAAAATTATAACACTATCGTCTTTTGAAAAAATGAACTACAAAAGTGCTTTTATTACATTTCCGAGCGGCTACTTAAGTGTAAAAGGGGCGGAGCAGCTCCGTGTTCCAAGCTCGGGGCTCGTCGATCTTGTGCTCAACGTTGTAAAGACGGTACGCTCCATTGTGGAAAACCTTGGTGACGATAAAGGGACCTTCCAAGAAGGAGCGAGCTTGTGTGGTTTCTGCTGATCCACTCGGAGAACCAAATCTCCTTCTTGGAAGGCTCGACTCTTCACGTTTTTGGCGTGGAAATGACACAAGTCTTGCTGGTAAATGGTCGATCGGATCAGAGCCATTTCCCTTTCTTCCTCTAGAAGGTCGACCGCATCCTGCCGTGCTTGTTCTGCTTCAGCTTCGGTGTGGAGCTCGACTCGAGGAGCGTTGTGAAGCAGGTCACTCGGCAAGACCGCTTCAGCTCCATAGACCAAGAAGAACGGAGTTCTCCCAGTCGACCGGTTAGGCGTGGTCCTTAACCCCCAAAGCACCGAGGGAAGCTCGTCGACCCATGCTCCAGCCGCATGCTTGAGATCACGCAACAGTCGGGGTTTCAACCCTTTGAGAATCAAGCCATTGGCCCGCTCTGCTTGTCCATTCGACTGAGGATGAGCGACTGAAGCATAGTCGACTCGTGTGCCCTGAGATGTGCAGAACGCCCTGAATTCCTCCGAATCGAAGTTTGACCCGTTGTCAGTGATGATGCTGTGCGGGACTCCATATCTGAATATCAATTCTCTGATGAAGCTGACAGCAGTACCGACATCAAGGTTCTTGATGGGTTTAGCCTCAATCCACTTGGTGAACTTGTCGACTGCTACCAGCACATGGGTGAAACTGCTTCTGCCTGTTCTCAAGGGGCCAACCATATCCAAACCCCATACTACGAAGGGCCAGACGAGTGGTATGGTCTTTAAAGCTGAGGTGGGCTTGTGTGACATATTGGAGTAAAATTGACATCCCTCACACTTGTCGACTATCTCCTTTGCCATTTCATTCGCTCTTGGCCAGTAAAATCCGGCTCGGTATGCTTTGGCCACGATGGTCCGAGAGGACGCTTGATGGCCACAGGTCCCCGAGTGGATGTCATCAAGGATTATTCGACCTTCCTCTCACGTTATGCATTTTTGACCAACTCCAGTCGCGCTTTCTCTGTACAGCTGTCCCCTTATCACGGTAAAGGCTTTAGATCAGCGGACGATCTGTCGAGCCTCTTCTTCGTCCTCCGGGAGCTCTTTCCTTAAGATATACGCGATATATGGTACTGTACAATCGGGAGTGATCACTAATGCTTCCATGATCAGGTCGACCACTGCTAGAACTTCAACCTCAGTCGGATCTGTGATACTCTTGGGCTGCGGAGCTTCTTCGGTAAAAGGATCTTCTATGACTGATGGAGTATGGATATGCTCCAACAACACATCACTGGGAATGGCTTCTCTCTTGGAACCTATCTTCGCCAAATCATCAGCCGCTTGATTCTTCAGTCGGGGTATATGGTGGAGCTCTAACCCTTCGAATTTATTTTCAAGCTTCCTCACTGCATTGCAGTATCTAGTCATGGTTGGGCTTCTAATGTCCCACTCCTTCATCACCTGATTGACCACCAGATCTGAGTCGCCATAAACCATAAGGCGACGGACACCAAGTGAAATGGCCATGCGCAACCCATACAAAAGTGCTTCATATTCTGCTTCATTATTGGAGGAATCAAAGTGGATCTGGAGCACATATCTGAGTTTATCTCCTCGGGGGGAAACCAAAACTACCCCAACACCGGAACCATTCAACATCTTGGAGCCATCAAAAAACATGGTCCAATGCTCCGAGTGAACTTGAGTCGGCTGCTGTTGTTCAATCCACTCAGCAAGGAAATCTGCTATCGCTTGGGACTTAATGGCTTTCTTTGCCTCAAACTTGATATCAAGGGGAAGGAGTTCAATCGCCCATTTCGCCACTCGACCAGTTGCATCTCTGTTGTGCAGAATCTCTGACAGTGGGGCGTCGCTGTCGACTATAATGGAATGATCAGAGAAATAATGAGCAACCTTCTTCGTGGTCATGTAGATCCCATACACAAGCTTCTGATAATGAGGATATCTTTGCTTCGATGGAGTCAAAACTTCAGAGAGATAATACACTGGGCGCTGAACTTTGAAGGCTTTCCCTTCTTCTTCCCGCTCGACCGTAAGCACTGTGGCTGCAATGTAAAGCAACAGAGGCTCTTTGCTGATTGGAGCAGCAAGCACCGGCTGGGTGGAGAGCATAGCTTTTAGCTCGGCAAATGCTGCATCAGCTTCTGGGGTCCACTCGAACTTGTCTGCCTTCTTCATCAGTCGGTAAAGAGGCAATGCCTTTTCACCGAGGCGAGAGATGAATCGACTTAACGCGGCCAAGCATCCAGTAAGCTTCTGGACGTTATGCACACGCACAGAGCGTTTCATTCGGAGGATGGTGCCAACTTTTTCTGGGTTAGCGTCGATTCCTCGTTCTGAAACGAGAAAACCGAGTACCTTTCCACTAGGAACTCCGAATGTGCACTTTGATGGATTAAGCTTGATATCATACCTCCGGAGATTGGCAAATGTTTCAGCGTGGTCAGTCAATAGGTCGGAACCCTTTCGTGACTTGACTACGATATCATCCATGTACGCTTCCACATTCCGACTGATTTGAGTGAGTAAACACTTTTGAATCATCCTCATGAACGTGGCTCTGGCATTCTTGAGACCGAATGGCATGGTGACATAGCAGAAGCACCCGAATGGAGTGATGAAAGTTGTTTTGATCTCATCGGGTCCATACAGACGGATCTGATGGTACCCAGAATAGGCGTCTAAAAAAGACAATCTCTCGCATCCCGCAGTCGAGTCGACAATTTGGTCAATGTGAGGGAGAGGAAAATGATCTTTCGGGCATGCCCGATTGATATGTTTGAAATCGATGCACATGCGAAGTGACTTGTCCTTTTTGGGGACCATGGCGACATTGGCGAGCCACTCGGAGTGGTATATCTCTCGGATAAACTCTCCTGCTAGGAGTCGAGCCACCTCCTCGCCAATGGCTTTTCTCTTCTGAACGGTGGACTGTCAAAGATGTTCTTTGACAGGTTTTGCTTTCGAGTCAACTCTAAGGCAATGCTCAGCCAGCCCCCTGGGAACACCCGGCATGTCAGCAGGCTTCCATGCAAAGATGTCCCAGTTCTCACGGAGGAACTGGATGAGCGCTTCTTCCTATTTAGAGTCGAGTGTTGTGGAAATATGGGTCGGAGCTGCGCTGGGGTCAGTCGGGTGAATGTGAACGGGCTTTGTCTCACCAGATGACTGGAACGCTGACTCTATGGCGGGCTTCTTGCCCACAACAAATCACTCGGATCTGCATTTTTCTTGTATCCCTCCAGCTCTACCACTGTTATCTGGGCATCTGTAATCTTCGAGCCTTTCTGAAAACACTCGTCTGCCTTCTTCTGGTTGCCAGTGATAGTGATCACACCTTTGGGGCCAGGCATCTTTAATTTGAGGTACACGTAACATGGTCGAGCCATGAACCGTGCATAAGCTGGTCTCCCCAAAATAGTGTGGTAAGCACTCTGGAAATCCACGACTTCAAATGTCAGCTTCTCTTTGCGGAAATGCTTCGAGTCGCCGAACACCACATCTAGAGCTATTTGACCGAGTGACTCAGCCTTCTTTCCAGGAATGACTCCATGAAAACTCATGTTGCTGGAGCTGAGTCTGGACATCGGAATGCCCATTCCCTTTAGCGTCTCCGCATACAATATATTCAGTCCGCTACCACCATCCATCAGCACCTTCGTCAGTCGAGTGCCTTCGACGACTGGGTCAACCACCAAAGCTTGCCTCCCAGGGGTGGCTATGTGAGTCGGATGATCGGACTGATCGAACGTAATGGGAGTTTGAGACCATCTCAGATAGCATGGTGTCGCCGGGGCGACCATATTTACCTCACGGTTGATAACCTTCAATCGACTTTTGCTCTCCACATCAGCAAAAATCATCAGGGTGGAATTGACATGAGGATATCCTCCATCGTTGTCCTCTTTGTCCTCAGCTTTGTCCGACTCCTTCTCCTTGTCCTTGGGTTGTTTTCCTTGAAACTGCTGAATTAAGAGCCGGCACTGGCGTGTGGTATGTTTTGGGTAGATGAAGTTACCCTCTTCGTCTTTCTTCGTGTGGATGTGACACGGCAGATCCATCACATCATTTCCTTCCTTGTCTTTCACTTTCTTGGGGTTCCAGGATCCTTTGGGCTTCCCTTTGAATTTGCCCGGAGTCACGGCTAGAGCCTCTCCAGGAGCCACTGGCTCGGCTTTCCTCTTCTGCTTCCGACTGGAGTTTCCTTTTTCCGACTGACTCGGCTTGTACTTGCCACTCCGGAGTCGATCCTCTTCTTAACCATTGGCGTACTTGGTGGCAATTTCCATCATTCAACTCAGGGTCATATCTCCGGTCCGACCAAACTTCAAACTTAACTCTCTGTTCTTAACGCCATCCTTGAAGGCGCAGACTGCCTGATGATCAGACACGTTCTCCACCGTATGATGCAAAGTGATCCATCTCTGTATGTAATCTCTCAGGGTTTCATTCGACTTTTGCACGCAGACTTGCAGCTCCGTCAATCCGGCTGGTCGCTTGCAAGTTCCCTCGAATGTCCTGACGAACACTCGGGAAAGATCTTCCCAAGTGTAAATGCTGCAAGGAGCTAACTGATTCAACCATGCCATGGCCGAACCCTCCAACATGAGTGGTAAGTGCTTCATGGCCACCTCATCATTACCGCCGTCAATCTGTACCGCCACTCGGTAGTCTTCAAGCCAAGTTTCAGGCTTGGACTCACCGGTGAACTTACTTACCTCAGTCGCCAACCTGAAGTTGGGGGGTATCACTACGGCTCGGATGGCTCTGCTAAAACACTCTGGACCTGAAACATGGATTCGGCTGCTAGTGGGCACATCTCTTGTTGGAAATATGCCCTAGAGGCAATAATAAATTAGTTATTATTATATTTCCTTCTTCATGATAATCGTTTATTATCCATGCTATAATTGTATTGATAGGAAACTCAGATACATGTGTGGGTACATAGACAACACCATGTCCCTAGTAAGCCTCTAGTTGACTAGCTCGTTGATCAATAGATGGTTACAGTTTCCTGACCATGAACATTGGATGTCGTTGATAACGGGATCACATCATTAGCGGAATGATGTGATGGACAAGACCCAATCCTAAGCCTAGCACAAAGATCGTGTAGTTCGTATGCTAAAGCTTTTCTAATGTCAAGTATCTTTTCCTTAGACCATGAGATTGTGCAACTCCCGGATACCGTAGGAATGCTTTGGGTGTACCAAACATCACAACGTAACTGGGTGGCTATAAATGTGCACTACAGGTATCTCCGAAAGTGTCTGTTCGGTTGGCATGAATCGAGACTGGGATTTATCACTCCGTGTAAACGGAGAGGTATCTCTGGGCCCACTCGGTAGGACATCATCATAATGTGCACAATGTGACCAAGGGGTTGATCACAGGATGATGTGCTACGGAACGAGTAAAGAGACTTGTCGGTAACGAGATTGAACAAGGTATTAGGATACCGACGATCGAATCTCGGGCAAGTACAATACCGCTAGACAAAGGGAATTGAATACGGGATCGATTGAGTCCTTGACATCGTGGTTCATCTGATGAGATCATCTTGGAACATGTGGGAGCCAACATGGATATCCAGATCCTGCTGTTGGTTATTGACCGGAGAACGTCTCGGTCATGTCTGCATGGTTCCCGAACCCGTAGGGTCTACACACTTAAGGTTCAATGATGCTAGGGTTATAAAGGAAGTTTGTATGTGGTTACCAAATGTTGCTCGGAGTCCCGGATGAGATCCTAAATGTCACGAGGAGTTCCGGAATGGTCCGGAGGTAAAGATTTATATATGGGGAGTCCTATTTTGGCCACCGGAAAATGTTCGGGATTTTTCGGTATTGTACCGGGAAGGTTCTAGAAGGTTCCGGAGTGGGGCCCACCTGCATGGGGGGCCCACATTAACGTGGGTAGTGGGGGCAAGGCCCCACACCCCTGGTCAAGGCGCACCAAGATCCCCCCTTAGAAGGAATAAGATCATATCCCGAAGGGATAAGATCAAGATCCCTAAAAAGGGGAGATAACAATCGGTGGGGAAGGAAATGATGTGATTTCTTTCCTCCCACCTTTGCCAACGCCCCAATGGACTTGGAGGGCAAGAAACCAGCCCCCTCCACCCCTGTATATAGTGGGGAGGCGCATGGGAGCTTCACCCTTGCCCCTGGCGCATCCCTCCCCTCTCCCAAGTGCTCCTCCTCTCTCGCGGTGCTTGGCGAAGCCCTGCAGGATTGCCACGCTCCTCCACCACCACCACGCCGTCGTGCTGCTGCTGGACGGAGTCTTCCTCAACCTCTCCCTCTCTCCTTGCTGGATCAAGGCATGGGAGACTTCACCGGGCTGTACGTGTGTTGAACGCGGAGGTGTCGTCCGTTCGGCACTAGGATCTCCGGTGATTTGGATCACGACGAGTACGACTCCTTCAACCCCGTTCTCTTGAACGCTTCCGCTTAGCGATCTACAAGGGTATGTAGATGCACTCTTCTTCCCCTCATTGCTAGTCTCTCCATAGATAGATCTTGGTGACTCGTTGGAAAATTTTGAATTTCTGCTACGTTCCCCAACAGTGGCATCATGAGCTAGGTCTATTGCGTAGATTCTTTGCACGAGTAGAACACAAAGTAGTTGTGGGTGTTGATTTTGTTCAATATGCTTACCGTTACTAGTCCAATCTTGTTTCGACGGTATTGTGGGATGAAGCGGCCCGGACCGACCTTACACATACACTTACGTGAGACAGGTTCCACCGACTGACATGCACTTGGTGCATAAGGTGGCTAGCGGGTGCCAGTCTCTCCCACTTTAGTCGGAACGGATTCGATGAAAAGGGTCCTTATGAAGGGTAAATAGCAATTGACATATCACGTTGTGGTTTTTGCGTAGGTAAGAAACGTTCTTGCTAGAAACCCATAGCAGCCACGTAAAACATGCAAACAACAAAGAGAGGACGTCTAACTTGTTTTTGCACGGTATGCTATGTGATGTGATATGGCCAAAAAGAATGTGATGAATGATATGTGATGTATGAGATTGATCATGTTCTTGTAATAGGAATCACGACTTGCATGTCGATGAGTATGACAACCGGCAGGAGCCATAGGAGTTGTCTTTATTTATTGTATGACCTGCGTGTCATTGAACAACGCCATGTAATTACTTTACTTTATTGCTAACCGGTAGCCATAGTAGTAGAAGTAATAAGTTGGCGAGACAACTTCATGGAGACACGATGATGAAGATCATGATGATGGAGATCATGGTGTCATGCCGGTGACGACGATGATCATGGAGCCCCGAAGATGGAGATCAAAAGGAGCAATATGATATTGGCCATATCATGTCACTATTTGATTGCATGTGATGTTTATCATGTTTATACATCTTATTTGCTTAGAACGGCGGTAGTAAATAAGATGATCCCTCATTAAAATTTCAAGAAAGTGTTCCCCCTAACTGTGCACCATTGCGAAAGTTCGTCGTTTCGAAGCACCACGTGATGATTGGGTGTGATAGATTCTTACGTTCACATACAACGGGTGTAAGCCATATTTACACACGCGAAACACTTAGGTTAACTTGACGAGCCTAGCATGTACAGACATGGCCTAGGAACACAAGAGACCGAAAGGTCGAGCATGATTCGTATGGAGGATACGATCAACATGAAGATGTTCACCGATGATGACTAGTCCGTCTCACGTGATGATCGGACACGGCCTAGTTGACTCGGATCATGTAATCACTTAGATGACTAGAGGGATGTCTATCTGAGTGGGAGTTCATAAGATGAACTTAATTATCCTGAACATAGTCAAAAGATCTTTACAAATTATGTCGTAAGCTCACGCTTTAGTTCCACTGTTTAGATATGTTCCTAGAGAAAATATAGTTGAAAGTTGACAGTAGCGATTATGCGATCAGTAGAAAGCTTATGTCCTTAATGCACCGCTCAGTGTGCAGAACCCCAAACGTCGTCTTTGGATGTTGCGAACATCGGATATACACGTTTTGATAACTACGTGATAGTTCAGTTAAACGGTTTAGAGTTGAGGCACCAAAGACGTTTTTCGAAACATCGCGGAACATATGAGATGTTTCAAGGGCTGAAATTGGGATTTCAGCCTCGTGCCCACGTCAAGAGGTATAAGACCTCCGACGATTTTCTTAACCTGCAAACTAAGGGAGAAAAGCACAATCGTTGAGCTTGTGCTCAGATTGTCTGAGTGTAACAATCACTTGAATCGAGTGGGAGTTGGTCTTCCAGATGAGATAGTGATGTTTCTCCAAAGTCATTGCCACCAAGCTGCTAGAGCTTCGTGATGAACTATAACATATCAGGGATAGATATGATGATCCTTGAGGTATTCGCGATGTTTGACACCGTGAAAGTAGAAATCAAGAAGGAGCATCAATTGTTGATGGTTGGTGAAACCACTAGTTTCAAGAAGGGCAAGGGTAAGAAGGGATACTTCATGAAACGGCAAATCAGCTGCTGCTCTAGTGAAGAAACCCGAGGTTGAACCCAAATCCGAGACTAAGTGCTTCTGTAATAAGGGGAACAGCCACTGGAGCAGAATTACCCTAGATACTTGGTAGATGAGAAGGCTGGCAAGGTCGATAGAAGTATATTGGATATACATTAAGTTATTGTGTACTTTACTAGTACTCCTAGTAGCACCAGGGTATTAGATACCGGTTCGGTTGCTAAGTGTTAGTAACTCGAAATAAAAGAGCTACGGAATAAACGGAGACTAGCTAAAGGTGAGCTGACGATATGAGTTGGAAGTGTTTCCAAGTTTGATGTGATCAAACATCGCACGCTCCCTCTACCATCAAGATCAGTATTAAACCTGAATAATTGTCATTTGGTGTTTGCGTTGAGCATAGACATGATTGGATTATGTCTATCGCAATACGGTTATTCATTTAAGGAGAATAATGGTTACTCTATTTATTTGAATAATACCTTCAATGGTCTTGCACCTAAAAGAGTGGTTTATTGAATCTCGATCGTAGTGATACACATTTTCATGCCAAAAGATATAAGATAGTAATGATAGTACCACTTACTTGTGGCACTGCCATGTAAGTCATATTGGTATAAAACGCATGAAGAAGCTCCATGTTGATGGATCTTTGGACTCACTCGTTTTGAAAAGATTGAGACATGCAAACCATGTCTATTGGTGTATACACATGAAGAAACTCCATGCAGATGGATCGTTTGGACTCACTTGATTTTGAATCACTTGAGATATGCAAATCATACCACATGGGAAATATGACTGAAAGCCTCATTTTCAGTAAAATGGAACAAGATAGCAACTTGTTTGGAAGTAACACATTTTGATGTGTGCAGTCCAATGAGTGCTGAGGCATGCAGTGAATATCATTATGTTCTTACTTCACAGATGATTCGAGTAGATGTTGAGTATATTTACTTGATGAAACACAAGTCTGAATTATTGAATGGTTCAAGTAATTTCAGAGTGAAGTTGAAGAACATCGTGACAAGAGGATAAAATGTCTATGATATGATCATAGAGATGAGTATCTGAGTTATGAGCTTTGGCACGCAATTAAGACATTGTGGAAATTGTTTCACAATTAATACCGCCTGGAACACCATAGTGTGATGGTGTGTCCGAACATCATAGTTGCACCCTATTGGATATGGTGCGTACCATGGTGTCTCTTATCGAATTACCACTATAGTTCATGGGTTAGGCATTAGAGACAACCGCACTCACTTTAATAGGGCACCACGTAATTCCGTTGAGACGACACCGTTTGAATTATGGTTTGGAGAAACCTAAGTTGTCGTTTCTTGAAAGTTTGGGGCTGCGACGCTTATGTGAAAAAGTTTCATCGTGATAAGCTCGAACCCAAAAACGGATAAATGCATCTTCATAGGATACCCAAAATGGTTGGGTATACCTCCTAATTCACATCCGGAAGCAAAAGTGATTGTTTCTAGAAACGGTTCCTTTCTCGAGGAAAAGTTTCTCTCGAAAGAATTGAGTGGGAGGATGGTGGAGACTTGATGAGGTTATTGAACCATCACTTCAACCAGTGTGTAGCAGGGCACAGGAAGTTATTCCTGTGGCACCTACACCAATTGAAGTGGAAGCTTATGATAGTGATCATGAAGCTTCGGATCAAGTCACTACCGAACCTCATAGGACGACAAGGACGCGTACTGCTTCAGAGTGGTACAGTGATCCTGTCTTGAAGGTCATGTTGCTAGACAACAATGAACCTACGAGCTATGAAGAAGCAATGGTGGGCCCAAATTCCGACAAATGGTTAGAAGCCATGAAATCCAAGATAGGATCCATGTATCAGAACAAAGCATGGACTTTGGTGGACTTGCCCAATGATCGGCAAGCCATTGAGATAAATGGATCTTTAAGAAGAAGACGGACGTGGACGGTACTGTCACCGTCTATGAAGCTCGACTTGTGGCGAAGAGTTTTTCACAAGTTCAAGGAGTTGACTACGATGAGATTTTCTCATCTGTAGCGATGCTTAAGTCCGTCGGATTCATGTTAGCATTAGCTGCATTTATGAAATCTGGCAGATGGATGTCAAAACGAGCTTCCTTACCAGTCTTCGTATGGAAAGGTTGTATGTGATACAATCAGAAAGTTTTTGTCGATCCTAAGGATGCTAAAAGGTATGCTGGCTCCATCAATCCTTCTAAGGACTGGAGTAAGCATCTCAGAGTTGAAATGTGCGCTTTGATCGAAGATTTTGGGTTTATACAAAGTTCATGAGAAACTTGTATTTCCAAAGAAGTGAGTGGGAGCACTATAGAATTTCTGATGAGTATATGTTGTTGACATATTGTTAATCAGAAATGATGTAGAATTTCTGGAAAGCATATAGGGTTATTTGAAAGGTGTTTTTCAATACAAAACCTAGATTAAGCTACTTGAACATTGAGCATCAAGATCTATGAGGATAGATCAAAAACGCTTAATGGTACTTTCAAATGAGCACATACCTTGACATGATCTTGAAGGTGTTCAAGATGGATCAGTCAAAGGAGTTCTTGCCTGAGTTGTAAGGTATGAAGTTAAGAGTTAAAGCTCGGCCACGGCAGAAGAGAGAGAAAGGATGAAGGTCGTCCCCTATGCTTCAGACGTAGGCTCTATAGTATGCTATGTTGTGTACCGCACCGGAAGTGTGCCTTGCCATGAGTCAGTCAAGGGGTACAAGAATGATCCAGGAATGGATCATTGGACAGCGGTCAAAATTGTCCTTGGAGTAAATAAGGACATGTTTCTCGATTATGGAGGTGATAAAGAGTTCGGCGTAAAGGTTTACGTCGATGCAAGCTTTAACACCTATCCGAATAACTCTGAGTAGCAAACCAGATACGTATAGCGGAGCAACCATTTGGAATAGCTCCAAGTGGAGCGTGGAAGCATCATTTACAATATGACCTAGAGATTTGCGAAGTACATACGGATCTGAATGTTGCAGACCCATTGACTAAAACCTCTCTTACAAGCAAAACATGATCAAACCCCAGAACTCATTGAGTCTTAATCACATGATGATGTGAACTAGTTTAGTGACACTAGTAAACTCTTTTGATGTTGGTCACATGGTGATGTGACCTGTGAGTGTTAATCACGTGGCAATGTGAACTAGATTATTGACTCTAGTGCAAGTGGGAGACTGTTGGAAATATGCCCTAGAGGCAATAATAAATTGGTTATTATTATATTTCCTTGTTCATGATAATCGTTTATTATCCATGCTATAATTGTATTGATAGGAAACTCAGATACATGTGTGTGTACATAGACAACACCATGTCCTTAGTAAGCCTCTAGTTTACTAGCTCGTTGATCAATAGATGGTTACAGTTTCCTGACCATGGACATTGGATGTCGTTTATAATGGGATCACATCATTAGCAGAATGATGTGATGGACAAGACCCAATCCTAAGCCTAGCACAAAGATCGTGTAGTTCGTATGCTAAAGCTTTTCTAATGTCAAGTATCTTTTCCTTAGACCATGAGATTGTGCAACTCCCGGATACCGTAGGAATGCTTTGGGTGTACCAAACGTCACAACGTAACTGGGTGGCTATAAAGGTGCACTACAGGTATCTCCAAAAGTGTCTGTTGGGTTGGCATGAATCGAGACTGGGATTTGTCACTCCGTGTAAACGGAGAGGTATCTCTGGGCCCACTCGGTAGGACATCATCATAATGTGCACAATGTGACCAAGGGGTTGATCACGGGATGATGTGTTACGTAACGAGTAAAGAGACTTGTCGGTAACGAGATTGAACAAGGTATTAGGATACCGATGATCGAATCTCGGGCAACTACAATACCGCTAGACAAAGGGAATTGAATACGGGATCGATTGAGTCCTTGACATCGTGGTTCATTCGATGAGATCATCTTGGAACATGTGGGATCCAACATGGGTATCCAGATTCCGCTGTTGGTTATTGACCGGAGAATGACTCGGTCATGTCTGCATGGTTCCCGAACCCGTAGAGTCTACACACTTAAGGTTCGATGACGCTAGGGTTATAAAGGAAGTTTGTATGTGGTTACCGAATGTTGTTCGGAGTCCCGGATGAGATCCCGAACGTCACGAGGAGTTCCAGAATGGTCCGGAGGTAAAGATTTATATATGGGAAGTTCTATTTTGGCCACCGGAAAATGTTCGGGATTTTTCTGTATTGTACCGGGAAGGTTCTAGAAGGTTCCGGAGTGGGGCCCACCTGCATGGGGGGACCCACATGAACGTGGGTAGTGGGGCCAAGGCCCCACACCCCCAGTCAAGGCGCACCAAGATCCCCCCTTAGAAGGAATAAGATCATATCCCGAAGGGATAAGATCAAGATCCCTAAAAAGGGGGGATAACAATCGGTGGGGAAGGAAATGATGTGATTTCTTTCCTCCCACCTTTGCCAACGCCCCAATGGACTTGGAGGGCAAGAAACCAGCCCCCTACACCCCTATATATAGTGGGGAGGCGCATGGGAGCTTCACCCTTGCCCTTGGCGCAGCCCTCCCCCTCTCCCAAGTGCTCCTCCTCTCTCGCAGTGCTTGGCGAAGCCCTGCAGGATTGCCACGCTCCTCCACCACCACCACGCCGTCGTGCTGCTGCTGGACGGAGTCTTCCTCAACCTCTCCCTCTCTCCTTGCTGGATCAAGGCATGGGAGACGTCACCGGGTTGTACGTGTGTTGAACACGGAGGTGCCGTCTGTTCGGCATTAGGATCTCCGGTAATTTGGATCACGACGAGTACGACTCCTTCAACCCCGTTCTCTTGAACGCTTCCGCTTAGCGATCTACAAGGGTATGTAGATGCAATCTTCTTCCCCTCATTGCTAGTCTCTCCATAGATAGATCTTGGTGACTCGTAGGAAAATTTTGAATTTCTGCTACGTTCCCCAACATCTCTGTCATGGCCACCTCGATGAGCTCTGTTTCGATCAACCAAACCTTGCACGATGATGGATCTCACGTCAAAGCCTGGTTCCCTGGGGTTGACCGGAGCTCTTCGCCCAACACTGAGCTGGCGCCTGTCATCTTGCTGCCGATGGGCGTAAGACCCACCCCTTGGAGGAGGAGTGGGCACTCGACGTCGATCATCACGATCGAATCGGTCATTATATTGGTCACGTCGACCTTCGCGTCCCTCACGCCGCGGAGGCGATCTTGGGCTATGAGCCGACTGAACTGTATTCACAGCGACGGATTGACTGTGAATCCTGTTGCGTGACTGTGACACAGCTGAATTCTGATCTCCTGCTGCTCGGAGCAAATCCCTGATCTGCATCAAGCCTCTGCCAGCCTCCGACTGAGAGGGCTGAATTGACTCTGCTATATGGGCTGCAGCTGCTAGATTCTGAATCAGGGTTCGATATACCTGAGTTGGTTGCGGAAAGAGTTGACGTCGACTGGAGTCGGGTACTCGTTGCCGCGCGCGTTCGTCGAGTGCTCGCTGGAGGTTCTCCAGTCGAGTGCGTTCAGCCAAGTTAGCCAAACGCGCCTCCTCCAAGGTGCGAGCCTCGGGAGTTTCTCCTGCGATAGGAGTATGCAGGGCATCCACGTTCCGGCGACGAAGATCTTCCCTCTACAGAGAAGTGAGCGGCTCGGGTTGATATTCCTCGTGGGCCTGAGTGGGGTCGCCTCCGTCGTCTATCCCGTCGGTGCGGGGGAAGCCGGGAGGGCTACGAGGCCCATTGACCATCAGAACCTCCACCGCCGGATCACTGCTGTCGCACTTGGATGCAGTCTCTATGGAGCCAGTCGACAGATCGAACAAGCCGTAGAGAGATTCGTCGGGCTCGATTGCCGCGACTTGGGTGGTGGACGATTGGCGAGCCACTGCGTGTCTCACCCACCGCTGAAGCCTCGACCGACCAGAGCACTTGCGTTGGCGGGAGACAGGGAGGGAGGACGACACAGGAGTCAACCGATACGGAGTCGGCGGTTGCCGCAGCAGGACGCCGCGGACACATGCCCGAAAATTCGTTACTGGTAACGTCCTACATAAAGTGTCATCATGGCCATAAAGACTACTTAATTACAGACCGTTTGGATACAGAATGGCCCTTGTTCTCCTGGTGGTCGAGTAGGTCTTCATGGTCGAGTGCCTTCGAGTCTGTCGAGTGGATTCCCTCTTGGTCGACTGGAAGGCAGCTTCTTCTGTAGATGTCCTTGGGGAGGGTACTTTGGACAAGTCCGTGACCCTACCCTAGGTACATGACTTCATCAGTGAGCACTATTCTGTTGTAATGGGACAGCTTTCATGCAAGTGATAGGATAAAAAAAAGCTAAATGATGAAACGAGAAAACCAGAACTCCCACTAGTTGATCCCAAAATGACAAAAACCACACCGAAAGAGTGTCGGCAAATAGTGATCCCCCAGTTACCCGATTGCAGCAACAAAGCAATTGTCAAACAGGCCGAACTTTCCTATCCTACACTGTTATGCTTCTTTTCTTTGTGAAGGAAATGGATTGTCTCGCTCGCTTTCAGGACAAAATTTCAGAATTTGGAAATAAAAAGAGTAAAGTCTGAAAAAAACCTTGAACTCGTACACCCTGTCGAAATTGAACCCTCACCTTCTAATCCCTGAAATCGGCACCCCATACTTGTCGATCCCGTTTAATATCGACCTTCAACCTGTTTGGCACACCGGGAAAAAGGCAATCCCAACTGGGTTCACCTGCTACTCTCACCGACAATATGGATCCGCATGTCATATCCATCCCTCTTCTCAACCTCTTCCTCCCTGTCGTTCTCTCCTTTGTTGAAACGTCCGCGATAAGAAAAAGACGCGAGATGGCCAACCAGAATTGAAGGGGCAGGGAGAGGTCTGGGAGCTTTGATCGTACTAGATCCCAAACCAACGAGCCTTGGCCTCTCAAATTCTGGTTATTGCCTCCCAAGCAGTGTATGCCATCACACCTCTCATCGTGCCACCACGCTCCCTTCACAACATCAACAAATTGGAGAGGACTTTCCTTTGGTCTGGATCAGATAAGACGACCGGTGCCAAATGTAAAGTGAATTGGAAGGTGGTTTGCCGCCCCAAGGAGTATGGAGGCCTTGGGGTTCTTGACACTGACAAGTTTGCTCGGGCCTTACGTCTTAGGTGGCCATGGTATGAATGGAAGGAGCCAAACAAGCTTTGGGTGGGGCTTGGGAACCCTTGCACGGAGGAGGACATGGACTTCTTCTATGCCTCAACGACCATCATTTTGGGCAACGGTGCCAAAACACCTTTTTGGGATTCCCCATGGCTTCTTGGGCGGAAACCGAAGGACATTGCCCCTTTGATTTATGAGGCCTCCATGCGCAAGAACTGGAAGGTGCGTGAGGCCCTCCATGGAGATGCTTGGATTCTTAAGATCGGTCGCAACACCATCGTCTCCGGTGCCCACATCCTCCAATTCTTCACGTTATGGATGCTTCTGCATGACCTACACTTGGATCAACAAACTGACGATGACATTATTTGGAAACACGCCAATGACGGGTCCTACTCCGCGGCCACCGCCTACAAGGCTCAGTTTCTTGGACTGACACTTTCGCCCATGGACTTTATGATCTGGAAGGCTTGGGCCCCTCCTAAGATCAAGTTTTTTGCTTGGTTGGCTATCCAAGACCGGATTTGGACAGCCGACAGATTAGAGCGGCGCGGTTGGCAAAACTGTGGACTTTGCCCGCTTTGCAAACGTGTTGGCGAGACGGGTGCACACCTCTTCTATAAATGCCGCTACACCATAAGGCTATGGAACTCGGTCATCCTTGAATTTGGTCTAGCGCACATGGACACCTCCTCTTGGCATTTGGATGGATCCGTTTTGGAATGGTGGGAAAAGCGAACCTGCTTGCTTGGTCGATCTGGGCTTCTGGAGTAGCACAACTCGGTGGAACACTCACACTCCACGGGGACACTGCCTAGCCTGGACGCGTGCGTACGCTACGGACTGTGATGTCCATGTGGATCTCGCGTTTCTCGTGCTCCATCCATCATCGTCGTTAGCATGTCGGGCTAGCTACTGCGACGACACCAGCCAATCGCTCGATCAAGCACCCCCGCCATTGTTGTTGTCTTCCTCATTTCCTCTCCGTGAAGCTGTGCTCTGCAAGCTCTCGTGCGCTCAATCAGCTAGGTAAAGATTTTTCTCAGGGCTGCACGCCACTGGCCGGCAAGCCCCTCGTCTGCCGTCGCACAACCACTCCCGGAGCTGCACACGGTACCAACATCACCGAGCTGCCATGTCGTTTCATTATGTGTGCGCATCATGCAGATGTAGATTGATGGATCTGACTGTAGCTCCACAAGTTAGTGAGAGAAGAGGATGATCCCGGTGGGGATTGCGTTTTCCTAGTGCACCAAACTAGTCTAGAATTTTGCAAGGTTAGGATTGACCGGGATTGATGAGTATGGGGTACTGATTTCAGGGATTAGAAGGTAAGGGTCCGATTTCGACGGGAAGTACGAGTTCAAGGTTTTATTCAGACTTTTCCCAAATAAAAATGCACCTGGGCCTCTTTCCTCTCCGTCTCGGCCTCTTCGCTCCCGCCGGGATGATTGGCCAATCGCTGCATGAGTCGCCCGATAAGTATATTGCCGGGTCCTTCTATTCAATGCACATACTGTGGGCAAACCCATCTCAGGTTAAGGCCGGTTCTAGCCAATAATGCTCGACCACGCGAACAGTCTGGATGGGGCCATTCCCGGACATCAATTTATTAAAACAAATAGGAACGTATGTAACGTATTTCAAAAATATTCACCATGTAAAAAAAAGTTCATCATGTATGTTAGAAAAATATAGACACATTTAAAGAAATTCATCACATATTTGGAAAACATCCGCCGCATATTTGGAAAAATAATATTCAATGTGTATATTTTAAGAAATGTTCAAGATGTATTCAATGAAATGTTCGATGTACTCCCTCCATTTTTATTTACTTCGCATATTAGCTTAGTTTCGAGTCAAACTTTGTAAACTTTGACCAAATTTATACAAAAAATTATTAACATCCACAATACCAAATCAATCATCATTCAATACATTTTCATACCATATATATTTGTTATTGTGAAAGTTTAGATTATTTTTTATAAACTTGGTCAAACTTTATAATGTTTGACTTAGGTCTAAGCTAATATGCGAAGTAAATAAAAATAGAGGGAGTATTTAAAAAACATAGCATATTTGAGAAATATTCAATGCATCTAATAAAACGTTCAACACTTATTTTTAAAACGTTCGACTTGTGTTTAATAAGTTTTTCAACGCATTTAAGACTTAGTCACCGTGCATATAAAAAAAGTTCATTGTGTATTGTGAAAATGTTAAATTCATATTTCATATTCACTTCATATTTGACAAATGTTTGTCGGGTACTTACAAAAAAAGTCCAATACGTACTTAGAAACTGTTCACCATGTATTTTAAAAATATTCATCACATATTTAAAAAATATACAATGCTTTTCAAATAAAATGTTCAGCACGATTACAATGAAATATTCTAGACATACGAAGAAATTTTTTAAAAACAAATTTCAAAAATTTGAAACATGATTGACAAATTTTAGAAAATGTTAAGAACTTTTCAAAAAACATACATGAGTCTGTGAAAAATTTATGAGTTTTAGAGAATATTCACAAATATTAAAAAATACCAAAAATTATTTAAAATGTTACCAATTTGTAAAAAAATGTTTTTTAAATTTTAAATTTTTTTGTGCATTAACATATTCATGATTTTAAAGAAAATCACAAATTTTAAAATATATATTATTAAATTGGAAAATATGCACCCATAGATTTAAAAAATATTTACAATTTTCGAAATTCCATGTTACCTTTTCCGAAAATAATTGACCACATATTAAAAAATATAACTCGCAGTTCACTTCTCCTCAAGATCAACTAGCGGACATATAGCCGCCACCAGCTATGCCGTCTTTTGTTCGTCTAAAATGCAATGTCGGCATTTGGCAGTAGTGCTTGAGATCTTGGAGTATGCAGAAAGATAGACTTGGGGTTGTTTGGTTTGTGCCGATGTTAGCCTTGCCGATCATGGGCTTGCCAAATAATTGGCGCTGGATTTCCCCACCCACGCGTGCGAAAAAAGTTGGTTGCGAATTGAACTGTAGCTATCTTAGCCGTGGGCACACCAATTATTTGGTCACCACTCAAATGAACACCCAGACAGCCAGACTGGGTCAACATCCAATATTTTGGGGCAGGGCGTCTCAGGGCAGTGAACCTCGAATAGCAAGTTGAAACGTACGTGAGATGTATAGGATTGAATCGCCTAACAAACTTGTAATAACCTTGCATCCATGTTCAATATATATAAAGGAGAAGCTGCCGGTAGCCTAGTTGCACGGAGCAACACCAAACTAATTTGACCGGGATCCACCTTACAGTGTAACTTCTGTGTTTTAACGCATGCTTCTTTTCTCCCCCACAAGCTGCAGAACGCCACGACAAAAGGAAAGGACAAAACGAGTCATACACCAGTACAAACTTCTCGTGTTTCCTAGTTCCGATCGCAGTGAGACAGTGTCACTTCACCAGCCATCCCGTCCTCACCTTTTTCATTTTCATTTTTTGCGGGAAGATCTTGCCCTCCCTCACCTAACATGTAGTGAAGCGCCAACCACAAGCTTCTTCAGTAAAACTCCGAAAAGATCTTTGCGATCCCCCCTGGATCGAGGAATCGGTGAATGGGTCCGGGTGATCATGCCGGCGTCCGTTCCGCCGACGGCCGGCTGGAGGCCCTGCTCTCCGGCGGCGGCGGGGCACGGCGCATGGCGTCGGCCGCGGCGCTGGAGCTGCGGCTGCTAGCTCCGCTGGCCGCGCCGGCCGTGGTGGTGTACATGCTGATCATCGTGATGTCGTCGGCCACCCAGATCTTCTGCGGCCAGCTCGGCAACGTGCAGCTCGCCGCCGCCTCCCTCGGCAACAACGGCATCCAGGTGTTCGCCTACGGCCTCATGGTACGTACCTCCACTCCACCGTATGTACTGTCATTTCTACGCATCCGTTGCTACGTACGTGGGCGCGTGTCTAAAGTAAACTACGTGCACGACTGCCGTGGCGATGGCATGGCGCTTGCTGCAGCTCGGGATGGGGAGCGCGGTGGAGACGCTGTGCGGGCAGGCGTACGGTGCCGAGAAGTACGAGATGCTGGGCGTGTACCTGCAGCGGTCGACGGTGCTCCTCATGGCGACCGGCGTGCCGCTGGCCGCCATGTACGCCTTCTCGGAGCCCATCCTCCTCCTGCTCGGGCAGTCGCCGGAGATCGCCGGCGCCGCGGCGGAGTTCGCCTACGGCCTCATCCCGCAGATCTTCGCGTACGCGGCCAACTTCCCCATCCAGAAGTTCCTGCAGGCGCAGAGCATCGTGGCGCCCAGCGCCTACATCCTGACGGCCAGCATGGCGCTGCACGTGGCGATGAGCTGGGTGGCGGTGTATAGGCTGGGCCTAGGCCTGCTGGGCGCGTCGCTCACGCTGAGCCTGACGTGGTGGGTCCTGGTGGCAGGGCAGTTCGCGTACATCGTGCTGAGCCCGAGGTGCAGGGAGACGTGGACCGGGTTCACGTGGGCCGCGTTTGCCGACCTGGCGGGGTTCGCCAGGCTGTCGGCCGCGTCGGCGGTGATGCTG
Source organism: Triticum aestivum (assembly GCF_018294505.1). Taxonomy (NCBI): domain Eukaryota; kingdom Viridiplantae; phylum Streptophyta; class Magnoliopsida; order Poales; family Poaceae; genus Triticum; species Triticum aestivum. Next base: position 262,175,349 of record NC_057798.1, on the reverse strand, counting down.
GCGCTGGAGGTGTGGTACTTCCAGGTGCTCATCCTCCTCGCCGGCATGCTGCCCGACCCACAGATCGCACTTGATTCGCTCACCGTCTGGTAGGTAACTAGTAGTAAGTGAGAAGGAACGAGCACATGGTTTTGTCCGTCGAGTCTTTTGTGTGTTGGAATTCGATGATCGTGTGACCAACTCCATGTTTTGCAGCACCTCGATTCAGTCATGGGTGTTCATGATCTCCGTGGGCTTCAACGCCGCTGCCAGGTCGGTGCATTGCATACAACTAAACTGTGGTTGTCAGCATAATCTTCTTTTTAGCTCAACTATTCTCCAGAATTAGCAGCCTAAAATGCTGGCCTTGTCAGCCGCGTCAAGGATCTGTTTATCTGAATTTTTTCGTCTGAAGGATAGAGTTGATCAATGTTGATGTTGCCGACTGCAGCGTGAGGGTGGGGAATGAACTTGGCGCCGGGAACCCCAGGTCTGCCGCGTTCTCCGCATGGGTAGTCACCGCCATGTCCGCGCTCATAGCAGTCATAGCCGGCGTTGTGGTCTTCCTCCTCAGGCACAAGCTCAGCTACATCTTCACCGGAGGCGAGGCCGTCTCGCGCGCGGTCGCAGATCTCTGTCCTTTGCTTGTCGGCACCATTGTGCTCTGCGGAATCCAGCCCGTGCTATCAGGTGATGTCATAATTCAGCCCGTGCGCTGCGGTATCTAACTATCTCTGGTTAATCAATGGAGACGCCCATCTAGTAAGGGAATTCGAAGATCAAAAGTCTTGACCGGTGTCCTTTTTGACTGACCCAATGAAGGTGTTGCTGTTGGCTGTGGGTGGCAAGCATTGGTGGCATACATCAACATTGGATGCTATTACTTCATCGGCGTTCCCCTTGGCGCGCTCCTGGGCTTCAAGTTTGACTATGGAATCAAGGTACCGTTACTCCCAAGCTAGGAGCGCTGCTTTCAAAGCGCTTATTCACCAAAGAAAAGATGGCAGAATCATCATTCATGTTGAGTTGACTCGTCAGATGTCAACTGTCAGTAAATTAGCTTTTGCATGTGTGATGAACTGCACTGATGATAGAGGTTGCATTTGCATGCAGGGATTGTGGGGAGGCATGATTGGAGGCACACTCATCCAAACAATTATCCTATTGTGGATCACATTCAGAACTGACTGGAATAAGGAGGTAGGAGCAAACCTTATCCTTGATTGTTAGATTATCACGTTCCTCGTTAACCATCCAGGCCGTTACACTGTCAAACGATTCCCCAATCTCACATGCTAAGCCGCATCTAAATCATGTACCAACTCATTATTTTAGCGCAATCATTTCACCAAGTGTGCGCATGCTTTGTATGATCACTCAGGTTGTCTCATTTGTCCTCTCTTAATTTTGCCTATAAAACTAATAGTGCATTTCACTATTTTAGATCAATTATTTCACCCAAATGCATCCTTCTATGATCATCACTTCTTTTTTTAGAAAACTGGCTTCTGTCATCATCTAGGTTAGGCTGTTTCAGTTGTCCTCTCGAATTTCGCTGATAAAGTATATTGCGAATTTTGTGTCTGAACCTAGGTCGAGGAGGCGAGGAGAAGACTGGACAAGTGGGACGACGCAAAGCAGCCACTTCTCGCTAACGTGCAGCGATGATGCCCGGAGAAGATTAACGTTTGTGCTGCTGCAAGTTCGGCAGATTGATCCACTCACCAACTTATGTTCAGCATTATCTCAGTTTTTTTAGGAAATGTTGAGCATCGTCCTTCTCATCTCCCGCTGCTAGCTGCATTTTTTGTTCAATCAAGTTTACAATGAGATGGTGCTCCTTCAGGATTCGCATGCTATTGTGAACTCTCCTTCAGGATTCACACGCTATTCTCAGTAAGTGGCTGTATAAATTATCTGTAGACACGGAGGCCACATGGGCGCAGATTCTCCGTAGTAAGTACCTTCGCTCCAAAACTTTGTCAAAGGTGAAGTTTATAATCGGAAATGGTACCACCACAAGATTCTGGGAGGAAACTTGGCTAGGGGAAACACCCCTCGCGCTTCAATATCCGTCCCTTTATAGCATTGTTCAACGAAGAGACGCTTACGTTGCAACAGTACTTCAGTCCATCCCTCTCAATATTCAATTCAGGAGGACGCTAGCCGGAAATCGTTGGGAAACTTGGCTCCATCTAGTGAGTAGACTGATGGAGGTTCAGCTTTCTGAACAACCCGATCAGCTGCTCTGGAAGGTTACTAGGACTGGAGAGTATACAATTAAATCGATGTATCTTGATGTTATCAATTCTAATTCCATTCCTAGTTCCAAATATATTTGAAAAGTCATAGTTCCTTTGAAAATTAAAGTGTTTATGTGGTTTGTACATAAACAAGTCATTTTAACTAAGGACAATCTGGCAAAGCGCAACTGGACAAGACCTACAAGGTGTAGTTTTTGTGACCGGGATGAATCTATCAAACACCTCTTTCTTGACTGCCCGTTGGCAAAAAAATTATGGCGGACGGTTCACATAGCTTTTAACATTACTCCTCCGAATTCTGTCAGCACGTTATTTGGGACGTGGATTAACGGGATAGATTCCGAAATAGCAGACACATTCGCGTAGGAGTATGTGCTTTATTGTGGGCAGTCTGAAACTGCAGAAATGATTTGGTTTTTAACAGAACAATAAATATTCATTTTTTGCAGGTTATCTTCCGAGCCACTGCGTTGATCCGTATGTGGTCGCTACTCACTCCGACGGAGGCCAGGGAGCGTTTGGTTACTGGATCTATCCGGTGGGAGATGGTAATATAGGCTATTTTCAACCGGTTTGGATGGCGGTCATGTAACAGGATAGACAATTAGTTCCCATCTTTCTTATGCCAGTCGGCTGTGGCTTTATGTCTACTTATTTTTTATGCTCTCTGTGAGTTTTTTTCCCTTTTCGTTGAGACTTTAAGACCTTTGTTGAACCTATTTGCTTATTAATTAAGTTGATCGTTCTGATGCAGAGATTGGGGAGACCCCCTTTTAAAAAAAAACTATAATAGTCTCTCAGGGGCTTGGGCACTACCCTGTTGTTTTACTAGAAATATTGACCAATGGTTTTTAAGTACGAAGTATTTCTTTGTGAAACAGTTAAGCACAAAGACAATAAACTCGCAAAAAAGGAACAAAGACAATAAAATGTGTAACTGGTCTTGGAGAACGGAATGAAGTAAACCAGGGGCCTTGTTGTAAGGTAAACACTCGCGTTCGGCGCGCCGACCGAGCGCTTCGGCCGGTCTCGTCCACGCACGCAGCGCTACACCGAATCAAACCATGAGGGCCCATCACGTTATCCTTTCTCCCATCCCTACGTCCTTCTCCTTTCCTTTCCTGGTTCTTTTTTTCTTTTTTCCCCACCTCGCCCGGCTGCCATGGAAGTCCAAACCTGTGATCTCTTCCAGCGAGCCCCCCTTTCTTCTCCGGCGAGCACCCCCGAAGCCGACCCCCCCCCCCCCCCCCCCCCCCCCCCGAGCTAGTGTCCTCCCCTCGATTTTCCCTCTCTCAACTGCATCTCGTAAGCCATGGCTTCGCTCGTCGGGGGCCAAGCACCGGCGCTACTACGATAGGGGAGGCATCATCTGCGAGCTCACAGGCAGGGCGACCATGGCACACGAGCTCGAGGTGGACGTCGAGCTGAGAGCACAATGGGGACACCCCCTGATGTTGTGACCGGCGTTCTGCAAAGCTACAACCGATGCGGCAAAAAGCTTCAACCAGCGGCGACAGATGCTGGAACCAACCACTACCACAACAAAAGGCTACATCCGGTATCGCACAAAGCTTCAACCGGCGTTGGAAGAAGCTTCAAACACTGAATGCCGATGCTAGGGGCTGGCTACTGCCAACAGGGAAAAGCTTCAAGGTGTGGCAAAAAGCTTCAACCATAGATAATAAAGATTCAACCGTAGTTGATTTTTGCTACGAGCGGCAAAGTTTTTTGCTACATCCATCAAGGCGGAGCGGCGATCTCGCGACGGCGATGACGATTTGCTGCAACCATAGTAGGATTTTGCTACTACCACCGAAGTTTTTTGCTACGTCCATCTAAGCGGAGCTACGACCTCGCGACGGCGGCGCGAAGCTTTTTTGCTGCAACCGTAGTTTAATTTTGCTACTACCGGTGAAGTTTATGCTACATCCTTTCAAACGGCGTTGATTGACTGGCAGCTATCGTCGACGCAATTCCTTGCAGCGAGCATCAACGGCGAGCGGCGGTGACGGAGCTTCAACCGGGAGCAACAACCGGCGCCGTCGAGAGCTGCAACCGCAGGTGGTGGCTGCTGCATGGCTCTAGGCGACGACGAGGACGACCGGCGAGGATGGGGACCGGCGACGAGGGGTTGGCGAGGAATGGGGACCGGCGATGAGGAAGACTGACGGGGGCCGGCGACGAAGACGACCACCGGAGGGGACAAGAGGCGCGGCGCCGTGCTCCTTGAGCGAGCTATGTGGATCCAGCCCGAGTGCTCGAGGAAGAAGAAGCTGGGGGTGATTCTTTTTTTTCTTTTTTTTTGCCTGGATCCAACAACCCCCGCAGCTCATATCCAACGGCCTGGGCTAGACCGGTCGGCGCACTGGCGCCCATCAGAGCAAAGTAATCCGATGTATTGCCTTGCAGACCTGTTCTTGAGCAAATTGGCCTGCGTACCTGATTAGAGTAAATGTTGGTGGAAGGGCGGGAGGGAACAAGCGAAGAGACAAGCGAAGAGCTCATAACCTTGTCCCGTCTGTTGATCCTTGCGAAGCCAGGATCCAAATCCAAAGACAAATTTAGCAGCAACTAGCCCATCAAGGCGGTATCAGCATCCAAGAAGGATATCTTTTTCCGACCTGATCAAACGGTCGCACCAATGCTCCTTGGAATAACAGTCAGATCGGGAGAGGCTGCCACGTTGAACTCGTATATATTCGTCAGAAATCACTGAGTTTCCTCTCTAAAAAAAAGAATCATGAACTTGATCACGTATATTTCTCCCTGCGAAAAGGAAGCGCGATCGAGCTGCACGCAATTTTATCAAAAAGAAGATGTTTAATCCCATACTACATAATTAATCACCGATTCCACGAACCCTGGGCATGCTTAACCTTTGATCAGAATATTGAGGCGGCCCCTCCGCCGGTTCTTCCTAGACCAAACAGGTGGGAAGCGTCGGAAGCTCGCTGACCTTTGAGGATGCTCGAAGAACCTTTTCTCGTGCCTTGCTTCAAGCGATGCATCTGGTGCCGGCGTGCCTAGGTCCGGATGCGCCTCCCTCTCACAAGATTTATTTATCTCTTCCGCTCCCTCCCTACTGTACCTACCTTCTCTCTCCCTTAATCATCAGTTGACTTGCGGCTGATTAGAGCACTATTAACAATTTGATTGACACGCCAATTGAAAAGATGGGCATCTTCCCTTCATTGGAAAAAACAATCTGCATCATTGCGAAGGCAAGAGGTTTGGTTTTTCTGTTACTCCCTCACGTCGGTTTGAGTGGCAAGTAATATGGATCGAAGGACTAATAAAAGATTTACTCCTGGTTTTGACACCGACTAAAGATGCACACCAACATTCAATGGCAAAAGCATCTGAAGTAAGCCCATCTAAAGCCTCCCACGAGACCCTTCCAAACCCTTGCGTCGCCGCAATGTCTCCCCCACCGCTGCCGCCGGCTTCGGCACCTTCGGTTCCAAAGGGGGGGGGGGACTTCCGATCGTCCCTTGTGGCAGCGGAGATAGGGTTCCGGGGCGGCGGCCCCTCTTCGAGACGGTGGTGGTTGCGGCAGTCACTTCGGCGGCGCCGTGGCTAGGCTTGCAGGCTACACGCGGTGCCGTAGTAGCGGCAACGGCGGGGCTGGGAGCCGCTCGATCCGGCCAGGAGTGGCTAGTCCTCGTCTCCTGCCAGGCCTCCACAGTTGCAGGTGGCACTATGCGCATCGCTGACCTTTGTCTACAGGTCTGGGTCGAGAGGTGGGCGGCATGAGGGCTATCAGCTTCGGCTAATAATGGTGGTTTCGCCCTAGCGCTCTTTTTCCGCCAAGCCGTCTTTCTGCCGGATACCTCTTGAATTTGGCCGCTGACGACTTCCGGCCTTCCCCGTCGGAGATCTATATAGATTGGCGTATGTCACCCATGGATATCTAGTTTGGAAAGGCTTCGGTCATGCGCGTTCATATTATTAGGCAGCACAACCTCAAGTGGGTGCAGCGCGAAGCTTCACTTTCTTATTAGTGCCATGGGACATGTCCAAGTTAAGATTCCCAAGGCATTGATAGTGGTGGAGAAAGTCAATGCGGCTATGACTGGAAGTGTTGAGACTTTGGTGGAAGGGTGTATTGGATGCGATGAAGACTGTGTGCTAGGTGTTTGGTGACTTGCAACAGCGACCTCGCCAAGTGGGGGCGGTAGCACTGGAGGACTCCATTTTTGGTGGTGCTCCTTGAGTACCGAGTCTTGATTTCCAGGGTGAAAACCCATGGTCTGGCTTTTATTGGTTGTACATGGCAATGGCCTTGTTGAGGGCATGTTTTTGAGTGAACTCCGACTTTCTCCAGGGTAAAAACCCAAGACCTTCGATCGGGCAACAACAACAACGCTTGTGCATTGTTTCCTTCTTGAAGGCATTGCTTTTGAAGAACCTCTTTTGTAGTTCGGGTGTTGTCTTCAGTGTTGGTTAGAGATGCTAGTGTTTAATCACCTTGGCGGGGTCTTTTTTCTTCTGTTCTTTTTATTTTCTTTTTCGACCATGTGTATCCTTGATGCTTTTGAACATCTTGTTCGTACAGAGGTCGGGTGTAATTGGTATCTTCGTGATATTAATATATTCCCTTTGTCGAAAACATTCTATTAAAAGTTAACAAAAACAACATAAAAGCACCGGATCTTCTTCCTCCCATCAACCGGAAGAAGTGATGATAACCACGTATTGGCATCCCCCTTAAAAGAAAGTATTACCGATGAGTCTCTTTTGTAATCATCTTTTTTTGAGTTTAATCTAGTTTCTTAGATATATCTTAGATTATCCCATTTACTATTGATTTTAGTATGTTTTCCTTCCTTTTATGTTTTGTAGGATTTGTAAGTGAATTATACTCCCATCGTCTTTTCGTGGTAATTGGAGCCAATTCCTGGGTCAAACAGGGAGAACACAAAAGCTGGATTTGGTGAATTCAAAAGGAGCATCCTCAAGATAATCGCAAATGAAAAAGTGATCAACTTTAAACTTTTATGCATAGCTGGATGATTAACTTTGTTTTTTTATCATCTCAATACCTGGATGCACGGAGAGTTATCGCCAAAACGCACAACAAGTCAGGGCAAAAGGGCAGAGAGCAAGCCGAGCAATTGTCCGACCATACACAGTCGTACGGATGCTTGTACTACACGTGGGACGACCATGAAAATGTCTAGATCTTCTCCATCCAACCATCATTTTTTTTCTTTTTATATGTTGGATTCATGCAAATGTAACAAAAAAGGGATGCAAGTATGCAACCTATAAAGCCAAGAGTTACCACACACTCATCCGTAGACCTATTGTGCCCAACCCTCTTCTAAATTGGATTTGGAAGAGTTGTTGTACTCTAACAATCAAGGTGTTTGCGTGGATGTTGATTATGGATAGATTATGTTGTAAGGAGGCACTGGAATGTGGATGATGGTATTAATTGTATCCTCTGCCCTACCAACTCTCGGTAGGATAGGGAACACTTGTTCTTCTAGTATAAAGTCACTATGAGAGTGTGGAATTACCCGTAGATCAACTGGCCTTTGGGGGATGACATGAGTTCCATTGATGTTCAGGTAAGAAGTGAATTTGGGAAGCCTTTCTTTGCTAAATCATTTTTACTACTTGGTGGATCTTTGGATCATTAGGAATGCAAATATCTTCAGGCATGAGAGGCATAGTTTTTATAGATGGAATTGCGGCTTTGTCCACGACATTTCTTTGTTGGCTCACAGAATCAAGCTTAGGTTTAGGGATGAGTTGGTCAAATGGATACTTACCTCTCACCTTGAAAGGTAAGTTGTATTGGTGTAGTTTTCCTGTTTCTTTGGGCTACTGACCCATGTAAATGTTGTACATGGATTTATTATTAATAAAATTTCAATGTTGTGATGGGTTTTCTCTACAATAAGCAGTAAAAAGTACATAACAAAAATGTTATTATAGACTTCAAAACCACCTTACTAGCCCAGGGTCAAAGGAGGAGGTGAGTATCATATGGTGGAGGGGATCAGCTATAGGCATTTATATTCTCCATCAAGAAGTTAGCAGACCCTAATCCCACGGAGAACACGCCTCCATTCAGATTATAGGCCCATTGGGGGCTATGTCTATCTTCTTTTTCCAAGATCCATTGAAATATTGAAGGAGGACTAAGGAGGAAGACGACGAGGGAAGCGCAATCACCGAGAGTGGCTGTATGGGATGGTGCCACAGCCTCTATCACCCCCACTTACTCCTTCATGATAGTTTGTAATTACTCTTACACACCCCCCCTTTTAATGCGATGTTTATTTGAGTAATTCTTGGTTCTAGGTTGCAGTGATCTAGTATGCCAAGTTACATTGTGGTTATTATTTTATTATGTGTTGTCTCTTCATGTGTTCCAATCTCAGCGTTGAGCACATCCCTAGTACAATTACACCCATCAGCCCTCATGACCATGCCGACTCAAGTTCCAATGACTAAAGCTCGCACACTCCAGCTCAAATATAAGGTACTTCTATTTGTATTACTTAGGAATGAGGGATCTAGTATGGACAAGCAGGATACACATGAGAGTATGATCAAGCATGGAAATGCATGACAACAATCATACAAGGAGCAAAGACCAAATAACAAATAGAGATTTCATGATTGTTGAAGCTATTGTCATGACGCGTGAGGAAGTGGGTGAAATATACAAGATGGTGTTACATAACTTCGTCCATATCCATCTATATGTGTTGGCTACCCAGGTTTGGGCCACGCCCATGTACTTTTGGACTAAAAGACTATGTGCATTATTTTTGGAGTCTGTATTAAGGGATGAGACCGATTTAAGGGTGGATTCGACCGTCCTCCATGGGTTGGTCAAACTCCTCAATTGTACCTCCTGAAAACCCCTTGAGGGCGTCAAATCAGAGTTTCGGTTTTGTTTGACTTAATTTTAGCATTTTTTACTTTTTGTCATGGACATGAGAGTTGGCTAGACCTCGTGTACTATGCTTCATAGGAACCTCATTGCGTTAAAAGAGTATTTCATCTTATATCCACAACTTAGGCTGCATATCTTTAATTCTTGCATATACTTCAGTTGCATACAAAGATTCCTCTTCGTGATTAGGTTGACCATGTTTCCAACACCGTCAATAGACGCACAAGAGTTGGTTTAGTGATTGCTAAGGCACACAGAGTAGTGTTTGACGTAGTCGGAGTGTCAAAGAATCCTCCAACCAAAGTCCATATCATCTCATCGAAATATCAGACCCATTGTACCTATCACTTGGCGATTCCTGACGATGAGGTCATAGATCTATTAACCAAACTAGTAGTATAAAACACCTTTTGAATATCCAATTCCCCAAAACTAACGTAGGTCGTTGATGGTTGACGGTGGAGGAGCAAGGCCCCAGGCAGCGAGGGCCATGGCCTGGGCCATGTCCTCTCCTACCTTTTTACACTGTAGATATGGTAACATTGTTTGGGGTTGTAGCTTCGCTGTTCGTCTGGGTCATGCCTCTGGCCTAGCGCCACCACTGATGGTTGATCTCCTTGGTCGGATGGAATGCCATTGTCCAAGTAGCCCTCTCTGATCGATCGCCTCCTACTATCAGCAAAGATAAGAAGATATCTCAGATGACACTAAAATGGAAACAAAAAGGAAGATTTTCGCGTATAAGTTCTGCAATCTGCCAAGGGTGTTGCTTCTTTCTTCCTCCTGACACTTCAATGTGTTTCAAAAGAGAACATTATTTTGAGCATAAGTTCAAAGGGCAGGAGGTGTTCTAGCCATCATCAAGGAAGAACAAACAAATTCATTGGGATCAAACTAGTAATGTCATCTTACGGGCTTTGATCTCAAGATCCGATGATGTAACCAAGAGTTTTCACATTTCTTTTATCTCTTAATTCATTGGGGCATCACATTTGTTTTATTTTCAGGATTTTTGGTACTCTCTTTGGGTCAAATTTGTTTCAGCTCCTTCGCAATAAATAACATTTATGTTGTTTCATAAAAAATGCAATCTAGTTATTTTGCTTTATGATCCATTCCAGTTATGCTCGTGCAACTTAGAGTTTCCTCCTTTTGACCAATCACATTGAAGCATATAATCGGCATCACTAGAAATTGTGTTGGTAATCGATAAATTACCATTCATATGTTGAAAGTTGGGAAATTAGAAGCCATGAATGGCCTTCATTTCTGAAAATGATACCTAGACATGTGTGCATTCCAAAGATTTTCGTAGTAGACTATTTTTTTACCAAAGGGGTCTAAATTTATCATTATCGAAAGTACCATTCGTCAATAGGATGTTTTTTAATTTGAATTTGATTTTTGAATTTTAACCAAAGAATGGGAATCACATCTATCTCTCTAGTATATTGACCCACCAGGAGACCAATCATGCATACTTCAGAGGGGGTCTTGGGTTTGAATACCCCCATGAAACAAATACACTATGAATGGAGCATTTCGGCTGAAGGGGTGGGTGAGGGAGTCCTGGACTAAGGGGTCCTCGGACAGCCGGACTATATACTTTGGCCGGACTGTTGGACTATGAAGATACAAGATTGAAGACTTTGTCCCGTGTCCGGATGGGACTCTCCTTTGCGTGGAAGGCAAGCTTGGATATTCGGATATGTAGATTTCCTTCTCTGTAACCAACTCTGTGTAACCCTAGCCCCCTCCGGTGTCTATATAAACCGGGGGGTTTAGTCCGTAAGACAACAACAATCATAATCATAGGCTAGCTTCTAGGGTTTAGCCTCTACGATCTCGTGGTAGATCAACTCTTGTAATACTCATATCATCAAGATCAATCAAGCAGGAAGTAGGGTATTACCCCCATCGAGAGGGCCTGAACCCGGGTAAAACATCATGTCCCCTGCCTCATGTTACCATTAGCCTTAGACACACAGTTCGGGACCCCCTACCCGAGATCCGCCGGTTTTTACACCGACATTGGTGCTTTCATTGAGAGTTCCACTATGTTGTCGCTGTAAGGCTTGATGGCCCCTTCGATCATCCTCAACGATGCGCTCTAGGGGGAGGTTTTCCTCCCCGGACAGATCTTCGTATTCAGTGGCATCGTACTACGGGCCAATTCGCTTGGCCATCTGGAGCAGATCGATAGCTAAGCCCCTGGCCGTCAGGTCAGGTTTGGAAGCTTAAACTATACTACCGACATCCACGAAGACTTAATCTTCAACGGATTCAAGCCCATGCCGGGTGCGCCGAACGGTCACGGCGGGCATGACTTTGATCTGCCGTCGGGCAGTATTCGGGAGATCGCGCCTGCGGCGGCGCCGGGAATCAATTCGGAGAAGATCGTGCCTTCCGAGGGCGGGTGGATGGATCCCGCCATGGAGGCCGCACACCCATCAGCGTCGGAGCCGAACACTGATCCCGCCTCCTGTGAGAGTGGTGTCATCGGACCCTCGGACTCGTCTCTGGCTGCAGGATCTGAACCGCATGCGTCCGTTCCTATCGAATCTGATTGGGCACCGGTCATGGAGTTCACCGCCACTGACATTTTTTAGCACTCGCCCTTGGGTGACATGCTGAACTCATTAAGGTCTCTTTCATTGTCGAGAGATTCTTGGCCGAACTATGTCCGGCTCGAGTTGGAAGCGGACGACGAAGAAATTTGCCCCCACCCACCACGCACTTAATAGCCACTATCGATGACCTAACCGACGTGCTTGACTTCAACTCCTAAGACATCGACGGTATGGCCGACGATGCAGGAGAAGAACAGGAACCACCGCCTATAGGGCGCTGGACAGCCACCTCATCATATGATATATATATGGTGGACACACCAAAAGAAGGCGATGGTGACGATGCAACGAAGGATAATCCCCTTGATAAGCCACCAAAGCGGCACCGTAGACGCCGCTCTAAATCCCACCACAGTAAAAACAGCGACAACAACACAAGAAATAATAATACTCTGGTTGACTCCAAAGGAAACGACGACCCCATGGACCCAGCGATGGAGCAGGATGAGCCAGGGGATGATGAGCATAGTCTGGAGCCGACGTCAGATGACGCCGATCCCGAGGGTAAAATTCACCAACCTGTCTCCGGAGAAGAGAACACCCCGGACGATGATGCACTCATCATCCCAGAAAAACTCTTGGAACAAGAGAACCTCCACAAAAGGCTTATCGCCACCGCGAGGAGCCTAAAGAAGCAGAAGCAAAGGCTTAAGGCCGCGCAGGATATGCTCAACCACAGGTGGAACAAAGTGCTCTACACAAAAGAAAAATATGGCGACGATCGTCACACAAAGAGCTATCCAAAACGCAAGCTGCTGCCCGAATTCGACGACGAGGCCATAGAGCCCATTCAGCCGAAAATGATCGATCAGCCGGACCGACCGCCCTGTGGCCGTGACAAGACGGCTAATGATGCCGCACACAAGTCAGCACATGATTTACGTGAGCTCCTGGACAAAAAGTCCGGTATGGCCAGATCCATCTACGGATCTAGGAAGCGCGCTCTGGCACAGGATCAGAGCTACCGAAACGATCACATTGATCGAATACCAGCTAGGAATCAGAACCGAACACAACAACCGTCGACAGCATGCCATGACACGTCCAAATACAGGGGTGTCGCACACCCCCTGTGCTTCACCGATGAGGTACTGGACCATGAATTTTCGGAAGGATTTAAGCCCGTGAATATAGAGGCATACGACGGAACTATAGACCCTGGGGTCTGGATCGAGGACTTCATCCTTCATATCCACATGGCTCGCAGAGACGATCTCCACGCTATTAAATACCTACCCCTCAAATTTAAAGGACCAGCTCGGCACTGGTTGAAAAGCCTTCCTAAAAACTCAATTGGAAGTTGGGAAGAACTTGAGGATGCTTTTAGGGCCAATTTTCAAGGGACCTATGTCCGACCTCCAGACGTAGACGACCTAAGTCACATAATTCAACAGCCCGGAGAGTCAGCCCGAAAACTCTGGAACAGATTTCTTACTAAGAAGAATCAAATAGTCGATTGCCCGGACGCCGAAGCCCTAGCGGCCTTCAAACACAGTATCCAGGACAAATGGCTTGCCAGACACCTCGGCCAAGAAAAGCCGAGGACAATGGCGGCCTTAACAAGCCTCATGACCCGCTTTTGCATGGGCGAGGATAGCTGGCTGGCCCATAGCGGCACCAGCGACCCAGGCACATCCGAAGTCAGGGATGGCAACGGGAAACCGCAACGCAACAAAAACAAGCGTTGAAACAATGATGACAACCCAGAGAACACGACGGTCAATGCCGGATTCAGGGGCTCTCGACCCGGTCAATGGAAGAAGCCATTTAAAGGCAGTAGAGATGGACCGTCCAGCCTAAACAAGATTCTAGACAAATTATGTCAGATTCACGACACCCCAAAAAAACTTGCAAACCACACCCACAAAGAGTGTTGGGTTTTCACGCAGGCCGGCAAGCTGAATGCCGAACAAAAGGGGAGGGAGACGCCAAGTGAAGACGAGGATGAGCCTCGCCAGCTGAACATTGGAGGACAAAAAAAATTCACAAGAAGTCAAAACAGTGAATATGATTTATGCAACTCACATTCCAAAGAGTAAGCACAAACGTGCACTCCAAGACGTATATGATGTGGATCCCGTCGCCCCCAAATTTAATCCCTGGTTGGCCTGCCCGATCACCTTTGACTGCAGGGACCATCCGACTAGTATCCGGCACGGAGGATCGGCTGCCTTGGTGCTCGACCCAATAATTGACGGATACCATCTCACACGAGTCCTTATGGACGGCGGCAGTAGTCTAAACCTGATATATCAGGACACTGTCTACAAAATGGGGATTGTCGGTGTCAAAACCGGCGGATCTCGGGTAGGGGTTCCCAAGCAGTGCGTCTTAGGATCAATGGTAACAGGAGGTAAGGGACACGATGTTTTACCCAGGTTCGGGCCCTCTTGATGGAGGTAAAACCCTACGTCCTGCTTGATTGATATTGATGATGTGGGTATTACAAGAGTTGATCTACCACGAGATCAGAGAGGCTAAACCCTAGAAGCTAGCCTATGGTATGATTGATGTTGTCTATATCTATCGACTAGCCTGGCCCCGGTTTATGTAATGCACCAGAGGCCTAGGATAACAAGAGTCCTAGCCGAATACGCCGGTGGGGGAGGAGTCCTTGTCTTCATCGCCAAGTCTTATTGATTCTTCCTTGTATGCGGCAGCTGTCCGGACTGGCCCATGAGTATACGGCCATGGGGGTCCTCGGCCCAATCCAAATAATCGGGAGACGACGCGTTGAGTACCCCCTAGTCCAGGACACCGTCAGTAGCCCCCTGAACCGGTCTTCAAGTTAGGGACGCTCCTCGATTCTTCCGAACTGTTCTTCATCTTCGGTTGCCGGTCTTGAAAACTGGTTCAACAAATCTTCTCATCTTCGATCTTGAGGATCGCCGAAATGCATTCGACGAGTTTATATGTCGGGTATCCGAGGAGCCCCTTTAAGTTTCCGGCCTTTATCAATGCCTTGTTATTTTTATGCCACACCTCGGGTTTGAAGTTGTTCCCGGGCGGCAACGTCCTCTTGCTTCTGAGCTCCAACGCCGGACTGCATTCGAGGTATCTTTTGCAGCCGAGCACCAATGCCGGACTGCTTCCCAGCTTTACCGCCGGACTATGTATCCGAGCTCCAACGCCGGACTGTATCCGAGCTCCAACGCCAGACAATGTATCCGAGCTCCAACGCCGAACTTTATCCGAGGTGTCGTAAATCACCTTGGTTCAAAGAAGTTCGAAGGAGTTTAGCCGAGCTTAATGCCGGAAATGCCCTCTATGGAGCCAGCCACTAGCGCTCGAGCTTTATGCCGGACTGCTTCCGAGGTGGTGCACCACCCCGAATGTGGGCCGATTTTTGTCAATGTTTTTGATTGGTGCAATTTATTCTCTGCCGAGATACATAGCCAGTAGCCCTCAAGGTGGGTATCGGTCTAAAACCCGAGATGCACATGAAGGATGACATAAGACCGCTGATCCCCGTAGCTGCTGAGACTCAGGTTGATTTGCAAAATCGGTTTGAGGATCAAGTCCTAGCTCGGCAGAATACTTCGGGACACAAAAAGCGGTGTGCTCAGTCCTGGAGACTCAGGTTGGGTGCCGCCGACCAACCTGAGGATCAAAATCTCCTCGAAAAATGTATTGCACTTAAAATTTTCTGCATAGAACAGGCAATGCAGTAGCCCCCGAGACACTGGTCGGGTGGCAACACTAGATCAGGGGATCGATGTGCCCCTTTAATATTTGTAAATAATAAGCCCAAAGCCCAGTAGCCCTCGAGCCTTAATGCGGGCACGGGAGGCCGAACTAAGGATCGATATCCATAGTAAAATCACAAATTATGTGTAATGACTCTATGTATCCAAGTACTTTACGTCATTAATGCTCGGATCCGTATTGTACAAAACTTTGTTGACCGACCATCAGCTTCCACCTCCTCGGCCAATAGCCGAGGAGTGTTTGTCATACTTTATAAAGCCTTTATGAGGGCAAAGATTTACAACAAACAAGGCAATCTGGCCATACGGTTTTATAAACAAAGGTACGCGGAGAGACATGTTATATTACTGTGTAACAGAAGAAATGTCTTCCAAAGAAAATAGTCCCGCTATCGGTTCCTTTCTTTGGGTTGTCATGCTAAGCATGATCATGAAACCTCAGCTCCAATGTAAGAGCAAAATATCGAGGATTTAGTTTGGGAGGCCAGTTAATAGCCCCCGGTAGTGTTCGGCGATAGTCGGGGTCAAGCCGTAAACACTTCGGCCATTGTTATGAATGGCCCGTCGTTTAACGCCGTCATCGGATCGCCGACCCGTTTACGCTTATTGTGACAGTCAGTTTTCGGCTTTCTCCACTGAGGTGCTTAACCATGTGAGCTGGAAGCACAATCGCAGTGGTTCTTCCTTTGCACACCTAGCCGAACAAAGCGGAACATAGGAGGCAAGCGCAGGAGCCGGGCAACCCAACTATTGACCGAAGACACAATTCAAAACTGATGCATATATAGCAATATCCGAGAATGTTTTTGCCGAATATCTAAAGGTGTCTGGCGTTGCACTGCGAGACTTGTGCTGAAAACACACAAATAGTTTAGAAGTGCCATCGGCTCAAAAAGCCAAAAAAAACTTATTCAAAAGGTTAATGTCCTAACTAGATCAAGTGTTCGGTGCCAATCCGAAAATTGGACTTTAGAAAAAAAAAGTGCTTCTGCCGTGCTTTAACATGACACATCCTATCTCAAAACTTCAAGCAGGTCAGCTATGACGCCCGGGTAATTAAGCTACAGTAATCCCCGCTAATGGTGCCACGTCACCTCGGTTACTGTGGATAAACTCGCGTTAGTTCGGAACCTAGTTCGAATTTCAAATTTAAAACGAAAACAAACAATAAAAGTTTTCAGAAACGAAAACTAAATTGTTCGGGGGTTGTCTAAAATAGCAAACCTAATTATGGTGGGGTGCACAAATTTTTGTAAAATGTTTTGGCATTTTAATTAAACTAAAACAGAAAGCAGAAAAAGAAAAATAATAAAAGAAAAGAAAGGAAGAAGAAAAGAGGGAGGGAACCTCCCCTGGCCCATCTGGGCCAGCCCTTCCCCCGGCCCAGCCAGCCCCCCGAAGCCCCACCCCACCTGGCCCCTGGCCTGGCCCAACTCCCCCCCCTGGGCCGGCCCAACCGGCGCCCCCACTTAACCCCTCCCCCCCCCCCGCGGCCGAACCCTAGCTGCCCCCCCACTCACCCCCCCCACGCGCCCCCTCCCCCGATCCCCTTTTCCCTCTCCCTCGCCCGATCCAGATCGGGGCGAGGACCCCCGCCGCGCCCCACCTCGCCGGCGGCCCCCGCCGCCCCACCCGCCGCCCGGACCCCCCCTCCTCATACTCTCCACCGCCCGGGGTCCCCTCCTCCCCTCCTCGCCCCACGCGCGGGCGCTCGACGCCGCGGATCCACCCCGGCCTCCCCGACGCCGGCGACCGCTCCCCCGCCCGCCTCCTCGCCGGTCACCGTCGCGCTCCACCGAGCCCGCTCCCCTAGACCCGGCGCCCCCCCGCTGTGAGCTCGCCTCACTTCCCCCCCTCGCTCCCCTCTCCCCCGCCCTCCCGAACCGCGCCGTCGCCCGGCGCCCCGTCGCCGGCCCCGACCCTCCGCGGCCACGCCGCCCCCCCGTTTCCCTCTCCTCTCCCTCTCCCGAGCGGTGCCGTCGCCCGGAGCTCCGTCTCCGGCCCCGACCCGCCCCGGCCGCCGCCTTGGCCCTTCCCCCCTCTCTCCCCCCCGTCGACGACGCCTCCGGCCGACCCAAACGCCATCGTCGCCGGCGCCCTCGCACCCCCGACCGAACCCCCCCGCACGGCGCTCGGCCATTCCCCCCCCCCCCCGTTTACGCCACTGCCGGCCCCGCCCCGTCGCCCCGAATCGCCTCGCCGGCGCCGCTTGCCGCCCGGCCACCCTCGCCGTGGCTGCGGCCCCTCCGGCCACCGTCGTGGCCTCGGCCGCCCCGACCCCCGTTGGCTTCGGGCGCGGGCGCCCGCGCCGCGTCCTTCGGGGTTGCGCCCGAAACGGGCACCGCCCCGCAAACCCCCCACGCCCGCATGCCCGTTTGGCCCTCTGGGCCGATGACATGGGGGCCCCACCCCCACAGAACGGTTTAAAAATAAAAAGAAAATGAAAAATTAAATAAAACTAATTAACTAATTAATTAATTAATTAATTAATTAATTAATCTAATTAATTCTGATTAATTAGCACTAATCACTAATTAACCTAATTAACTAATGTTAATTAACTCTGATTAGGTTAATTAGATATTAGAGAATGACATGCGGGACCCACCTGTCAGGTTTGACTCAGTCAACCCTGTTGACTGCTGATGTCAGTATGACATCATGCTGATGTCATAAATGCATTTTCGAATTAATTAAATAATTAATTAAATTCCAGAAATTAATAAAATCTTTTAAAAATCATATCTTTTAATCCGTAATCCGGATTAAAATATTTTCAACATGAAAGTTGCTCAGAACGACGAGACGAATCCGGATACGCAGTCCGTTTGTCAGCCACACACCCCTAACCTATTGAACCTGCAACTTTTCCCCTCCGGCTCCTCTGCCCGAAAACCCTAAACGCCGGGAATACTTTCCCGGATGTTTTCCCCCTAACCAGTACCCCTCATACCACGTTAGGGCACGCCTAGCATCGCTTCTTGGCATGTCATGCATCGATATGCATCTGTTTACTTGTATTCATTGTTTCTTCCCCCTCTTCTCTCCGGTAGACTACGAGACCGACGCTGCAGCTGGTCAGTTCGACTACGGTGTTGACGACCCCTCTCTCTTGCCAGAGCAACCAGGCAAGCCCCCCCCCCTTGATCACCAGATATCGCCTATTCTTCTCTATACTGCTTGCATTAGAGTAGTGTAGCATGTTACTGCTTTCCGTTGATCCTATTCTGATGCATAGCCTGACATTGTTGCTACACCTGTTGATACCTTACCTGCAATCCTAAATGCTTAGTATAGGATGCTAGTTTATCATCATTGGCCCTACATTCTTGTCAGTCTGCCTTGCTATACTATCGGGCCGTGATCACTTGGGAGGTGATCACGGGTATATACTATACATACATACATACTATACAGATGGTGACTAAAGTCGGGTCAGCTCATTGAGTACCCGCAAGTGATTCTGACGAGGGGGCTGAAAGGACAGGTGGCTCCATCCCGGTAGAGGTGGGCCTGGGTTCCCGACGGCCCTCGACTGTTACTTTGTGGCGGAGCGACAGGGCAGGTTGAGACCACCTAGGAGACAGGTGGGCCTGGCCCTGTTCGGCGTTCGCGGATACTTAACACGCTTAACGAGATCTTGGTATTTGATCTGAGTCTGGCTACGAGCCTATACGCACTAACCATCTACGTGGGAGTAGTTATGGGTATCCCGACGTCGTGGTATCAGCCGAAGCACTTCAGACGTCAGCGACGGAGCGGCGCGCGCCGAATTGGACTGGAACGCCACTAGGCTAGGTCTGCTTTCGGCCGCGTACGCAACGTGCAGGTGTGCTATGGGCGATGGGCCCAGACCCCTGTGCGCTTAGGTTTAGACCGGCGTGCTGGCCTCTCTGTTTGGCCTAGGTGGGGCTGCGACGTGTTGATCTTCCGAGGCCGGGCATGACCCAGGAAAGTGTGTCCGGCCAAATGGGATCGAGCGTGTTGGGCTATGTGGTGCACCCCTGCAGGGAAGTTAATCTATTCGAATAGCCGTGATCTTCGGTAACAGGACGACTTGGAGTTGTACCTTGACCTTATGACAACTAGAACCGGATACTTAATAAAACACACCCTTCCAAGTTCCACAGACAACCCGGTGATCGCTTTTCCGCAGGGCGACGAGGAGAGGATCGCCGGGTAGGATTATGCTACTTGGAGATGCTATTTGGAGTTGCTACTTGGAGATGCTACTTGGAGGACTTCAATCTACTCTCTTCTACATGCTGCAAGACGGAGGCTGCCAGAAGCGTAGTCTTCGATAGGACTAGCTATCCCCCTCTTATTCTGGCATTCTGCAGTTCAGTCCACTGATATGGCCTCCTTACACATATACCCATGCATATGTAGTGTAGTTCCTTGCTTGCGAGTACTTTGGATGAGTACTCACGGTTGCTTTCTCCCCCTTTTCCCCTTTCCCTTCTACCTGGTTGTCGCAACCAGATGCTGGAGCCCAGGAGCCAGACGCCACCGTCGACGACGACCCCTACTACACCGGAGGTGCCTACTACTACGTGCTGCCCGCTGACGACGACCAGGAGTAGTTAGGAGGATCCCAGGCAGGAGGCCTGCGCCTCTTTCGATCTGTATCCCAGTTTGTGCTAGCCTTCTTAAGGCAACTTGTTTAACTTATGTCTGTACTCAGATATTGTTGCTTCCGCTGACTCGTCTATGATCGAGCACTTGTATTCGAGCCCTCGAGGCCCCTGGCTTGTATTATGATGCTTGTATGACTTATTTTATTTGTAGAGTTGTGTTGTGATATCTTCCCGTGAGTCCCTGATCTTGATCGTACACATTTGCGTGCATGATTAGTGTACGATTGAATCGGGGGCGTCACAAGTTGGTATCAGAGCCGACTGCCTGTAGGAATCCCCCTTCCACACTCCTTGGCCGAAGTCGAGTCTAGACATTGCAAAAACTTTTACTAACTTGGCTGTGTGCCTTACGGGCCCACGTCGCCATTGGGTGGTATTAGGATCTTTTACTCCTCGATCTTTACTCTGGGATTCTGAACTCTCTTCTATTCGGGTTAAATGAATTTGCCAAAAACAAAACTAACTTTAGGTTCTCGCAAGTACTTTCTCCCGGAGAGCCCCTCACTTCAGATGATCGTCTGCTAATCAGAAGATTCCGAAGTTACTATCTGATGTTCTCTCGAGACTTTGTGCCCATCACTTTTGCTATTCCTGACCACCGATAAATCCGTATGGATAACTACTTACACTTGCCATTCATACGATCATCCCCCATTGATCTTGTTATTACAAGATACCCCGAAGTTTTCTTTATTGTTCCGAGAATACCTTGTGCCTACTGCCTAGCAGTTCTTTGCCACATGAATACCCCTTCAAATAAATCCTCGCACTTGTCGAGTATCCGCTCAACCCCAGTTGTTCATTTGTGTCACAAAAGTCTTCAAAATACTATTCGATCTTCCGAAAATTCTCTGGAGCCTTTGGCTCTTGAAATTCTTGCTTGCTTGCATTATGGTTAATCCCATAAGTCTCGTAGTCATATTGACATTCCTTGTCATTATCATTTTGAGTCTGTTGACTCAATATGTTTGCGAATACCCGCAATCATCTTTGATCCTTATAGATTACCTTTCTCACTGAGCTGCCATTCTTTTAACTGGAATTGGTTCTCAACAAATCCAATTGTCATTGATTGTACCCCTAAGTCTATTCAGCTTATCCATTCTTGATCAGAGCATTTTCTCCTGATCCCTTGATTTGAAAATCATAATTACTTTGCTAATTAAGCGTTGAACTATTCAGCTGTTCTATAAATCGATGCATTTGCAATCTTTCTTCCTCTGATTGGGTATCGATACTCATATCAGCCCCATTGTGGATCGCCATATCCACTGTTGGATTATTATCCGACAGTGTCCTTCATAATTAGTCGCTTTGTGAGTTCTTTCTCCGATACATAATGCCTTTGGTAAATTGTATCCTTTCCTTTTGTCAACCATGCTCTGCTTTCGAGTTGGTGATATTTACCCTTGAAGCTTATGTTATATGATCGTAAGAAGCCCTGATGGGATTGAACCAACGCCTTACCTCACCGGTGTGAACCCGAAAGATTTCACGAGTCATACTTATCTGGTATTGCACCAGGTAAAACTTTCAACAACTATTGTCATCTTCGAAATACGAGAGGTGAATGAAAGGTTATGCATTGGAGAAGTGGGAGTCGACCTTGAACTTTGTGTTCATGCCCATGGACACGATGTAGATCTTGTTATTAAAGCTTCTCTTAAATTAATTACTCCTTTGGTATAAGTTCATCTTATATCTGGGATCTGGCCTTTTGCAATCGTGGTTCCGACCATGTTCTCTTTTAAATACCATTTCTCGTGCAAGTTTTAGCACTTGTCTTCTGTAGAGCAATAACCCCAGTCAACTTCTACTTTGATCTGTCATCGAGTATTACCCCCTGGTATCTCGAGATTATCATGGAACTGCATAACTTCTTATGAGTTCTTCATCAAGTGCTACATTCCCACTGATTCCAATTTTTCACGGGCTCTGAGTTATTAAACACTCAAAGACACCGATAACTGAACCGAGTCCGCACTACGGTTCAACAACTCTTCAGTAAGCTTCTATAAGTACGAGTTTGTACCCGATCACGCCATTCCTAGCCTGTTTGGCTATATCATTGTCGTGGTGATTTTAACTGTGCTACCCGGTCCTTCTTCTCGAAGCACAATTTATGACGATGAACTAACCTTACGTCAATCCTCATCGTCATATCATTTCGCCTTGAACAAAAAGCTTGGTTTCGAGTTTGTATCGTACCCTTGGTTCCAATAACCTTTCACTTCATCATTGCTTTGACTTGATGTCGTCGCCGATCGATTACATCTTCATGAACTCTCGCGACAAAGGTGTCGTGACCATCAACATTCTGAGCTCATCCAGGATATCAATTGAATTCCTGATGAGAAATACCATCCTTGCCCTCGATGAATTGTATTATCATCGACCACTTTATTGCCTTCCCACCAACACGAGCTTGTTCATGTTTGGTGTTATACCTTGAGTTCCCTGCTACCCAGCAGTTGATCTTCCTTACCTCGGAAGTATTACCATCTCCTTTTGTCAAGGATGTGGTGAGAATTTCACACCTCTTAAGAATTCTTGATATCATAATACTTCTTGCCATCTTCGTTCATTCCTTGGCCCCCGTATTGTTTTCAACCGGAATACCGACAATTGAGCTATGACGTGTGAATTCAAAACTTCTAGCAAGCCTCTTGCTTTGAAGTGAAATTCTTAGACTATTGATTATTGAATCACCATTCCGACGTTGGTCATGCAACCCAGCCCATATTTCGGGTGCACCTTTCAACCAATGTTTAATTGTGTATGTTTTCCTCGAGCATACATCATTATACCATTCAAGCTGACAAATGTCATCTTCTTGTTCACATTATCGTGGAAATCCATCCGTTTGGAATCCTCGATGAATTGTCGCTGAGCCCATCAGCCACCTTCTCATCCCCTCCTTGGTTTAAGGATGAACTATTGCTTCAAGAACCCGCTCCCGTAGTTCATTTCCTGAGAATTTTGAAATGTCATTTCGTCTATTTGTGTTGCACCTTTTCTTCTCAGGTATCCTAAGTCTGAGGTATCCTGACACCAATCGGATCTGAATCACGGTTAGATATGATGGTTGGAACATATTTTCAAGAGTTATAACATTGGTCCTTTGATGACCTGGTAACATGATGTCATGCCTAGCACCCCCCCCGGGTGGAGGACCTATTATTGTAGTATCCTTTTAACAAGGTTAACCATGCTTCCATGAGGAAATTGTAAGACTTATTCTACAAGTTATTCCAGATGGATCCTTTGTGTTTCCAAGGTCTGATCTTCACAGGATGACCATGTCAATGCTATCTCGAAGCATGTCTATGGTACTCGGATTTTCAACAAGTACATTTGAAGCCCAATGCTAAATGTTTCCTGCTCTATTATCCAAACACCGTGTATGGGCAATGTCATGAAAATTCTCTCCCCTACCTAAAGAGTTTTCTACATTATATCCTGACATGGATATCATGCTCTGCTTGTCCTTGGGAAGGATATACCCTTGAAATATGTGTTTAAACATAATTTCCTTTCCATTGTTCTGTTTAATCTGATAATCATATGTTCTTTCCATTGTTTGGTTTAACCTTTCTTGAGGTCTATATGATCTAAGCAGTAATATTCTTCTGCTTATGTAAACACCTTGGTGTACGACCGTGTCAGTAAGACCCTGTTACTATTGTTGATGACATTTCGGTAGCCACCGATGGACGAGAACCTTGCCTATTGGCCCGCCTCGTTCAACGAGCAGGAAAATGGTTCTCTTCGTCCCTCGCCCTTGGTACCGATGTTGTTGCCGACATAACCGACAGACTATCCTCTGGCATGCCTTGCTTACATGATCGTGCAAGATGTCAATGCCCTTCCCTATTTTAACCCACATGGTGGGCCCATAACCCACAGTTCCACAGTATCGAAACCTGACTCTCCTCTACACCCCTGTTGCC
Organism: Triticum aestivum; assembly: GCF_018294505.1. Lineage (NCBI taxonomy): Eukaryota > Viridiplantae > Streptophyta > Magnoliopsida > Poales > Poaceae > Triticum > Triticum aestivum. Next base: position 262,151,269 of record NC_057798.1, on the reverse strand, counting down.
CAAGTTATTCCTCGTGCTTGACTTCGTATGTAATTCACGGGGTCACCTTCCTAGTAATCTATTCTGGTATCAGACACAAAAACTTATTACCATTACTCTGGACCCCTTTTACACTTTGTTTCAGGCATCGAATGGTTGCCTACCCGCTCGAAACTTCTCATGGTACCTTCTTACTTTGCTCTAGATATTTTCTTAAGTTCCAGTTCGAGAGTTACTTTCCGCCACCTTCCTCGATGTTAGCTACCAGATAATCAACCTTGCAGAGGTTCGTTCTGCCGGAATAACCCCTTACCTATTCGTAAGTACGTTGGAGTTCCCGAAGAAAGGACGACAAACTTCATCATGATGACCCGAAGGAGAGGAACGGAAGACATCAATGTAATGGGTCGACCTCTTCGAGAAGAGCTACTATGATCGAGAAGAATCGTTAGAATTTCGTAACCAGACCCTTCCCCCTTATAACCGATCCTAAATCTCGGGACGAGATTTCTTGTAGTGGAGGAGAATTGTGACGCCCGGATAATTAAGCTACAGTAATCCCCGCTAATGGTGCCACGTCACCTCGGTTACTGTGGATAAACTCGCGTTAGTTCGGAACCTAGTTCGAATTTCAAATTTAAAACGAAAACAAACAATAAAAGTTTTCAGAAACGAAAACTAAATTGTTCGGGGGTTGTCTAAAATAGCAAACCTAATTATGGTGGGGTGCACAAATTTTTGTAAAATGTTTTGGCATTTTAATTAAACTAAAACAGAAAGCAGAAAAAGAAAAATAATAAAAGAAAAGAAAGGAAGAAGAAAAGAGGGAGGGAACCTCCCCTGGCCCATCTGGGCCAGCCCTTCCCCCGGCCCAGCCAGCCCCCCGAAGCCCCACCCCACCTGGCCCCTGGCCTGGCCCAACTCCCCCCCCTGGGCCGGCCCAACCGGCGCCCCCACTTAACCCCTCCCCCCCCCCCGCGGCCGAACCCTAGCTGCCCCCCCACTCACCCCCCCCACGCGCCCCCTCCCCCGATCCCCTTTTCCCTCTCCCTCGCCCGATCCAGATCGGGGCGAGGACCCCCGCCGCGCCCCACCTCGCCGGCGGCCCCCGCCGCCCCACCCGCCGCCCGGACCCCCCCTCCTCATACTCTCCACCGCCCGGGGTCCCCTCCTCCCCTCCTCGCCCCACGCGCGGGCGCTCGACGCCGCGGATCCACCCCGGCCTCCCCGACGCCGGCGACCGCTCCCCCGCCCGCCTCCTCGCCGGTCACCGTCGCGCTCCACCGAGCCCGCTCCCCTAGACCCGGCGCCCCCCGCTGTGAGCTCGCCTCACTTCCCCCCCTCGCTCCCCTCTCCCCCGCCCTCCCGAACCGCGCCGTCGCCCGGCGCCCCGTCGCCGGCCCCGACCCTCCGCGGCCACGCCCCCCCCCCCGTTTCCCTCTCCTCTCCCTCTCCCGAGCGGTGCCGTCGCCCGGAGCTCCGTCTCCGGCCCCGACCCGCCCCGGCCGCCGCCTTGGCCCTTCCCCCCTCTCTCCCCCCCGTCGACGACGCCTCCGGCCGACCCAAACGCCATCGTCGCCGGCGCCCTCGCACCCCCGACCGAACCCCCCCGCACGGCGCTCGGCCATTCCCCCCCCCCGTTTACGCCACTGCCGGCCCCGCCCCGTCGCCCCGAATCGCCTCGCCGGCGCCGCTTGCCGCCCGGCCACCCTCGCCGTGGCTGCGGCCCCTCCGGCCACCGTCGTGGCCTCGGCCGCCCCGACCCCCGTTGGCTTCGGGCGCGGGCGCCCGCGCCGCGTCCTTCGGGGTTGCGCCCGAAACGGGCACCGCCCCGCAAACCCCCCCACGCCCGCATGCCCGTTTGGCCCTCTGGGCCGATGACATGGGGGCCCCACCCCCACAGAACGGTTTAAAAATAAAAAGAAAATGAAAAATTAAATAAAACTAATTAACTAATTAATTAATTAATTAATTAATTAATTAATTAATTAATCTAATTAATTCTGATTAATTAGCACTAATCACTAATTAACCTAATTAACTAATGTTAATTAACTCTGATTAGGTTAATTAGATATTAGAGAATGACATGCGGGACCCACCTGTCAGGTTTGACTCAGTCAACCCTGTTGACTGCTGATGTCAGTATGACATCATGCTGATGTCATAAATGCATTTTCGAATTAATTAAATAATTAATTAAATTCCAGAAATTAATAAAATCTTTTAAAAATCATATCTTTTAATCCGTAATCCGGATTAAAATATTTTCAACATGAAAGTTGCTCAGAACGACGAGACGAATCCGGATACGCAGTCCGTTTGTCAGCCACACACCCCTAACCTATTGAACCTGCAACTTTTCCCCTCCGGCTCCTCTGCCCGAAAACCCGAAACACCGGGAATACTTTCCCGGATGTTTTCCCCCTTAACCAGTACCACCTCATACCACGTTAGGGCACGCCTAGCATCGCTTCTTGGCATGTCATGCATCGATATGCATCTGTTTACTTTGTATTCATTGTTTCTTCCCCCTCTTCTCTCCGGTAGACTACGAGACCGACGCTGCAGCTGGTCAGTTCGACTACGGAGTTGACGACCCCTCTCTCTTGCCAGAGCAACCAGGCAAGCCCCCCCCCCTTGATCACCAGATATCGCCTATTCTTCTCTATACTGCTTGCATTAGAGTAGTGTAGCATGTTACTGCTTTCCGTTGATCCTATTCTGATGCATAGCCTGACATTGTTGCTACACCTGTTGATACCTTACCTGCAATCCTAAATGCTTAGTATAGGATGCTAGTTTATCATCATTGGCCCTACATTCTTGTCAGTCTGCCTTGCTATACTATCGGGCCGTGATCACCTGGGAGGTGATCACGGGTATATACTATACATACATACATACTATACAGATGGTGACTAAAGTCGGGTCAGCTCATTGAGTACCCGCAAGTGATTCTGACGAGGGGGCTGAAGGGGCAGGTGGCTCCATCCAGGTAGTGGTGGGCCTGGGTTCCCGACGGCCCTCGACTGTTACTTTGTGGCGGAGCGACAGGGCAGGTTGAGACCACCTAGGAGACAGGTGGGCCTGGCCCTGTTCGGCGTTCGCGGATACTTAACACGCTTAACGAGATCTTGGTATTTGATCTGAGTCTGGCTACGAGCCTATACGCACTAACCATCTACGTGGGAGTAGTTATGGGTATCCCGACGTCGTGGTATCAGCCGAAGCACTTCAGACGTCAGCGACGGAGCGGCGCGCGCCGAATTGGACTGGAACGCCACTAGGCTAGGTCTGCTTTCGGCCGCGTACGCAACGTGCAGGTGTGCTATGGGCGATGGGCCCAGACCCCTGTGCGCTTAGGTTTAGACCGGCGTGCTGGCCTCTCTGTTGAGCCTAGGTGGGGCTGCGACGTGTTGATCTTCCGAGGCCGGGCATGACCCAGGAAAGTGTGTCCGGCCAAATGGGATCGAGCGTGTTGGGCTATGTGGTGCACCCCTGCAGGGAAGTTAATCTATTCGAATAGCCGTGATCTTCGGTAACAGGACGACTTGGAGTTGTACCTTGACCTTATGACAACTAGAACCGGATACTTAATAAAACACACCCTTCCAAGTTCCACAGACAACCCGGTGATCGCTTTTCCGCAGGGCGACGAGGAGAGGATTGCCGGGTAGGATTATGCTACTTGGAGATGCTATTTGGAGTTGCTACTTGGAGATGCTACTTGGAGGACTTCAATCTACTCTCTTCTACATGCTGCAAGACGGAGGCTGCCAGAAGCGTAGTCTTCGATAGGACTAGCTATCCCCCTCTTATTCTGGCATTCTGCAGTTCAGTCCACCGATATGGCCTCCTTACACATATACCCATGCATATGTAGTGTAGCTCCTTGCTTGCGAGTACTTTGGATGAGTACTCACGGTTGCTTTTCTCCCTCTTTTCCCCTTTCCCTTCTACCTGGTTGTCGCAACCAGATGCTGGAGCCCTGGAGCCAGACGCCATCGTCGGCGACGACTCCTACTACATTGGAGGTGCCTACTACTACGTGCAGGCGGACGACGACGACCAGGAGTAGCTAGGAGGATCCCAGGCAGGAGGCCTGCGCCTCTTTCGATCTGTATCCCAGTTTGTGCTAGCCATCTTATGGCAACTTGTTTAACTTATGTCTGTACTCAGATATTGTTGCTTCCGCTGACTCGTCTATGATCGAGCACTTGTATTCGAGCCCTCGAGGCCCCTGGCTTGTATTATGATGCTTGTATGACTTATTTTATGTTTTAGAGTTGTGTTGTGATATCTTCCCGTGAGTCCCTGATCTTGATCGTACACATTTGCGTGCATGATTAGTGTACGATTGAATCGGGGGCGTCACATCAGCCTACGGCTTCAACCTCCTATCCCGAAGGCGGAGTACTTCTTACTAGGCCAGTTTAGCAAACTAAACTCTAGCGGCTTTGAGAGAGAAATTAGGCTCCCCGCTAGTGACCGCACACTTGTGTCGAAAAAAGGAGTGATAAATAATAATAAAAATTTTGCAACGACTAAGAAGAAAAACACTTATCATAAAACGGCTCATATAAATTTAAGAGCCCCCAAGTGACTTGGGTAAAAGAATGATTGCATGTACCAAAGTACTTATATCATATCTATGTTCAACCGAACTTTAAATGCGTCTTAACCGACCGTCGGCTTCTCCCTCTTCGGTCAAGGACCGAAAAGTGTTATGTACTCCATCTGACGAGAATATCGACGGTGTTTCCAATAACCAGGCAATCAGGCCATAAGGCTGTAACAGACAAAGCGCGCTCAGGAAACTTATGCTATATTACTGCGAAGAGTAAGAAGCATCTCCGAAGAAAATAGTACCCCCATAGATACCTTTCTTCGATGCTCATTGTTATTATGAGACTTGTGCAATAGATTTTTTGTACTCATGAGTTCCGTTGTGTGCCGACCATGATTGAAAACAATAAGAGCGCTAGCTTTCGGCTTCACCCAGTCTGAGGTCCGGCTCGGTTGACCCGATCGTGACAATCGCAGAGGTGCTCCCTTTACTCCCTAGCCGAACAATCGGGAACATAGGGGTAAGCACAGGAGCCAGGCAACCCAGCTTGCAAATCGCTTAAGTCAATATGGTGCATATTGTGGCGTAATACACGAACAAGGAACGAAGCTGTACAAGTATAACCATATGCAAGAGGAAAAAGCTTCATGAAGGAAGCCCCCAAGTAAACAGGGTATTTGAATTTGCGCGTCACAAACAGAGTTTGGACAAGGAAACTTTTACAAGCAACTTTTTTCCAAAAAAGTATAATGCTTGGTTGAGCCGGACACAAGTTAAAAATTTAAAACTTTGAGCATGAAGACAACTTAGCTGGTTAATGTGCTCGGTATTGATGACACGGTCCGAGCTTGACGCGGGACAAGGTTACATCCCCGAGCCGGTCCCGAGGTGGCGGAGCAAAGAGCTCGGCACTCCGAAGTGGTGACATAGCACGGTCAATGCAGGACGGCAGGGTGATGCCGAAGTCCCCGGCATGGGGTAATGAAGTGTTGACGAAGTGTGACGCCCCCGATTCAATCGTACACTAATCATGCACGCAAATGTGTACGATCAAGATCAGGGACTCACGGGAAGATATCACAACACAACTCTACAAATAAAATAAGTCATACAAGCATCATAATACAAGCCAGGGGCCTCGAGGGCTCGAATACAAGTGCTCGATCATAGACGAGTCAGCGGAAGCAACAATATCTGAGTACAGACATAAGTTAAACAAGTTGCCATAAGATGGCTAGCACAAACTGGGATACAGATCGAAAGAGGCGCAGGCCTCCTGCCTGGGATCCTCCTAACTACTCCTGGTCGTCGTCAGCGGGCTGCACGTAGTAGTAGGCACCTCCGGGGTGGTAGTCGTCGTCGACGGTGGCGTCTGGCTCCTGGACTCCAACATCTGGTTGCGACAACCAGAAAGAAAGGGAAGGGAAAAAAAAGGGGGGAAGAAAGCAACCGTGAGTACTCATCCAAAGTACTCGCAAGCAAGGAACTACACTACATATGCATGGGTATATGTGTAAGGAGGCCATATCAGTGGACTAAACTGCAAAATGCCAGAATAAGAGGGGGATAGCTAATCCTGTCGAAGACTACGCTTCTGGCAGCCTCCGTCTTGCAGCATGTAGAAGAGAATAGATGGAAGTCCTCCAAGTAGCAACTCCAAATAGCATCTCCATAGCATAATCCTACCCGGCGATCCTCTCCTCGTCGCCCTGTAGAAAAGTGATCACCGGGTTGTCTGTGGAACTTGGAAGGGTGTGTTTTATTAAGTATCCGGTTCTAGTTGTCATAAGGTCAAGGTACAACTCCAAGTCGTCCTGTTACCGAAGATCACGGCTATTCGAATAGATTAACTTCCCTGCAGGGGTGCACCACATAGCCCAACACGCTCGATCCCATTTGGCCGGACACACTTTCCTGGGTCATGCCCGGCCTCGGAAGATCAACACGTCGCAGCCCCACCTAGGCAAAACAGAGAGGCCAGCGCGCCGGTCTAAACCTAAGCGCACAGGGGTCTGGGCCCATCGCCCATAGCACACCTGCACGTTGCGAGGGCGGCCGAAAGCAGACCTAGCCTAGTGGCATTCCAGTCCAATTCGGCGCGCGCCGCTCCGTCGCTGACGTCTGAAGTGCTTCGGCTGATACCACGACGTCGGGATACCCATAACTACTCCCACGTAGATGGTTAGTGCGTATAGGCTCGTAGCCGACTCAGATCAAATACCAAGATCTCGTTAAGCGTGTTAAGTATCCGCGAACGCCGAACAGGGCCAGGCCCACCTGTCTCCTAGGTGGTCTTAACCTGCCCTGTCGCTCCGCCACAAAGTAACCGTCGGGGACCGTCGGGAACCCAGGCCCACCTCTACCGGGATGGAGCCACCTGTCCTTTCAGCCCCCTCGTCAGAATCACTTGCGGGTACTCAATGAGCTGACCCGACTTTAGTCACCATCTGCATAGTATGTATGTATGTATGTATAGTATATACCCGTGATCACCTCCCAAGTGATCACGGCCCGATAGTATAGCAAGGCAGACTGACAAGAATGTAGGGCCAATGATGATAAACTAGCATCCTATACTAAGCATTTAGGATTGCAGGTAAGGTATCAATAGATGTAGCGACAATGTCAGGCTATGCATCAGAATAGGATTAACGAAAGCAGTAACATGCTACACTACTCTAATGCAAGCAGTATAGAGGAGAATAGGCGATATCTGGTGATCAAAGGGGGGGCTTGCCTGGTTGCTCTGGCAAGAGAGAGGGGTCGTCAACTCCGTAGTCGAATTGGTCAGCAGCAGCGTCGGTCTCGTAGTCTACCGGAGAGAAGAGGGGGAAGAAATAATGAATACAGGGCAAACAAAGCATCACAAATTATAACAAGGCAATACGCGGTGTTCGGTGTGCCCTAACGCGGTAGTAGGTGATACCGGAGAAGGGGGGAAAACATCCGGGAAAGTAGTCCCGGTGTTTTGTGTTTTCGGGCAGAGGAGCCGGAGGGGGAAAGTTGCGAGTTCGATAGGTTAGGGGTGTGTGGCGGACGAACGGGTTGCGTATCCAGATTCGTCTCGTCGTTCTGAGCAACTTTCATGTAGAAAGTATTTTCATCCGAGTTACGGATTAAAAGATATGATTTTCTAAAGATTTAAATCATTTTCGGAATTTAATTATTTATTTAATTAATTCGAAAAAAATGTATTTATGACGTCAGCATGATGTCATGCTGACGTCAGCAGTCAACAGGGTTGACTGAGCCAACCCTGACATGTGGGTCCAGTGGGACCCACCTGTCATTCTCTATTTAGGTTAATTAGGGTTTAGGTTAATCTAATTACAGTTTAATTAAACTTAACTAGTTAATTAATTTAATTAAACCGGATTAATTAACTTAATTAACTACTTAATTAATTAATTAATTAATTAATAATTTTATTAAATCATTTTTAATTTTATTAATTATATTTATTGTTATTATTTATCTTATTTATTATTATTATTATTATTATTATTATTATTATTATTATTATTTTAATGTTCTGGGGCGAGGGCCCCGTTTGTCATAGGCCCCTAGGGGGGGGGCCTTGCGGGTTTCGGGCGCAGGCGACGGTTGTCGCCCGAACGGGCGCTGGGCGTGCTGGCGCCCGACCCGGAGGGGGGGGGGCGAGCAGGCGCAGCTGCGGCGCGGGAGCCGGCAGCAAGCAAGGGGCGGCGCCGGCGCGGCCTGGCACGGCGGAGCCGAGGCGGGAGGCGAGGTGATAGGAGGGGCGCGGCGTGACGGGGCCGAGGCGGCGCGGTTCAGGTGACGGCGCGGGGCAGGCAGCAGGGGGGAAGGCGAGGGAGGCGGGGGACGGCCGGAGCCGGGGCGGAGCCGGCGACGGGGCTCCGGGCGCGGCGTCGTTCGGGAGGGGGGAGAGAGGGGAACGACGGAGGGGGAGGGGGCGAGCTCACATCGGGGCGCGCCGGGTCTATGCGAGCGGGCTCGGTGGAGGGCGGTGACGACCGGCGAGGAGGCGGGCGGGGGCGAGCTCGCCGGTGTCGGGGAGGCGGAGGGGGTCGGGATCGACCCGCGGCGGCGGTTGCTCGTGCTTGGGGGCGACGGAGGGGAGGAGGGGACCCCGGACGATGGAGAGGAGGATGAGGGGGGTTCCGGGCGGCGGTGGGGCGGCGGGGGCCGCCGGCTAGGTGGGGGGGTGACGAGGGGGACCGGGATCGGGCGGGGGGAGAGAGGGGATCGGGGGGGAAGTGGTTGCGGCTAGGGTTCGGTCGGGGGGGGGGGGGTGGGGGGTTATGCGGGGAGAGGTGGGCCGGCCGGGGTGGGCTGGCCGACTGGGCCGGCCGGTTGGCTAGCTGGGTCGGTTGGCCCGGGGGTTTGGGGTTTTTTTTTCTTTATTTTCCTTTTACGGTTTTACTTTAGTTACATTTATTTTAGTTTTAGCAAAATATACACTTAGCACCTAAATTAGTATTTCAACTTAGTCCACGGTCACAAAAAGGTTTAACCCCCAAATAAAATAGTTTAGTATTTTATAAAATTCAAAAGGCACTTATCTAGTTGTTTTAGCTACTCCTTTATTCATTTAACAGTATTTAAACATTTTATAAAAGTGTGGTTTCTCCACCATAATTATCTATGCAATATTTGGTTCACTCCGAACATTTTAGTTTTAATATTTGAAAACTTTTATTGTTTGCCTATTTTTGAATTAGAATTTGAATCGGTTTCGAACTAACTCGAGATTAGCAACTGTAAATGAGGTGACGTGACATCATTACCAGAGGGTTACTATAGCTTGATTACCCGGGCGTCACACGAAGCCCCCGTCCAGCCGAGGTGACGCCAAAGGATATAGTCCGACTGGATCATTTTCCTGTGCACAAAACAAATAGTGCAAACCGGAGATAATAGTAATAATAATAAAAATAAAAAAATCGTTGCATAACAAATAATTTATGCAAAGTGAGTAATAAAAGAAATATGGCCTGGCGCCGAAGTCAATGTCGATGCAGGGCGGCGGCGTGATGCGGTAAAGGCATGGCAAGGCCTGAATTCACAGGTCGGTTCGAGTTCCGGATGCGGCGTTCGCCGGACTATGTACGGAAACTGACCGAATCACCATGCGACCGTCGTTAATGCGGCCACCATTTGATAGACCTGCATACATATGATGGACAAACCAGAGTAATAATTCATTGGGAAAATGAATCCTAACAAGCAAAAAATACTAGGATTAATAGCACCTGGCTTATTTGTTGTAGCAATCCGAAGAAAGGTGATTCCCAAAATTGGGACTCGATCCGCACACCTATCGTCTGATGGGCGATAAAGCAACGGCATGGCGATGCTGGCAAAGGTTGGCTCGCCGAGGCAAAGCCCTTGGTCCAGCTAACATGACGGAGCTGGTCGGCCAGCAACACCGAAGTCTCCGGAGTAGGTCGATGAAGAGATGATGAAGCCCCCGGTCCAGCGATGCAGGTCGTGACGTGGTCGATGCCGGCTTGATGAAGTGACTGTGTGGCGATGCAGGTGTGCCCGCTCCGTGTAATCTGTGGGGCGGCGATGTTGGTGACGATTTATCCTTCACGATGTCGAACTATTGTTCGGCCGGCCGAGATGATGATCCGAAGAAATTGAGCTCGGCTCAACAAAGCGACGACGTGTCTAACGCAGGTCGGCCGCCGTGGAGTGATGTTGTCGGGCTGGTTTGACACCGACGCGATGGTGAAGATCGTATTGCAAGAATACTTTTAATACTATTGAGAATAAAACACAACACCCCATACGAAAACTTCCTTCAAAAAGGATGTCCGAGATCCCATTCATGAAGAAGATGAATTCGGGTCGGATTCGTTCTCGCGCAGAAAACAGATCCAAAAAGTGATGCACTAATCGGAAGTTTCCCGGAGTTTGAACGGTCGGATCGAGCTGAATTTTGGGCAGGTGGTAGATGTGGTAATTCCGCAGCAAAATAACGGTTGGATCCTCCAAAGGAAGTCCGAGGTAGATGCTGGATACCACGCCCTAAACTCGTCCGGATTCTCGTCCAGATTCAACAGGGCTCCGGTATATCGGAGATTGCCGGAGATTCCTCCATCGGAACTCGACGAAATTTTTGCGGGGTTGTTGTAGACTTAATTCCGCATAATTCCACCGAAGTAATCGTTTAAGCGACACTCGAGGAGGTGGTGGCGGCGGATACAAGTTTGCTGTCCAGAAAAACAGCACGGTTGCCTGAGGGCAATGTTAACGTTGAGCCCTCGAGCTCCATGGATGACTCCTCCATGATCTTGATAGAGATCGGAGTTGGTGTTGATGAAGGGCCTCATCCGAACATGATGATCGGAGGTAGCGCGCAGTCCTTGGTCGAACCAAGGTGACCAGTCGAGCTGATGACGAAGAAGTCGACGTCGCAGTTGACCTGCAGTCGAGCCATTGATCCTTTCGCCGATCACACAGCGGAACTCTCAATGAAAGCACCAATGTCGGTGTCAAAACCGGCGGATCTCGGGTAGGGGTTCCCAAACAGTGCGTCTTAGGATCAATGGTAACAGGAGGTAAGGGACACGATGTTTTACCCAGGTTCAGGCCCTTTTGATGGAGGTAAAACCCTACGTCCTGCTTGATTGATATTGATGATGTGGGTATTACAAGAGTTGATCTACCACGAGATTAGAGAGGCTAAACCCTAGAAGCTAGCCTATGGTATGATTGATGTTGTCTATATCTATCGACTAGCCTGGCCTCGGTTTATATAATGCACCAGAGGCCTAGGATAACAAGAGTCCTAGCCGAATACGCCGGTGGGGGAGGAGTCCTTGTCTTCATCGCCAAGTCTTGTTGATTCTTCCTTGTATGCGGCAGCTGTCCGGACTGGCCCATGAGTATATGGCCATGGGGGTCCTCGACCCAATCCAACTGATCGGGAGACGACGCGTTGAGTACCCCCTAGTCCAGGACACCGTCAGGGATAGACCTTTCAAGAATCACCCTAAGCAACACTACCTTTAAAGGAGTGATACCAGGCGTCGAGGCCCACTGTACGGGCTCTCTAGTACTAGAGGTTGTATTTGGTTCCCCCGACAACTTCAGAAGCGAGGAACTAACCTTCGACATCGCTCCATTTCGAAGCAGCTATCACACACTACTCGGAAGAGCGGCTTTTGCTCATTTTAATGCAGTACCGCATTACACCTACCTTAAACTCAAGATGCCCGGTCCACGCGGCGTCATCACAGTTAGCGGAAATACAGAGTGTTCCTTATGCGTGGAAGAATACGTGGCGGCTCTAGCAGCCGAACACTGAGCGGTCCCTCCAACCAGGATAAATGGTTGGTCGTCAAGACCACGGACACGGTTAGACGAGTCTGGCGCTCCACCCAATGTAACATCCCAGTAGGGATTTCCCCATAAAAGATGCTAGGGGTTGCCCGCGAAAAGAGCCCATAGTTTGGCTCGACCCTATCAATACAATAACATATTGCATTTTCATGGTTCATTCAGATTAATGAACTCCTCGCACAAAGTCTTTCACCTGGATTTTTTTCTTTTTACAGATGATCATCGTGCTACACCCTTCCAGGACACGGCACAACGGAGATAAAGGCGCAGACGTGCAGTAGGGCCCCGCTCAAAGGTTTCTCTTTAGATTAAGACCATGCATAAACCTTTTTAATGTCTCTTGTTGCTTATTCCCCTCCAGAAACTTTATACAACCGGGAGGGATACTGGCATTTTCGGCATTTTTTTCACACCAGACTATTGCTCATACCTGGAAACTCAGGGCTTATTATCAAGGGCGTTATTCAGCCCAGTACACATTATAAAGTCCGAATACCTTAGGGAGTGTTCGGCATCGTGAGTTTGGCCTTATATGCATCAGCACTGAATCATGTCTTTGGTCAAATGTTGGGTTTGCCTGACTCCCGTGTTTTGCTACCTTACATTCTGCTCTATCGGCTAAGGCGGCACCGGGAGAACTACTGCGATTGTGCCCTGGATCATCCGGATGAGCACCTCAGTAGAGAAAGCCGAAAACTGGCTGTCATGATATAGCGCGAGACTGGTCAACCACTCGATGACTCAACGGAATCTTCGCGATTCCTCCGCATTAACAAAGGACCGGTTTCACGGTCATGTACATACGCGCACCATATCCGGAAGAACGCGAAAGTACCAGGGGCTATATAGTAGCCCCACCGTTAAACTCCTATGCCTAAGTGAAAGTGTTAAAGCTGTATAGTCCGATTGCCTGGTTCGCCGCGCTATCACCTCCTTAACGGACCAAGACGTTGGATCAAGTGTGACTACACGTTTTCTCGAACACCCCCGCATTATATGCATGGGGGCTGAAGCCGATGACTGCAAACTTTCAGATTATATACATACATAAACGGCCGCACAGGAGGCATTATAATACTTTCGGGCAAAAGTATAAAAACAACCTTTATAATCAAGATAGCATTGTCTTTACAATCGAGATACATGTCATTCGAACATGGCACTCTTCGAGCACTGAGCCTCTATTAAACGGGCGCCTTCTAAGACTTCTTCAAAATAGTGCTCGGCCGGGTCGTGGCCTTCCGCCGCACCCCGGGTTGCAATAGCGGTGGTTTCCATCCCAGCCCAGTATGTTTTAACACGGGCAAGAGCCATCCGCACACCCTCTATGCACGCCGACCTCTTTACAGCATCAATATGCGACACATCACCAAGGAATTATTGCACCAATCCGAAATAGCTATCCGGCCTTGGCCCACGTGGCCAAAGATGATCCACGACAGACCTCATAGCAAGTCTGGACAACCTGTGGAGTTCGGCCCATGCGGCCATCTTCTCATTCAATGGCAGCGGACGCGCCGAGGCACTAAACTGCGACCAGAATAACCTCTCCGCCTTATGGTCTTTCCCATCTTTGAAAAACTCGGTCGCATCGGCAGCACTCTTTGCCAAGTCCGCATACGCGTCCGCCCCACTCCACAACTGATCCAGAGGGGCATACTTCGGATCTCCGAATTTCATCCGCAACAAATAGGGCTTCCCAGCAATGATATCTCCGGCTTCACGAAGCGCCTCCCTCATCCCCCTCATTTCAGAGCGGGTTTCCTTGGCTGCCTCCAGGGCCTTCTTCTGGTCAGTCGCTTTTTCTTGATTTTCCTTCTCAAGGAGCTCACGGTGGTTGGCGGCATCTTCCAGCTCGGTAGCCATCTGGGCTATCTTTTCTTCGCTCCGGTGATGAGTAGCCTGTTCGGCTCTTAACTCTTCGACCGCCTTCAGAGCAGCCGCATCTCTTATTCGGGCTTGCTCCTTGGCCCGGGCAAGCTCCGCCCGAAGGATCTCCACGGCAGCAGCTCCATCTGCAGTCACAACATATTATAGATATTAGCATCATGCTCCTCTTAAACATTTGCTGACAAGCCGAATATACATACCCTGGGCCTCGTCAAGCCGCTTGTTAACCAGCGCGATGTCGGCATCAGCCACGTCAAGCTGCCGCTTTAGTTTGGCAAAATCAACAGATCGGTCGGCCGCCGGACCCTCAGCCACCTGCACATAAAGCAGCGCGCTTATTACCAGAGATTATGATCCTCTGTTCGCCACGTTGATGGCAACCAGAGTCTCAGGGGATACTATCTATACAGAGCACACTTTAGCATGTGTGGTACCATCAAAAATACATTTTTTGCATACCTCTAAGCCTCTCAGCAGACTCGTAAAAGCTTCATTCAAACCGCTTTTCACAGACGAAA